>NW_020653732.1:3389253-3474746 GCF_003589595.1 Hyposmocoma kahamanoa | reverse complement strand
CTTCTCAGGGGAATCTGCCTTACGAATGAGCGGTAGAGTTTAACCATTGTGACGATTTCAAGTGTAATAATGCTTACCCATGAAATAAAGATTATTTTGTATTTGAATTTGAATTTAAAGTCTTAAAAATCTATATAAAACGATTTTCGTTTTTCTTATAACCTATTTCACCGACTAACTCCGTAAAAGCTGTTGGATAACGACATCGTATCCGAAGCCGAATGGAACGTTTAACTGAATAACTCGGAAAGCGCCGGCCGATTTGAGAACGAAATCCAATCGAACGATTCGATTAAAATATCGAAGAGTTCTGAATTGGGCTCCAGGTACCTTAGGTAGGTTACATCGACTGTACTTACACTGAAAATACGGATTCCAATTAAGTCTTGTTTGACGTATTGTTAATTGAATCAATTAAACGACAACGACTCTATTAAATTGTTGCTACAATAATTCAGCTTAATGGAAACAAGTTACAATATTATTGACGACCTCCGTTGTAGAGTCGCTTGCACACCGGTTTTCATGGTGTCGCCAAAGGTCAGTCGCCGTCGTCAGAGGTCCTGGGTGCGATTCCCAGCCGGGTCATGTAGAAAACTAAATTTTCTATTTTGTGCTTTTTTTTTTTTTTTTTTTTTTTTTTATTGTGACTCGGCAAAATGACTGCACCGCGCCTGATGGAAAGTGCGAATACAGTCCAGAGATGAGAGTAACGGATGGAAAACACAAATATCTTCACTCCGTCACTATCATTTTGCCGGTCTGGCCAAATGCTTCTTCACACTACGTTTGAAGGACCCGATGTTATAGAGGGGAGGGAATACATGCGCCGGGAGTTGGTTCCACAATTTGATGTTTCGGCATAAGAACGAATTGCCAAACTTTTTAGTGCGGGACGGTATTGAACTGACCGTCCAACTGTGGCAACGCAGTCCGGCACGGGTGGTCCGCTGATGGAAAGGAGAGGAAGGGATAAGGTTGAATAACTCTTCAGAGCACTCACTTTAGATATTTACTTTTTTTTTTATAATATCAAATGATGGGACGAACAAGTCCGGCGCTGGTGGTAAGCAACACGCCAGTCCTTAACGGTTGTAATGCCACGCAGAGCTTTAAATTGCAAGGATATGAGGGGCACTGCAGCAAGTTGACAAGTCCCATGTGCCTGTAATTTCCCTTACCCTTCCAAACCGGAACGCAGTAATGCTGAAATTACTGCTTGGCGGCAGAAATAGGTAACGTGGTAGTACTTCTAGGACGAATTCTTTCACAAGGAGCTCTACTGCTACTTAATTAATATATGGTGATCCGAACCAGAACTTGCAGGAACTTTAAACGCATTAAATTGCTTTCTACGCGTTTTTAACTTACACAGATGGTGATTTTATTGGCATTTTGGGGAACTGTGTTTAGTATCAGGGAATTTTTTCAATTAAAATTTAGAGTTTTTAAAGTGTGTCTTTAATTACTAAGTTATATACATTTGTAAATATTTTTTTTTTTATAAATAACGCACACACTCAACTTAGCCCCGCACTAGGGAAACCCTGTGTCGCGGGTGCCATGGACACACACATAGACAACCACAAATTACATCCAAACTCACGAGAGAAATAATTGTAGGCCATACAACTATTTCTCCCGGCCCGGGAATCGAACCTGGGACCTCTGCGTGGCAGTCCGGCATGGTAATCGTTAGGTCACAGAGGTAGTTAAAAGTTTACCAGCTTGAGGCTGATTTACGGAACAATAAATACAGCAGAAGTGGTTAGTTAGCATCTGACGCGTGCCAACAGTAGGTCTCGTTAGATCTACTTGAGCTTAGTTCGCCATTTTCGTTTTGTATTGTATGATTGTGTCAATAATTCGCGCAAACTCTTTAAAATCGTAAAAAATGCTTTATTGTGCTGTTTTGGAGTGCAAAAGTGATAGCCACACCAGAAATATTGCCCGTGGTGGTATTTCATATCATCGGCAAGTCTTATATTAATAAAAATTTCAATTTCCTGTTCATCGACATTGTTTTGTTACAACAAACGAAAGTAAACCTTATATCCCTGCAATATGGTCATTTCTTTTTTGGGGAACTAAATTGATAATTCCTGTTCGTCGTCGTTCAGCAATTAACTTGAAATTTCAATATAATGTCAAAACGTCGTAATTTACAGTAATATGTATTTGATGGTATTGAAGTTTCAACTATTTGCCAATAGGGTAAAGTTTAAATTATATTAACAATCCAGAATTTGTTATTTCTTTGTAAATTTGAAGCAACGATCAATCATTATCAAGATTTCGTGGTGTTTCAAATGAAGAATGTGTGAGTTTTGGCGACATCGGTTCCGATAGTACTCAAAGCTTAAGAGCTCTCATGCCAAAAAAGTTTTGACGTTGGCTCCGCCCAAATTTGTGAAACAAATATACGCCTGAAGTTCGCGTGACATGCGACACGAGATGTTGAATTTTGCGCATTAAAAGTACCAAATTCGTTTTAGCGGAATAACTCTAAAACTAAAGGGATTAAAAAAAAATCCGTAGTGACAGTTCTCGATCATGCATAATTATAATTAATTATCTAATTTTTGTCCTAATAACCTGTAGCATTTTGAGGATGAATCGAAAAAATTTGAAAATTAGAGGTCATTTCGTGATTTTTATCTATCGAGGAAACTTTATTGTTTTATGTTTCTGATTAGTGTCTATGCTTGAATATATCGTGTAGTTACTCATACAATATTTTATTTTTAACTTTAAAGTGGATATACCCTTCTAAAATCAAATCGAAGATTAGGAATTTTTCCTCTGCTCCCTCTTAAGGCACTTCCATTGTTTTTTTTTCCGTGGGCTAATTACACATGGAGCCGTAACACAACGGCACAGTTGTAGTCGCTGTTGCATTTTTTTATACTTTCATACAACACTGCACACTTTTGCAACGCGGCGATCTACTAATGTACAATTTCAGTTCATCACCGCTGGTGCTGTATGAATTCACAACTCTTGCGGCCCCGTGGCAACAAAAATGCCGCCGCCGTGGCGCCAATCGCGGCGTGTAATCAGCCTAATAACTCTCGTTGACCGTGATTGGAAGAGTCGTAACGGAACCTGCAGGTCAAACAAAAAGAGTTCACAACCCTTGGAAAGACGTGTCATTTTCCTACACTCGTAGAAGAGACACGTAACCTACAGTGGAACGTGAAAACGAATCGATATTGGTAGTCAAAATGTTTTTAACCGATTTCAAGGATTACTTCGACATTTGTTAACTGATTTCGATGATGCTTATTTTCTTATTTTCGTAGTGCTTAATGTGTGGTTAAATTTGAAGAAAGTATTCCATCTCTAAGGGTGGTGGATGAAGCCGCTTTATTAGATTTTCAATATCACTTGGCACGTAGATGTAATTACTATAATAAAATGTGACGGTGACCTAGAGCTCATCTGATGATGGAAATGACAGATGAGAGAAACTCATCACCAGTGCACAGCAGCTACCTTGTGTTTGGGCTCAAATGATTCGTTTCGACGAGGACTTCCGTTAGTTTTCTGTTGGATACATTTCGGGCAGTGTGCGCTGGAACTTTTCCATTTAGTTCCACTCTCACCGTTAGGCATTTTTTAGGCAAACGCGTTCCGTCGTCGCTTATCATCAAGTGATATTGTGGCCTAGCGTGTGTCTATTATATATAAAAAACAGTATCAGTTATCGTTGACGTGACCGCGGCAACGAACGCACAAGCGATTAAGACGATGAAGATTTGTTTAGATGTAGCTGTGGTTGGAAGTTACTAAGGTGCATAATTTTAGAACATAAAAATTTTAGCTTTCGTAAGGTGAAATAACTTTTGTAATTTTTCGAAATAAACAGTTTAATTTTTTTTATTACATTTATTTATTTATTTATTTATATAAATTACATACTGCTAGCAGATCAATATCTACGCAATTGTAGCCTTACAGCTAAATGGATAATATTTAAGTATATACAAAATGATGTTATTAAAAATACAATTGATACAATAATCAAACAAAATTGAAAAATTACATTAAATCGAACACATTGTAAGTACATTATTTTTATTATACTATTACTGCAATATTATTATTACTACAAAGAATGGAATATTTTTGTAAGTCACATAATACTGCTGTCTCTGGTCAAAGTTTCAAGATAGCGTCTCGCGGAAACTACGAATTTAAGTTCCGAGCATGTAAATACGTCCAACGAGGAGTCAAAGACATTTGATTAAGACATTTAAGCGTACTTGGCAGAAGGGCCACTTTGCTTACCTTAGATCGTGTAGCACGTATTGCAATTAACCTTTTTCTGTGAATTCGCACCAAATTGAACCTAGGCACCAAAAAACCTATCATCGATAATATATCTGGGTTGTACGTGATTCCACGCACGAAACGAAATATATGGGTCACCAGAGCTAAATTGCGTCTCATTTCCAGTGTTCTGTAATTGACCATACCCAAGATGAAGTGGGATAAAACAGACTAATGAGATAGATTAAATAAAAAATTGACTGTAATTTTTAATTCAGTATTTATTTATAAGCGAACTTGCAATAAAATTCTTGTGCGTAAGGGCGTAGCTAAGACTTAAAAATATACTTAGAGAAGCAAATTATTAAACTTAAAAATTAATAATTGTTGACGACAAATTGTAAGTTGGAATAAGTATAGACGAAAAGTGGATTGTAATTTTAGTTTTAGGTCGGATAAAATGTAAATATTAATATTCTCTCTCTCTAGTAGTCTCAGATAACCATATAAACCCACCTACCTTTAATCTTGTATTCGGCTCCTCGTATGAGATGGCGGATGACCCTATTCTCTGCCTTTATGCCTACTTTTTGGAGCTCCAAAAGTCCACCGTCACAATCCGTCACCAGTAGACACCAACACGATACAAAACAATCAATAATAAAAATGAAGGATGAACGAGAAGCAGTGCACATATAAAATCACTTGGTCGAGCCCGAAGTCGAGACAGTTCTGGCAGGCGGTCTCCCGAACGACTATAAGAAAAAATGCAGGGGTGATTATATTGCGTTCCGGTGACTTCTTATAAAGCTACCTACATCTTGTCCGAGCGCAAATTATTGAAAGATTTGCGTTTAAGGATATGAAGATGTTTACACATTTACGAACAATAATCAAAAATAAATTAAATAACAAAAGTATTAAAATGTTTCAAATAATAAAATATATTGATAAAGCGACGCAGTGTCAATAAAATAATGAATCTATATACTAATTATTATAATTGTAGAGCTTAATATAGAGAGATCAGAATTCTTTGTCTTTAATAAAATCTTGTATTGCGTAATAACAGTTTTGTATGATTTTTTTATGGTTCACTTTTGTATAGTTTATTGAATGTAACGATGTTTGAGCACCTTGATATTCAATTATTTTTGTGAAATTACTCCAATATAGCCTGTCTTTTTTTAAGACGAAGTAAAATGACGTTTGTAGGGTTGCCAGTTTTCATAAAATTTTAAATAGTTATGTATTTGTTGTCGATAGTTTTATCGATAGAGTGTGAAAGAAAATAGAATTCTGCCAAAAATGACTCAATTGTGAATATTACGACGTTATAATATAATGATATTCATATGCATTTTAACAAGAGTAGCCGGATTCTGATTAATATGTCTCGTCTTTGTATTTTTTATAAACATAGTTCTAAATACAGTGTATGTATGTATGAACTTACAAAAATTGACAATTCAAATAATAATAATAATAATAATAACGCACACACTCAACATAGCCCGCACTAGGGAAACCCTGTGTCGCGGGTGCCATGGACACACACATAGACAACCACAAATTACACCCAAAACTCACGAGAGAAATAAATGTAGGACATACAAATATATCTCCCGGCCCGGAAGTCGTACTTGGGACCTCTGCGTGGCAGTCCGGCTTGTAACGGTTCGGCCACGGAGGCAGACTTGGGTCGAGGATGATTCAAATGAAACAAGTTCGGCTATTCACAACATAAGCGTGACCAATATTCAGTCGATAGCCGATATAGTATTTATCGACTGCAATCACTAGCTGCTCGCATGCGGGCAACACTTTGGCTCAGTGAACTGTCACTTTACTCCGTCATCAAAAAAGACAGATGTTAGTTTGTTATAGTTATTAATACAATGACCGAACACTTAGAAAATATCCTTCGATCCAGTTGTATTCGACCCAACGTCTTCCAGCAAATCGTGCCAGACGCTGTGCCAACTAACCCACGAAACGAACTAGCGGACCTTACGAATTTTTTCTTTGTGCTTTTTGTAGATTTTTGTTTTTGTTTTTAACGTTTTTTTTTGCCAAACCGCCATCTGTATGAAATAATTATTTTATCGAGCTATAATTTATTCGAGTGTTTAGAGGTTTACGTCATCGAATGTCCGTTGGTACAATACTTTTTTCTAGGTCATTTTTCACTGCAGTCTGTCGCAGCCCAATTAGAAAGTAAATAGTGAAACTCACGATACACGGATGGCTTTACGACTGTGAAATTATTGGGCGCACAGTGCCACCAACTTTTTTTATGATATTATTTTATGCGTTCCGGTTTTGAAGGTGCTGGTGAAATTACAGGGACATGGGATTTGCTAACTTATGTCTCAGGGTGACGGGCGCAGTGGCGGTGCGCCTCAGATTGCGATTTTGCAGCTTACCACCAGACGCACCACTTATTCACCCTGTCATTTGATATTATAAAAAGAATGTAGAAGTGTCAGCACCACAATAACTTAAGTGTCTTTTTGGTAAATTTATTGTTTTGTTAAAAAGTTATGAAACAAAAGTTGTTGATTATGTTTGTCGCACGCCTCATGGAATAATGGCATAAGTGGAGTTAGGTCAAAAATATTTGATACAGAAAAATATAACCCACATCCTCTCCAATTAGTGTAACTCTATCCACGAATATAGGAGAATTATTACAAGAATTAGATAGGATGCGGGTTATATTTTTTTGTATCTAATGCAGCAATAATTTTTTACCTAACTCCATTTACGCCATCTTTCCATAAGGGGTGCGATAAGGTCCTGCGAGGTTGTTAATATTATATAAATAACCATCTATACAGTGTAGGATTATCATTTAGTGACTGTAGTATAAGTTGCCAAACATGACCTTTTTTCTATCTAAACGCCCATTGCCAAAGCCTAGTTAAACTTTTCTTCACCGGCTGTCAGTTCGCGTGTAACGTTAGAGCAAAAATTGCCAAACGTTTTGCAATATTACTCATATACCAGACAACTGATGGTTAGGAATTAACTGTAGGTGTAATTATAACATTTTTTTTATAATTCCAAGTGAGGGGACGAACAAGTCGAGCGCCTGATGGTAAGGGACACACCAATCCATAACAGTTGCAGTGCCACTCAGAGCTTTAAAAAAAAATCAAATAAAAAATCATTTATTCTCAGACAACTACAGTCCATATTTTACAGTTATAATATTAGCTTAGATAATTCAATAGATTTACACACATTAAAATAAACAAAAGGCAACTTAAAAACATAGAATAATTAAACAAATTAAATTAAATATCAAACAAATCATCGACATGGTTTTAAATGCAGTTTCATGCAATGTAGCATGATCGGGCAATCCACTCTACCAGCCACAACGCGCAGAATCTCATTCGTGCCACAACGGATACGACTTATTAATGAGGCAGCTCTCTTTCTAAGGATAGCATGGAAACCATCCGTGTGGGCATCCGCGAACATGCCTGATGCGCTGCAGTACAGTGGCAAACCCAATAAAACCTTGAACGCGTTGTTGTACTGAAAGCGCAGGGCGTTGATTGTCTTCTGCGTAAAGTTGGCCCACAGATTACACGTATAGAAGCATTGGCAGAATGCCTTGAAAAGTGTCACCTTCACGGGTACTGTGCAACGTGCGAATCTGCGCGCCAACATATTGCTTCTAACAGCCAACGCCCGTCGCTCTCTCTCTATGTCCTGATTATCCGTGAGATCCTCCGACACACAGTGGCCAAGATATTTAAATCGCGTAACTCTATTTAAATCGCAAAAATCTTAGGGGCACTGCCATTGCACCTGTCACCCTGAGACGTAAGTTGACAAGTCTCATGTGACTGTAAATTTACCAGCACCCCTTACCCTTCAAAACTGGAACGCTTTAATGCTGACATTACTGCTTGGCGGCAGAAATAGGACCTCTACTGCTACTAACTTCGCAGTTGAACTGCATAGTTTTGAATATTTGTATGCCGGATGTCCGCTCTGTGTGCCGGTCTTCAGGGTGTTCAGGGTAGTGCCCCAGAGTGAATTACGTTGCACAAAGAGCAACCCCTAGAGTTTCTTGCTCATTCTTCTCAGGGGAATCTGCCTTACGAATGAGCGGTAGAGTTTAACCATTGTGACGATTTCAAGTGTAATAATGCTTACCTATGAAATAAAGATTATTTTGAATTTGAATTTGAATTTGAATTTGCTCTGGTGCTCATAGTACAACAGGGAATGAGATTAGCTACATTATTATTATTATTATTAATTTTGTAACAGTAGAGCTCCTTGTGAAAGAGTTCGTCCAGGCAAGTGCTGCCATCTTACCCATTTCCCTATTTTTAACGCCAAGCAGTAATGTGAGCATTACTGCGTTCAGAGTTTGAAAGGTAAAGGTGCTGATGAATATACAGGCGAATAGGACTTGTTACTTTAAGTCTCAAGGTGACAGGCGCAGTGGCAGTCGGCAGAGTAGCAAAATAAGGCATTTTTCTACGATTTGCGAGATAATTGAAACAACTATAACGTATAAAGCAAAAATGGCTGACTTAGCTCAAGTATGTAGAGCTCCGCGTACTGTTGACACACGTGTCACGTTCAATAAGCACTTCTACTGTATTTATTATTCTGTGGTTTACATTTGATTTGGGTACATGAGTGAATGAAGAGGGTTATTATATAATAGTAACTGCCTCCGTGGCCAAATGGTTATCACGCTGGATTGCCACGTAAGAGGTCTCGGGTTCGATTTATTTCTCTCGTACGTTTGGGCGTAATTTGTCTCCCTAATGCGGTGTGAAAAATAAAAAAAAAAGTTACATTAACAAGTACTGTAATGTTTTACACAACTAAAACAGCCAACTCGAGTACCAACAAAAACAGCCAAAGAAATATTGTATAGACAAGATAAGATGTACTATTTCGACAAATCGTAACGTTAAGTGGTAAACTGATGCAAAGTCTTAAAACATTACCCGCTAACGAGTGCGGTTCGTTAAAAGCAATTTGTGGCATCTTGACTACATTAAATAACTTTGCGGCTTTCTGTTAAATAACTTTGGTTTTCTTATTATTTAAAATGGCATTACGTTATGCAATATCGTGTTCGCGATCTCTTTAAAATTGTTACTCGTGTTATGTAAATTTTGTGGTTTGGCTCGGCCGTTTGAAAGTGTACATCCAAATGCAATGAGTGCGTTAAGCGTTTCGAGGGAACGAGAAGCCGGTTTTTAGTAGCAGCAGGGTGCCTTTTGAAAGGGTTCGTTCAGGAACGTACAGCCACCTTACCTTTTTATGCCCGCAAGCATTCAGTATTCAGTATTTATTTATTAGCGAACATGCTGTAAAATTACATTTCCTGTGACAAGAGCGTAGCTAAGGCTTAAAAATGTACTCAGACAAGCAAATTATTAAACTTAAAAATTGGACGTAGTTAAACAAAAAGGATCAATGCACATCCAGTCACTTTCTAGAAACGGTACTTGAAGTTTAAAAGTGTTTCTCACTCTTGTTTTATTTGCAAAATTAGATATTTATTTATGTTTATATGTTGGATATTTTTGCTGATCGAAGAGGTTAGACTTTAGGAACCGTTTGGTACATATAACTCATTTTTTGGTAATTTTGTGTATTGGATCCTTTTTGCTTAACTACGTCCAATTAATAAAAAAAATATTAAATAACAGAAGTATTAAATTGTTTTAAATAGTAAAATACCTTAATAAAGTAACGCAGTATCAATAAAAGAATGAATCCATATACTAATTATTATAATTGTATATGTGTAAAAAAATCATATGAAAAAAACACTGAGATCAGTCCATTCGTTTGGGTACTACGATACCACAGCAGACAAAGGCTTCAAAGTTATAACACCTCTTTTTGCATCGTTGGTTAAGAAAGACAATGGTTTTGATTTGAAAATTCCATCCTTATGTCGTTGATATACCACTTCCTCCTTTCTGATGCGTACGGCAATATATCGCACTGTTATTACAATAGTGTTGTAACTCAAAATATGTGAAATCCAAGATTATACCATTTCTGCACGTAAAAATTGTTTCTCTATACGTCAATAAAATTGTCGTTAGAATATTGTAAGAAACCATTAAAATATATCTACATAACCCAGACTGAGACAAATGTTTTGTGAGCTACTTCTGGACAAAACAGTCATTACTCAAAAGTATGAAATTATTTTTTTACTTTTATTTGTAAATATACTTCTAATTGGCAAGTAGGAGTTGTATAGATGTCTAATAAACTCTAACATATACATAAATTTTAATAATCTTTCACTGGAACTGAGTAATTCGTTTTTCAGCTATTCTGAATAAATTCACTTTTTGAGCTAATATACTATTGTATTAGCAGAGCGATATCTGTTTCCCGAAAAGCACAATCTGGGGCTATTCAAGGCTAGAGTGAATAGGCATTTTTTCGGCAAACGCTTATCATCGTCAGTCACATCGTTGCTTAGCATCAGGTGAGATTGTGGCCAACCGTGTGTCTATTATTTCTAATAAAAAAAAAAATGTTATATAACTTTGTAGTAGATATAATGCATATTCCGTTACTTCATTTTTTTTTAACCAAGCACCGGCACTACTTACCGTTATAAGTAGAGATAGGAAAAGCTGCTTATTTTTGTAAACGTTTAAACGTTGTAGCTTATTCAAAAAAGCGTGCTTATTTAGACGCTTTTCACTTAAACGGTTTTTAGTTTGAGCTTAAATAAGTCGTTTAGAAAAATGTTTAAGCGCATATACTTTTTATGTTAAAAAAAAGCTTGCAACGTTGTGTTGATAGCGAAAAGCAAGTGCAGACCACTAAAGTAAGTTTATTTGTAAAACACGACTTTAATTTTTATTTAATCTACAATAATAAAATAAGGAAACACAGTGTTTGCTCCCCGGTAACTTTTCGTACTGCATTCGCAGGTAAATTCTTCTGTTTCCTCGGAAGTTATTTATATAATAAATTAAACAATGTACTTGCCTTGTACCCTCTAACTAAAAATGAATGCAAGACATAAATTACTAAGTGGTTACACTTAGTCTTGATTATCAGTCCACTGAAGATCTCCTAGCTATTCAAACTCAATGATCCCCATACCTATGCTGCTTCACCCAATATGTAGCACCAACACAAAAATACAAAAAAAGACATATACACACACACACATATAACATTTTAATTATTTATTCCATTACTTTTTTTTCTTTTGTATGATTATAATAATCATGTATAAAACCCGCTCTCTGTAATTTAAAACGCGGTAACGCTGTTATATTATCTATAATACTGTCCGAAATCCGGTTGCTGAGTGCCTGGAGATCCATAGCACAGGTCAAATCCTAGTATGGACTTCCAGTCTTTTACAAAGATGTATTAATGATAAGTCCATAATATTATTTACTTATCTATGAGATAACTTGTAAAGAGAGGAATAAAGATTATTATTGTTATTTATAAAATTATTATTCACATTGACGAATTAATTAGTAGCTCCTTGTGAAAGGGTTCATCCAGGGAAGTACTGCCACCTTACCTATTTCAACCGCGAAGCAGTCATGTCAACATTACTTTTGAAGGGTAAGGGTGCTGATGAAATTATTAGCACAAGGGACTTGTCAACGTATGTCTCAGGATGATGGGCGCAGTGGCAGTGCCCCACAGATCTTTGCGATTTAAAGCTCTAAGTGACACTGTAACTGTTATGGACAGGCTTGTACCTTACCATCAGGCGCACGACTTGTTCGTACCGTCACTTGATATTATATATATATTAATTTGTTTAGGAAACATAAATGGCGGGACTTGAAACTTAGGCACGTTGTAAAAATGAAATTGTTGAGTATAGAACTGACCAACGCTTACGCTTAAAATAAAAAGTGTGCTTATGTGCTTATTTGAACAAGCAAACTTTATTAATCGCTTTTCGTTTCAACACCCACCTCTAGTTATAAGAGTCTAAGCACAAGTAACTTGAAAACAAAATATCATATAGATAACGTAAAATTTACAATGTACCGATAAAAGGTTTTTATACCGGTAACGGGCAAAAATAACACGTCGTAAATGAGGACGTCGTAAAGAAAGGCCAGGTCAAGAGTGACCTTAACTGCCGTGCATGTATGGAAAGCATTTATCGTTTTGATGAGTCGAAATATATGTGTAAGTAGAAGGTTGTAATATCTGCCTACCCCGATGGGAAAATGCATGTAAGCCCGACACAACCTCCACGTCTGGCGGCCCAAACAGGCTAAAGCGGACTGGGGGTAGCGTGGCTGCTAGCTAGTACGAGCGGACTACGTGCGAGTTTACGTTTTTAATTTGTATTATTAAAACAATGACACATTTTGAAAATGTACGTAGTATAAGTTATAGAAAAGATGTAGTGCAATTATTATTCAAAAACTGATGACCTTCCGTGAAGTATTTACGCCGTAGTAAGGGTTTATTTAGTTTTTTAGAGATAACTTTGTTTGTTGGTTTGCTTACCGGGTTCATAGTTTGCCACCCAGAGGTGGAATATTTCTTGTAATTTCAAGTGACGGGACGAACAAGTCGTGCGCCTGGTGGTTAGCGACACGCCAATCCAAAACAGTTGCTGTGCCACTCAGAGCTTTAAATCACAAAGATCTTAAGGGCACTGTCACAGCGCCCGTCACCCTGAGGCAAGTCCCATGTGCCAGTAATTTCTCCAGCACCCTTACCCTTCTAAACCGGAACACAATAATGCTGTCATTACTGCTTTATGGCAGAAATAGGTAGGGTGGCAGTACTAACCTGGACGAACTCTTTCACAAGGAGCTATACTGCTGCTAAAGGTACTCTCTTTCCAACAAAAAACAATAAAAATTAAAAGATCATCCTTCTTTTTTTTTGAAGTCGGTTAAAAACTGGCAAGAAGCACTAAAGAAAAAATGATAATTGTTTTTTTTTTTTAATTAGTTGAGTTGTTCCGCTTTCTATTAAAAATGGGTCAAAATCCAAAACATCAAACTTGACGCGCTCCTGACATCAACAGATAATTTTCTGGTTTATTTATATCAACAATTATCATTTTGCTGACAATAATACAAGGCGAAATCGACCTTCCGTTTGTTTAAAATAAACATTACTTTACATTATTCAAGTAGTTTGTTATTCACTGAGAGAGGTCATTAGTTCTAATACGACAGCCAAACAAGTACTTTATTTAATGCAAATAACTATATAAGCCAACTTAGGTATACATAGAACACAGGACTTGTTTAAAGACAGAAAGAAATACATCATGTAATTAATATATAATTATGGAGGAGTATATATTAAAGCGGATAGCATAGGTAGGATTGGGAAAATGAGATAATGTGATTTTTTTAACCGACTTCTAAAAAAGGAGGAGGTTTTCAATTCGACTTGTTTTTTTTTTGTATGTATGTTACGCGATAACTCCGGTATTTGTGAACCGATTTTCATGATTCTTTTTTTGTTGGAAAGAGGGTACCTCCATAGTGGTCCCATTTCATTTTGAAACGTCGGTTTGTTTGAAAAAACAAATATACGCGATTTCAATCCGGAAAAATAGTTTAATTTCCTATGTGTAACAATCGCGAAAACCTAAGAACTCGAAACATTATTCTAGTTAGTGAATTAATGAAAAATATAATAAATGTGTAATTATTAGAATTCTATTGATATAATTATAGATAACAGTTAAAAATTGCGCTATATTGCCTCTCTGTAACCCTGCCTTTTGACGCACACATCGCGCGTGTGCAGATAGCGCCTTGCTGTATGTAGTAGTAGAAGGGAAATAACTTTCGACCGTCGTATGGAGTGTCCGGGGTGTCTCTCTACTGCTACTAAATGTATGTAGTAGCAGTAGAGTAAGTATGTAGTGTGGTGTCTGTGTGTATGAGCGAAAGTTATGTTCTGCGACACGTGTCTTGGGACATTAGTTGGGTGTTAGTTGCTACATATATACACAGAGCAATAAATACAGTAGAAGTGCTTAGTTTGCGTGGTACGTGTGCCAACAGTTCGCGGAGCTCCGTAAACTTCTAAGTCCGCCATTTTCGCATCGTACGCTTCAGTTATCTCGCACAAAACTTCAAAAATCGTAGAGAAATGCCTTATTTCGCTACTTTGGAGTGCCAAAATGATATTCTTCTTTAGTCTTACGAGTATTTTAATTAATTTTATTAAATTTTCTATTTATCGTAATAATTATTTTGTTACAAAAGACGAAAATAAACCTTACGCCACTGCACTATGGTCGCTTCTTTTTTGGAGAGCTAAGTAAACATCTCGAATTAGTTTTGTCGTTCATTAACCGCTAGATGGCAGCACATTGCTTATTTCAATATAAAACGAAACGTCGTAAGTTGCAGTAATAGTTATTGAACTTTCGACGATATGCCAACAGGGTTATTATTAGAATTTGTTATTTCTTTTTAAATTTGAAAATAATTATCAAGATTTCATAGTGTTTCAAATTCTGAATGTGTGAGTTTTGGCGACAGCGATTCTGATAGTAATCGAGGCTTCCATTGTATTTGTTCTTCAGTGACTATATCCATTAGGAAGTATGTGTAAGAGGTTTAAAATAGTGCGTGTGAATAAGTTAAGCAATGTGTGCTTATCTCGTACGGTGTTGCCAATTAGAAATGCAAACAAAATTCAAAAAGCTTCAATCGAAACAAGATTTTTTTTGGGACGAGACTTTTATAGATAGAAGGTAACAACGAGCATGCAGCTGTCCTGCTAAATATTTAGGTTTTCCACTTTCCACGATTTTTTTTTGTATGAGACTTTTTGTAGCGTACATTGTTCTTATACTTGTCTTTTCAGTTTTTTATTTATTTATTTATTTACTTTTCATTTTTTTAAACAATAATGTGTAAATTTCTTTATCAATATACATATTGTATAGTGATAACCTTTGGGATAGTAATTACATTACACATTGACTCTAGTTTTACAAAGGTTTATATTCTATTTAAGTTATAGTTGTTTTTAGCATTTATTTCGTTTCTAAATTTGTTTTAACATACTAATATTAATTATAGCTTCGTTGTTGTACATTGCATTTTTTTTCTTGTTTTTCCTTTATTTTATATATTATGCATAATATATTTATATCTATCCTAATAACTACATTTGATTTTGTTTTTACATATTTTTTAGACTTTTCTTTTAATACAATCAAAAATGACAAAGAAGTATATAAAACAATATACTGATACATTTAACTTTCTTAACGCTAGTTTGTCTTATTCCTATTTTTTACATTTTTGCTATATATGTACAGAATTTTATGAAGTGCGGTCTATCTTTTTTACTGGACAACATTTCGCAGAATGTAGCCCCACAACGTTCCACGACGTTAGGGCTGTTCACAAAACGCGAGCACGGAGTTCACCATTCCTGGCCAAGGGCACATCGAATTCGACCATTATAACCAGATTGAAAGTGGTTTAAATGACAATACTGAGCGGACTGTCTTCCGCTTTAAAGATACACAACACTTATGGACGCGGAAACGGATTGAGTCGGTCTAAAAAGTTCGTTCGTATCTAGTGTATAGTTCTCGTGTATAGCTTGAAACACACTGGTAGGTGCTGGTCGGACGCGTGTCGGGTTGTGTGCACGGCGGGTGTAATTCTGTGTATTTACCAGTGAAGACCCGACCTGCGTATTGCGCCCGCGCGTAGTGTGTTGTCATCTTTATAAATACACGGAATTACACCCGCCGTGCTCCCGACCCGACACGCGCCCGACTCATACCCGTTCTCAGTGGGAATCACGCTTAAGTGTTCGTTTGAAAAAAAAATTAGTTATTTATTGAATTATTTATTAACACAAAACAATCTTAGAAGATAATGCACATACGTTGACCATACAAGGTGTCAAGTCGCTACGGGTATATTAGCACTAAAAATTTAGAGTTAACCAATGAAATACAAAAAGTTATTATAATTAAAAAGGTAAATTTACAGCAATAACTACTTATAAGTACAGGAAAGGAAAAGAAAGAAAATAGTAACTTCTATGAGATAAAAAAAAAGTAACAAATCAAATTAACACTTATTATGTAATTTTGTCATGAAATCATGATTAAATAAACGCTAACAAAATTTACCTAGTACTTATTCTTTGCAAACGAAAATAAAATTTTTGAAAGTTAATCAAACTGAAGTGAAACAAAACAATTAGGTACTTTCTTCGTTAAGATGTCATAAATATGAATTACAAACTTGAAAATAAAATTTCCTATTTTGTTTCTTTTTACAAAATCATGCATAATTACTGGTTTAATTTAATTTATCTTATATTATATGTATGTATCTTTGCTGTAATGTAGTTTGCGCGCCAATTTTCGTAATCAGGCCGAATAGTTTGGCCGAACATTCGATGGATCGAATATTCGGTATTCGGCCTGAACGCGAAATACTATTCGTTGCAACACTAGTTTATATAGATAATGCGGGTTTTTTTTTTCAAATGCGGTAGCACCCCCTGATCGGCATCAACGCCATTCGATTGCTTCCGAAGTCCCTACCGCTCTAGGACGCTTCAGCACCCACTGGGCAATAGGCACTTTGGGAAACTATGGTTTAGATGTTCTGAAGATTATAATACTAAACGAATGAATGTTGTTTGTTCCAGGCTCATATCAGCCCAGCAATGAGCTGATGCTGCGTTTCTATAGCTACTTCAAGCAGGCCACGGCGGGACCTTGCGACATTCCCAAACCAGGGTTCTGGGATGTCGTCAACAGGTAAAATTCCATTATTCTTATAGTTTTATGTAATCCCGTAGCTAGATAGAGAGAAGAGGAAACCGGTATTGGTAGGGGACTACGACGAAAAAAGAGGACAGCAAATCTGCCCTCCTTGTCACTGACGCATTTTCATTTCGGTAACTTCGATAAATCTATTCGAATCCATAAATTGAGAGAGAGAGCCGTGTTTTTTTTATAATATAAAGTCACGGGACGAACCAGTCGTGCGCCTAATGGTAAGCTATACCATGCCTGTCCATGACAGTTACAGTGCCACTCAGCTCTTTAAAGGTCACAGCTCATTAGAGCCACTCGGCACCCACTCCGCACCGCCTCGCCTCGTGCGGTTAGTATTCTTTATATAGAATTGTATGGGTATGCGCTCACTACATCAACTCCGTAGCGTCGCCGGATCGCCTCGGTCGTAAACCCTCCATGCGCGGACGGCGGGTGGACCACTCGGTAACAACTCGCTGCTCGCATGCTTGCCTTGCGCATTGCCAACGCGCGGGACCAAAGCGGACAGGATGTTATAAAACACACAATGCGGCATATGATAGTATGAAAAAAAATTTCCTTCGTCGGCTAACAAATGCCTACGAGCGGTCCAATATTCGCCCTTTTTTTTCTTTGTTTAAACATTTCGTGCACCCAATAAGCTTTCTTTTTTTTGTTGCGTCTTTCATTTTCTTCTTCATCAAGTGCGACAGCTATGAGTGCCAATTCAAGGTTTGTAAAATTTGACATTACGAAACACACGTATAGACCTAGTGCCAATTGTTAACAAACTACTCAAAAATTGGTGGACCGCTCGACGTCCACTGGTTGACCGCGCGACATTTTGGCGATAACACGGCGTCCACCCGTGGATCACCTGTCGACAACGAGTGGACGCCGCGTGGTCAACGAGTGGACGCCTTACGACGAGGCGGTGCGGGGTGGGTGCCGGGTGGCTCTAATGAGCTGTGACCTTTAGTCTGAGGAGCACTGCCACTGTGCCCGTTATCCTCAGACATAACTTGGCAAGTCCCATGTGCCTGTAATTTCACCAGCACCCTTACTCGTCAAAACCGGAACACAGTAATCTTCACATTACTGCTTGGCGGTAGAAATAGGTAAGGTGGCAGTACTTCCCTGGACGAACTCTTCCACACGAAGCTCTACAGCTACGTGGTCGTATTACAGTTTATGTTTCCTACTGATATACATTTATGATTGTTTCAGAGCGAAATGGGAATCTTGGAACAGGTTGGGCAACATGACAAAGGAAGAAGCCATGCAGGCTTACGTTAGCGAGTTACACAAGGTACTTGACATAAATGTGTTATTTTTATTAGTACAGTATAACATCGTAACGTTTGAGAGAGCGATGCCACGGTCGCTGCCGATGCGTTGCGTCGTTGCAACGCTATGATTTCAACGCACGTGAGACTCAGAACTTTAAATCGTAAAGATTGTGCACTGCCATTGCACCCATGTCATGTAGTTTCACTAGCACCCGTACCTTTCAAAACCGGAACTCAGTAATGCTCAGAATACCGATAGGTGGCAGAAAGAAGTATGTATGTAAACTGTTCGTTGGGTGCGTGTAATTCTCCATAAAACCATCTAAAAGCGATGCCATACGAGCGCTGCGCGCCGTTTCAACACACGTGTAGATATGTAGTACGACACAGCATGTGCCTTCGCTCTAAGGGAGATGCCACACGAGCTGTTTCATCGCACCGTGTGGCTTGTCGTTCTGATTTATATGTAGTACAACGCAGTTGCGACGACGCAACGCCGACGCTACGCCCGTGTGGCATCTCCCTTAATTCCTAATTTTTAAAACGCGGCGTTAATATATTACCGTTAATACCACGTATATTCGGTGTTCACACCTTTAAGGCGGAATTTTTTTACGCAGTGATTCAATTAACACCCTACATACAATTTATATGTGCAGTCACCGGGCGGTGATAGCCCAATGAGAGAACAGTTGTTTCTCAATTAATAATAAAAATAATGGTTTATTTTCTCAACACAAAATATATACACTTATAATAGACTAACAATTTTAAATGTATCCCTTGAGAGAGCCTGGAGACTGTAATAGGCAACTAAACCCGTATTACAACTCACCAGGCCCTCACCCTCTCAGAGCAGTCTTAAGTAAAGCCAAAATAATCTTAAAAGAAAAATAAAACCAATATACTGTTGAACACCTTACCTATTTCTGCAGCCAAGCAGTAATGTGAGCATTAGTGCGATCCGGTTTTGAAGGGTAAGGGTGCTGGTGAAATTACAGGCACATGGGACTTTTGAACTTGTGTCTCAGGGTGATGGGCACAGAGGCAGTGAACCTCAGATCTTTGCTATTTAAAGCTCTGAGTGGCACTGCAACTGTTAAGGACAAGCATGTCGTCAAAATGCGTAAGTTCGAGTGTACGTAGATGAGAAGAAAAGTCGCCGGCGACTCGAATCCTGCGTCCTGATTTTGATTCAGATGGGAATAGAATCGTAGTTTCGAAATCAGATGGGCTTCTGAGCGAGAAGATGAGCCTGATTCCTGCTATATCTTTCTAATTTATGAGTTAAATCAACTATTGTTCCGATTAGAAATATC
Organism: Hyposmocoma kahamanoa; assembly: GCF_003589595.1. Taxonomy (NCBI): domain Eukaryota; kingdom Metazoa; phylum Arthropoda; class Insecta; order Lepidoptera; family Cosmopterigidae; genus Hyposmocoma; species Hyposmocoma kahamanoa. Next base: position 3,455,085 of record NW_020653732.1, on the reverse strand, counting down.
AAAAGTTTCCGACCGGCCAGTTGTGAATCGCAGTTATGCGCCTCGACTCGGAAAAGACGCAGTTTCGGGAGACGCAATCAAAATCAAGCTGCTGGAATCGCATTAACCTCATTCATCGTCACCACACCTTTTTATCACCCTATTTACTGGTACCCGAGTGGTCTATTACCGTTCTCAGTCCGAAACAATTACTGTGAAATAAATAACACTCCACCAAATTCAAAAGAAAATGCTTAATAAGCTGCTACCGCTTATGGGATGGCTCTGCTAAATACCTACTGGTCACCTTGGATTCAATCGACAAGCGTGTCAAGAGGCGTATTGGTGACTCGGAGTTAGTAGTGGCGATGCTGCAGAGCCTTGAACACCGCCGTAAAGTTGCCTGCTTATCGATATTCTGTACAGGATGTATCACGGATATATTGATTCTGCCTTCCCCTTTCTATCATTGGGGGACTAGACGTGAGCTGGGGTTGCACCCCTATGTTGTGGATATTCCCAGAATTCGCACAAAGCGTTTCGCTTCCACGTTTGGTTGGCGAACGGCTAGGGAGTGGAATTCCCTGCCTGCGTACTTGTTCCCCGAACGCTATAACTTGGATCTTTTCAAGGCGAGGGTCGATATGGAGTCGATAGGCATTATTTAGGTGTGCATGCTACATCATCGACCTCATCGTCACTTTCCATCAGGTGAGACGGAGGTCAAATGCGCACTTATTTTTTATTTAAAAAAAGTATGATGCTTCTTTCGCATCATTAATCTTTGCGGTTATACATATTATGATTTTACAATGTTTTAACTCCTTTTCCGTTTTAAGCCTTATGGCTGGTTCCACAGCTGTGCGTACGGACCGTACGGACAGTCCGCCTGCGGGCCAACCGCATGCGTAGAATCCGCAGTGCTGCTGCCGTAGTCGTCTCAAAACTCGCGTCTGCGGGTTTGAGGGGGCCGTTCGAGGCGTCGGCCTCTTTCGGCGGGGTCAATCGCCGCTCGTGGAGACGAGCGGGTCCTGGGGTTGGGTATAACCCTTGGGTGTCGCAATAGGGTGAGCTGCTTCAGATGGGAGTCCCTGCCGGTGGTCCGGCAGGTTTCTCAACCATCTTCAGCAGCTGGTGTCTAGTCCGGTGGGGCTTCCTCGGGCCCAAGTAGGTCCCTTGGAAGCAGTTTCTCGTCAGGGTGTTGGGCTCGGTGTAGTGCCAGTCCCTGTATATGGCTATACAGGGATTGTCCGGCGCGCCGGAACATGGTCTTGGCCAGGCGATCGACGAAGCTGTCGAGGCTCTCCATGCTCAAGTCCCGTTGGATGACGTCATTTCTCACATATCGTGCGGCGTCTGTGATGCACCGCAAGGTCAGCGACTGTTGAGCTCTGAGTCGTTGCCTGTTGCACTCTCCTACCAGCGCGTACCATGCTGGGGCTGCATATGTTAGGCGGGATCTGATGTACGTCTTATACACTCCGAGTTTCACTCGTAGTGGGAGTCGGGACTTGAGAACCCCTCCGCAGTGCTCTGAATCGAGTATTCAATTTATAGTCTATTGAAGTTAGCGATCTAGTACCGAGAAAACACAGCTGCACGTGATTGGTTACACTAAAGCCGTATTCATAAAGGCAGGCAAGTCGGCTTTTACATTGTGCTGTGTGGACGTGTGTTGTTTTCTCTGTTTACTACTTATCAGTGACTCTTTCCCTGCTACCTTGGCTTTCTTAATGGACTGATGAATGAACTTACTCAGACACTCGGTTTAAGACATTGAGTGACGTAAAATGTGAGATTATTGAAAAAAATTATAATAGAAACGTATAAAAATATTTTTTTTAATTTATTTTTAAACACCTTTATGCACGAGCCCTTAATATTTTAATGCTTGTTAACGCCCACTTAACCTTGTGCCTCCATCTTATGTCCTTCCATCTTATGTCCTTGTCATTTTTATGAAGTAGCGCGAGAGGAGCCTATACTAGATCGCTAACTTGAACAGACTATACTGGAAGACAGTCACCTACAATGAACGCACGGGTGGCATCCGCGGAGTTCACGCAGTGTGTTCCGTACGGAGCAATCCATGTCACTGTGTTACTCCGCTCCGGTGCTTCGTGACGGTCCGCAGATAAATCCGCACTGCTCTGAAACCAGCCTAATAGGTTAATGTATGTGATTACAGTATGTGTGTATTGACTTACCTATATCTTACTGGATCTTGCGAGGGCGCTCGCATATCGTTTATTTTTAGAGTAAATTGAATTACTTTTAATGAAATGTGATAATGAAAATTTTTAAATTTTAAATAAAATTCTTTTAATTGAATATTTTTATTTAATCTAATAATCATAAACGTGTGAAATCACATAGCATTATTCGAAATAGTACCTGCGTCAGAATAATACTTGTTAAATGTTGAAGTCAAGGATTTAACGTAAAATAGTTAATTTTGTTTAATGTTTTTGGAATAATATACTTTAAATATTTATTAAATATTTTATTAATTTGTTCACACTAGATACACTTATAACTGTATGTATATATTGCAAAGATTATGTAAGTATTTAGTCGGTATAAGAGTACACACTGCAATAACACGATATACACAGAAGACATATTACGTAGTTTATTTTATTTTCTGTTTCGAGACGCATCCGTCTGTCGTTCACTCGGTTAGGGCCCATTGAAAACCAGCGTCACTGCCTAGTCTTGGTTGCGACTTTAGCTGAATTTCCTTCCTTTCCCTTTTCTTTTGCATAAGCCACAGCCGCACACATGTCAGTATGGTATTATACAGTGTGTTGATTTGCGTTCTCGGCATATTTAAGAAATTAATAATAGAAATAATGCTAAATCATCTAAAATAATTAAAAAAGAATCTGTTCAATATTCTGGCTAATTGTATCTAGTAAAGTTTTCCAAAATTGTCTGGAAGTCATGTGCACCACGCAAGGGCAGTCACCCCGCCACCCGCTTCCCCGAGCGATACTTAATCTATCTCGATCGCTCATTTACCTATTTTTTAAATCATGTTTATGTACCAGTATTGTTATAATTTACTAATTATTTACATTAGTTAGAAAAGTTGACTGAAAAAAAATTTTTTATAACTTAGATTTGGTACTTACCAACTTTAGGTTATATGAAAGTAGTGCTAGAAGTACTTAGCTCTTAGCTGGTGGCAGGCTCCGGCAGGCTCAATACCGGAGCCAGATATGCAGAGTTTCGTTTCAACTTAGCATATTCTTCATAACAAAAAAAGCAGAAAGAAACCAGGGACAACTATTTTTGGGGAAACTATTTTTGCGCGCAATTCCTCGACTCTCGTAATATGCGTAAATTAGACGTTTCACATCATGACATAAGATCGCACTTGATGGTAAAGCACATGGTAGCGGTTTTTTTTTGCACTAACTCTTGTTTACATCACACACAAACCACGTTGCATTTCGTGAGAAACTAGAACGTAAGCCCGATGTCAGCGGGAACGTAGACGCAATAAGCTAGGTCAACTGATGATGATCTACCAATAGTACCAATCACGCGCTCGATACGATACTCCCCCCGTCTCTACTCGTTTCCTGCCACCAAATAGATCTAAAATGCATATTCTGCGCATAGGTCATTGTTCAAATGGTTGCCTGTACCTGTGCCACGTGTAGTGCGAGTCAATGACCTATGGATCAAACGTGGTTACCACAATTAAATAAGAATTAAAAATATGTAAATATCTCTGTAAATATGGCGAGAATGCAAATCAACACATTGTATAACCTGCTGTTTAAATGTTGTTACGTTGTTGATTTTTTGTTATTTCTCTTTTTTGTGTGCCTTTTTGTATAATGTGGCGTTGCAATAATTTTTTTTTGTAGTTTCTATTTCTATTATATTTCTATTTCTTATTTACAGATAATAGAAACCATGTCATACAACCAGGACGTAGCGTCGTTTCTATCCGTGGACGACGATGACTCGGGTATCCCCAACAACGATCTGGAACTAGTCGCTGGTGACGTGCTGGCTAGAGTGCGATCTGAACACAATACGCCTACATGTAAGTACATGTTTTATTGAAATCGGTTAAGGGAAAGTGAGTGACATCCAGTAAATCGGAGCCATCCATTAATTTGCCACCTTTAGAGGTGGAATATTTTACTACACTATTGAGGTCGGACCGGACCACCAACTACCCCCTTTCCAACAAAAAAAGAATCATCGATATTGGTTCACAAATGTCAGAGTTATAGCGTAACATACAAAGAAAAACATAGTCGAATTGAAAACCTCCTTTTTTGCAGTCGGTTAAAAAGTAAGTCGTTATGGATAAGAGAAATTAGAAGTAAGTCACGTTGTGTGTAAGAGAAGTTGTAAGTAAGTCACGTTGTGTGTAAGAGAAGTTGTAAGTAAGTCACGTTGTTTGTAAGAGTAGTTGGTAAGTATTTTAGAGAAGAAAGAGTAACTCGCCGATCGTAGTCGTCTCAAAACCAGCGGGTTTGAGGGGGCCGTTCGAGGCGTCGGCCTCATTCAGCGGGGTTGATCGCCACTCGTGGAGACGAGCGGGTCCTGAGGTTGGGTGTAATGTAAACGTATATGGCTATACAGGGACTGTCCGGCGCGCTGAAACATGGTCTCGGCCAGGTGATCCACGAAGCTTCGACAGCTCTTCTGTAGTAAATGTGTGGATGACAATTATTTGCGTAATCCCAACACTGATATTGAGTCAGACGCGGTGATGTGTTGGACTGAGTGCAATTTGTACACTATATGTCTATTTTTTTTAAATTGGCCTGCTGTGTCCCACTGCTGGGCAAAGGCCTCGCCTCTTGACTTCCACAGTTCCCTGTTTGACACAATGTTAGACCAGTCCTTTGCATATGCGTCCAAGTCGTCCCAACATCTCCTTCTTGGTCAGCCTCGTCGTCGCTGGCCGTTCTCAACCACCAAGTGGCTGTGTGAGCCTATCTCTGTAGATGCATGCGACAAACGTGTCCAGCCAGGCTGCAATGAAATATGTCTATAGGAAGTGAAAATATTTTTTCGTATTAGTTTTTTTCAAATAAACCAACGTTTCGCGCCCTTTACAGGTTTCGTGGTCACGAGGGACTGAGATGGTAAAGTCATCAATAAGTTGTCTATGAAAATCTGATGACAATACAATAATATGGTAACCATGCTCTCATGTTGCAACCAGGACAGTCTGCAGCCTACCCTAACTCCTCATTCCTCAACTACTAACAGTAGATCCACCGTGTTTGGCCTTATCAAATTTCAAAACTAAATTCTTGGTTTACGGATAGTAGATTACATTGTCAAAATTGAAATTTTCTTCTCCAGGTTCTCCATCAGCGAGTGGCGCGTCGTCTCCCGCCCGCGGCCGGTCCCCCCCGCCGCGCGCACGTCACGACTCGGAAGAGGAGTTCATTGACACCGTTGATGTTAGTATAGTACGTATAAGGTTCACTTTTCTTTGCACTAACAATTTTCTTTCGGTTGTGGTGTTGTTACTAATGCTTTTTCTTGGTTGCTTTTTTATTATACGTTTTAGCTGTAATTGTTTTTGTCAGGTGACAAAAAAGTTTGGGAATGTCTGTTTTCGGTTCTTCTGTATAAATTTTAAAAGCTACTGGAGAGCTCACCGTATGAATTACTAAAGTTTGTTTGGTCGATCGATGCTCGTCGATAAGTCGAAGTCGTCGATCGATAGCATGGTGTGTTAACGCGCTGCGTTGTACTACATATAACGCTTCATTCGCCTGAATGAATGGAAATACAGCCCCCCCACATAATTTACATTATTAATTATTATTTAAATATTGCCAATTACTCCCATGTGTTGAACCGTATTAAAAATGTTCTCCTCGCCTTTTTCCAATAATTTTTATATATCAATTTGTTTGGTTTTATTATTTCGTTGATTAAATTACTACGCGGAACTGTCAAAATGTTTTAAAATCAGCTGTGACCTTGTTTGGCACCGTGTTTATCTTTTGAAGTCATTTTTCGCGGCGTTCGCGATGACATGAAAATGTAACGTCATGGTGCTCGCCATGTTAGCTATTGTGATAAAATTTTAAAATGTTTATCACTCGAATTTGACAGCTAAATGTGGATATAATAGCTTTGTCGAGGCGGCATACTACGTGGGCCGGGGTCGGTAGGCATGTCGCTTATCACCCGTCACACGTCCTATTCATCCTGTCACTTGATATCATTGTCTATAGAGCGAAGCAGAAGCAGCAGCCGAAGCGGCAGCAGCGGAGCGAGCCGTGAGGGAGCGAGCGCCGAGGCTGAGCAACGGACATGCGCACCAGATCACATCGCAGCTCACGCGTTAGTATAGTAATAATAATTTTACAAAGTCCCATTCATTTAAAGGCAATGTATAAGCTTTTATGATAAGATTCCGGTTGATATTCAAAATTTGTCATTTAACAAAAAAACTATAGTCAAACAAAAACTTTATACTAAATATTAAAAAAAATACTGGGTAAAACGTATACAACAATATTTTGTTAGTTATTACTAACATTTAATAGAATATAATTTTAGTTATAAGAAAGCCGACCTCAAAAATTCGTGGAATTATATCTATTTGGCCAAATTTTATTGAAATCGATTACCTGAAAGTGCGCGAAACCGCATTCATCCCCTAGTTTGCCACCCTTAGAGGTGGAATGTTTTCTTCGAATTTAAATTGGTCCAATATTGAGATACCCTCTTTCCAACAAAAAAGAATCTTTAAAATCGATTCACTAATCCCAAGTTATCGCGTAATATACATACAAAAAAAAAAGTGCAGTCGAATTGAGAACCTCCGTTTTTTGAATTCGGTTAAAAATAAGATTAACATCAAAGTCACTCTATGGTTTCTTTGTTCTAAATGTTACAATCGTTTGTGGTTCGAACATCGAGACTCGATGGGTTCGAACAATTAAAACTGTCTTTTGCGTGAAGTTAATTAAGTTTTCAAGTAAAATGAAAGACCTGTTTTGTTGAGTCCACTATTATTGCTTTCAGACCTGAAAGTGTTGGAGCAATTGCCTGGTACCCTGGCGAGGTTGGAGGCTGATGTAGCGGCGCTCAGGAAAGCCGTGGAAGGTGATCGTAGATTAATCGATGTAAGTAACAGTGTCTAACTTAACCTTCACATTTAATATTAAGTTACGAGTATTTAATATTACGATGTTTTACTTAAATTATTTTTGTGAAATTACTCCAATAGTTTACAAGCGTGCTTACAGATGCAAATGCGCCTGTTTGCTGCACACGTGCACTACGTCGCGCGATTTGTTTAATAATAATAATAACGCACACACTCAACATAGCCCCGTACTAGGGAAACCCTGTGTCGCGGGTGCCATGGACACACATAGACAACCACAAATTACACCCAAATTTACGAGGGAAATAAATGTAGGCCATATAATTATTTCTCCCAACCCGGGAATCGAACCTAGAACCTCTGCGTGGTATGGTTACCGTCCGGCCACGGAGGCAGCGCGTTCGCGGCAAATTCGCCAGATCTGTACGCGCCCTTATAATTATTTATACAAAGATCGGATACAAAAAAATTCCCTTGACGTATCTGGACACGAACCAGCCACTTCGGCATACCGTGGCTGACGCTGCTACGTTTGTATTAAGTTACACTCCTTACCTATTTCTACTGCCAAATAGTAAATATGAGCATTACAGCGTTCTGGTTTGGAAGGGTAAAGATAAAATTACAGGCACATGGGACTTGTCTCGGGCGCAGTGGCAATGCCCCTTAGATCTCTGAGATTTAAAGCTCTGAGTGGCACTGCCACTGTTATGGACAGGCGTGTCGCTTTCCGCCAGGCGCACGACTTGTTCGTCCCGTCACATGGTCTTATTAAAAATAATATGTGCTATGGTCTGCGCGCTCTATTTTGCGTGAACTTGTAGCATTTCACAGTGTCAAATATTGATCGTCAATGTCATTGACTTATAATAATTATATGGACGTCGGGACCGCGCTAAAAAGTGTCCGCACTTGTAAGGCGCTAAAATCATATACAGAGCGCCAAACTCCGCTTTAGTCTTCATTTGTTCGACTGACAGCGCGATACTGCGATGACATTACAATTTAAATTTCGAATAGGTTGACTTGGGACATTTTTTTCGTGGTTTTTGTATTAGACCCGTCGTCCATTTATTTGTAAGTCAATGGTCAATCTTATTAAATATTAAATCGACGCCTTACTTTCTCAAACTAGTACGTTATAAAAAGTAATTATTCAGGAGATGGCAAAACTTTATATTTATTTTAAATTTCTTATCAAGGGTGTTAATTTTCAGTAATTTTGTGCTTTGAGACACGAGTCTGAGACTAAGGCGACGATGTGTGAATATTTGGTAACACAAATCCGTAACAGTTGGGAGAGGCGATAGCCACAGTTTGGATTATTGTTCCCGGGTCTGTTCCGGCCGGATCAAAGGAATTTTTCTTTGTCTTTGTTCGATCCTTGCATACATAATAACTTATCTTTTTTTTCAACAGCAAGTGTCAGGCGGCTGGAGATGGCCATGGCAAGAACTGTCAGTACCGACCCTCGCATTGGTCGTGCTGTGGCCATTCCTTGCGTACCGCATCGCTAATAGGCTGCAACGCCGTAATACTTAACACGTAAGTATCTTTATCTTTTTCTTTATATCTGTCTTTCTATCATCCATTTGCACACTAATTTATCTCTTTATATTTATCGTGCTTTGTTCTCTTTTAGTCGTCCCTTTGATAAAATGGACGTATACGACGAATACATCAAGCTAAATATTCATCTTTTCGGAAACGGTTCGTGGGCTTTTAGAAAATATCTGAGGGGTCAATAACTAGAAAAAGATTAAGAAACCTTCCTTTTGGAGATTCTCTATATATCTAAATCAAAATTACGTGCAACATGCTCGCACGCAGGTTTTTTCGTTGTACTATAGGTGTGAAAATAACTCTATTTACAGCGTACTGTCAGAGTTTTTGTACGTGCTATCTTTGGTGTTGTTGTACAAAACGCACTTACAATACATTGCGAGTTCACTACAATGAGGGTTTCACAATTCTAAAGAAACTGCCTCGCTTCTGCGGTGCTTCGGGCATGTTCGCTGGAGTGGATGTGCCCGATTTCTATGTCATCATCAAAAGTTGTATAGCCTCGTTCTGGACTCGCCTGCGGCATAGCAAGAACTCAATATTGAGCACCCTAGTGGAGGACGTAGCCAGTTTCCATTTTTCGGCACTGAATTACCGTATACTGCACTGACAACATTAGATGATGGATAGTTTATTTTATTTTACATTTTTGTTTTTTTTTTCCATTGGAAAATTTTAAAGTTAATTTAGCTAAACTAAAGAATAACGTTGGACGTTCCCTTCTACAAATCCCGGGCCTTCTCGGAACTGAATATATTTGAATATATATATTATTTATTGAAACTTGACTCTATTCGCGACAAATCTTATTTTCTATTAAGTATTTGCTACAAATTATTGTCTCAAAAAATAATATTGCAGTCCATGATCTGTAGTTGGGTTTGTATAGGTACTTTGCGTATTTAAATACTTTAGCCATTTAAAAAATAAACATGAGGCAACCTATATTTTGGAATATTTATGCTGCGTCTATGGCCGAACGGTTACCATGCCGGACTGCCACGAAGAGGTCCCAGGTTCGATTCCCGGGCCTGGGGAAATATTGTATGGCCTCCATTTATTTATCTCGTGAGTTTGGGTGTAATTTGTGTTTGTCTATGTGTAGTGCGGGGCTATGTTGAGTGTGTGCGTTATTATTATTATTTAGAAATTAAACTGTAAAAAAATAAATTTTATACGCATTAATGACAAAATTGGTATGTCCATAGTGTGAAAACGTTCATAGTCTAGGTAGATTAACTCCCTGAATTTCGATCACTGGTAATCGTATTATTGTTTAATAATTTTGTTGTATTGGGGTTTTTTATGCCGGAAATAAATGTCTATTATTATTTTTTTTCTCACCAGGTCACGAACGACGGCACCACACTCATCTCTAGTTGGACGATAGCAAACACGAGTCATACGTTATTTACTACACGTGTATTATACATTGTCGGTACGTACAGCGTGTCCCTGATATAGTGGTCCAAACAGCATCTGTAAATTGTACTGATACTCCAAACTAATGTTATAAATGCGAAAATAAGTCTGTCTTTCCTGTTATGTTTTCACGCCAGAACCGTTGAACCATTTTGATGAATTTTGATGTATATTTCTCGTCAGAAGGACATAGGCTACTTTTTGTTACAAAAGTACATCTTGTGAGTCTATGCAACCTCATATAGCTTTGGTTGATTCCTCATAAAAGTCACTTTGGAAGAGATATGTAGTAAATTGAGGATATTCACTGATTGCTATACGGTGTGAAAACACAATTTCTAAAAATTTTCACGATCGAAAATAAAAACACAAACTTACCTTGATACATTTTTCAAATGGTTTTAATTTCGTTTGTAAAAAATAAATTCTGATATAAAGCCAGTGTCCCTGCCTGAAAATGCTGTTTGAAGAAGTCAATCTACGCAGACGAAGTGGCGGGCACCAGCTAGTAATCTATAACATTAAATAACATAACTTTTTTATTAAAAAAAAAACAAACTACCTTAAAGGTTTGCTTACAGGCTTTTTATTGGAATTACACCTAATTGCCAAGTTTTATTGAAATTTGTTAAAGGAAAGTGCGCGAAACTTTAATCCCTTAGTTTGCCACTCTTAGAGGTGGGATATTTTCTTCAAATTCAAATGGGACCAATACTGAGGTACCCTCTTTCCAACAAAAAAAGACTCATCAAAATCGGTTCACAAATGCCGAAGAAATCGCGTAACACATACACAATAAAATACAATCTAATTGAGAACCTCCTCCTTTTTTGAAGCCGGTTAAAGAGAAATACAAAACCAAATTTATTTCTGGTTCACTAATTTGTTATATTTATCAATACAAAGATCGAAAACTCGTAAAAATAATTGAATATCAATTGTAATATCTAATATCAGGGCTGGTAGCTGTAAAGATATCCAACTGGGTAACGAAATACTTAAGATTTCTCATAGATGGCGCTACGGCTAAAAAGTCGTTAAAACACCAAATACAAAGACACGACAATAAACACATAGAAAAATTCGTGAGGTCCGCTGGTTCGTTACGTGGCTTAGTTGGTATAGCGTCTGGCACGGTTTGCAAGAAGACGTCGGTTCGAATCCGGCCGGATCGAAGAAATTTTTTCTGAGTGTCCCATCTTTGTTTTAATAATTATAAATAATATGTATTTTTGTTCGCGGATAACCATATAAATCCTACCTTTATTCTTGTATTCGCTCCTCGTCTGACATGTTGGATGACGTCACCGCTGTTCTCTGCCCTTATTTCTACTTTTTGGAACTCCAAGAGGAGTCGAACTCGAACACGACAAAAACAGTTAATAATAAAAATGACGGATGAGTGAGAAGAAATGCACATATGCTGATATGTTTAATGAATGTCGTTTGTTATTAAACTTACCAAGTGACGTTTGGACTACTTAGTCAGGGACATGTAATAATCCGTGAGTCCCGTAATAAACGCCCTGGTATTCGAACCTACCCAGTTCGAATCCTGTCTGAAGGAATTTTTCTTTTACAATAATTAAAGACAAGTGGAGTAATTTCACAAGAATGAAATTAATTTCATGGTAGTACATCATTATATTCATTACAATAAATATTAAAAATTAATAAAGGGACATCTCAACATTATAATACCATATGGTTATATTTCCTGATTTGATCAATCTTCATCAAAATAATACGCTTTCTTTAATTTGCAATTGTACAAAAATGAGCTTATGTAAGTACTAGAAAAACCAACATTCCCAATTCCAAATTTCATTAAAAAACCGACTACAAAAGTTCGTGGAATTACATCTATTTGCCAAGTTTTATTGAAATCGGTTACCGGAAAGTGCGCGAAACCGGATTCATCACCTAGTTTGCCACTCTTGGAGGAGGAATATTTTCTTCAAATTTAAATGGGACTAATACTGAGGTACCCTCTTTTCAATAAAAAGTAATCATCCAAATCGTATCACAGACGCCGGAATAATCGCGTAACGTGCATACAAAAAAAAAATCGTCGAATTGTGAACCTCTTCCACTTTTAAAGTTGGTTAAAAACATTCCGAAGACTACATCCTCCTCTCTTATAAAATAAAAATCTTTTGTCGACTTCTGGCAGTTGTAAAAGTACCTGGTTGAGTGATGAAAAACTTTCATAGAATTCTCATACGTGGCGCTTTTTTTATTGGAGAATTTCCATCAATATAAACACTCAATTATTTTGAGCTACTTATATAATGAAGAATAATATTAACAAAACGTTTAAAAAAAAAGTTTAGTGCCAAATTAAAACTAAAATATATGATATGCTCGTGTCATATTTAAATTTTTATACTTTTAGAAAAAAACCTACTCCAAAAGCAACGGTACGTTTTTCATGCTTTTTTTTTCACCTCAGAAAAAAAACGAAAATTCTAAAGACTTGACCAAACGGGCTGACCATGAGACATGAGCAATTCTATGGTAACAAAAGATTAGTGAAAGTTTCTCGTCTCTATTATGGGCTCACGGTATTAGTGCATTATGAAGGAATTATTCACAATATTGATTATAAAACAACTTTTACAATTACAATTTAAAAATATAATTGCATTTCGAATTGTTTTAGGAAGGTTTAGAAAAGGGTATCTGGTATATTTTTAAGTTTCTTTTTTATATTCCGACGAAATTTTATAGTCAGTTCCCATGGTTCTACTGGTAGTAACATGGAGTATTTTTGGTACTAACGGTACCACTGGCGTCTATTAAATAAAGCCGCGGAGTTATGTTGCACTTGCACCTCCGGAGAAACAGTGAAGTGTGTACAGGCAACTAATTAAGTTTTATTTTATGTTTTTAGAGTACTTGAATAAATTGAAGTGGAATCTTTAAACGTCGTTCTAGAAAAATTATAATTTTGCTGATGTGGCCTTACACTAAGAGTGCGAATTATGTGTAGGTCAAGAGTATGTCAATCTTGACACTTCAGCTTTAAATGAAACTCTATGTCGCTTACCATAAGGACGCTCCAAAGGCCAAAGGTTGATGTGCTCTTGACTGAATTGTAAATATTATTCTCACTCAAGCGTTCAAATATTACACTAGCGTTGTCTTAAGGGTTAAATTCCATTTGAAACGCTTCGGCACTTGCGTCCATATTGAACGTGTTTTATATGAGGTACAAGTTAGCAAGCTGAATGCTGATACATGTTTGATGCCGAATAGTGATACTGTGGACAATGTTTTTTTTTTACAATAAATTGTGTTACTACCAGTAGTAACATGTGGAATATTTGCTACCATTGTTCCTACTGTGTTGGCGAATTGAATTTAAAAGAGCACCGTGTATGGTGTTATAGTAAGCTATAATCAATGTTATAATCATATTTTTTTTTATTAAAATGGCTGTTAATAAAACAAAAGTTGTAGTATTTGTTTGTTCAAAAAATCTCACAATTTTGCATTTTAAAAGATTGTTACCTGTTTTATTTTACTATAGTAAAATATATATTTTAATTAAATGTAGTTTTCATATATTTCCATTTCTATATTTTTCGTTAGATCATAAGCGGCAATTTAGGTTATATTGGTTAATTGTTAAATGTAATATTTTATGTGATATGTAGGTAATAAATGTGTAGTTTATTTTTTAAAAACAGAGTTTTCTTTATTTGGTGTTGTTTGTAAGATTGAATTGAATGTTGTAATTTAAAAAAATGAAATTATTACAAACTACCCTGTTAAAAAATATCATGAAGTCTAACATTCTCTCCACTCGTTTCAACATAAATGTGTTTTATCTTGTACTGTACATTACACTTCACAAAACGGGAGGCGCGGCTTTTGTTTTTCTAGTATTTTTTGCATAACAGTCAAATATTTTGTAAACATCTATTCTTGAAGCCCACTTTTCAACGTTACGGCTTACAATTGAGGAGTTACGTAATAAGAACGTGACTGGGTAAGTGAGCAGCGAACTTTATTCTATCTCTCTATACCACAAGTAACAAACTGGTATGGACAGACGGAATAGAGCGATAAATGAAGTGGAATTATTTCTCAATTTTTTTATACAGGGTAAGGGTGCTGGTGAAATTACACATGAGACTTCCACTCCACTTGTGTCTCAGGGTGACGGGCGCAGTGGCAGTGCCCTTCAGATCTTTGCAATTTAAAGCTCTGAGTGGCACTGCAACTGTTATGGACAGGCGTGTAGCTTATCATCAGGTGCACGACTTGTTCGTTCCGTCACATATTATTAAAAAAAATACACTTCTATTTAAAATTGAATTCCATTCCTGAGTCGTGCTCATAATAAAAGATGACGAAAAGCGATCGAGTACGGATGATATCCGGTCGTACGTCTGTTTGTCCGGTGGTAAAAAGCGGGCTTTCGGACTGTTGGTTCCACTCTTGGTCCCACTAGTGGGTCCAGTAGGATTTTGATAGTACTCATGTCCCCACAACATAACATGAGTGGAACTATTAAGATTTATGAATCATTTTGTCTCCACTCCTGTTGTAAAGATACTGTGCGTACAAGTGTACTGACAATTGAAATATAAGATGGCAGGCGAAATAAGCTGATGGAGGATTTTTATCAAATTTTTACCTTCTTTCACAATCTATCGATAAAATTGTCTATAACAACTACGTGACTATTTAAAATTTTACGAAAAGAAATTTCAAAAAAAGACCTACTATACATTACACAATTGAAAAGTTCATTATGCTGTGTACAATTTCACAATAATTCGCGTCCGTTCCTAAACTATGTAATGTAATGTTAATTCGACCCGTCACTAAACGAAAAGGTCGACTTTCGGGAAATGTCCTTTTCATTTAGTTAGCGGTATTCTGTTGCCGTTAGATGACAAAAACCTAAAACCGAGAAATTATGTTTAAGGAAATGAAATTAAAAAAGAAAATAACATAACGACCATGTGTACGAGTATGTGAGCCGGAGAAAAAAAAAGGTTGAATATAGAGATGCCATTGGTTCACAAAGATGCTCGTTCACAAGAATAAGCAAGCTACGGGTGGCCGCTACTGGCTGCGGGTGGCCGTTACTGGTTGCGGGTGGCCGCTACTGGTTGCGGGTGGCCGCTACTGGTTGCGGGTGGCCGCTACTGGCTACCGTTGCCTCAAAATCAAAAGTTTGTGGAATTACATCTACTTGCCAAGTTTTATTGAAATCGGTTAACGAAAAGTGGGTGAAATCCAATAAACCGGATTCATCCCTAATTTGCTGCCCGAGAGGTGGAATATTTTTTGCAAATTTCAATGAGACCACTAATGAGGTGCCATCTATCTAACAAAAAAAGAATAATCGAAATCGGTTATAAAATTAAATGTCGGCGTAATCGCGTAACATACACAAAGAAACAGTCGAATTGAGAACCTTCTTTTTTGAAGTCGGTCAAAAAGAAACCTTAAGGTAATGCTTCGACTTCGCTAATAGTAAGTAGGTATAGCGTTTTTATAGGAAAATGTATGTAGTTACCGTTCTGTTATATTAGTTATGAAATAAAGGGATTTTACTGAAATTCATCGGTTCTTTTACCCCCGACGAGGATTATCACGTATTTGGTCTGTGAGGATTATTTTATTGGACTTTGATAAAACAAAAATGTAACTTGCAGCGTATTCAAATTTTGGACTCAACGTTCGGCCCTGACAACACTGAATACCGCACCAGCACACATAATCGTCCAGGCAATTACTGCCTGCATATACAACAACTTTTGTTCCATGTCTTTTAATAATAGTACGGACAACGGCACATCAGACTACACATTTTTGTTCGAAAATCGCCTCCAGTGCAACGGAACAAGATACGTCAATGTGTAGCTCGATGTACTGACGTGTCTACATACCATAATAAAAATATTTAAATAGATCGCTTGAATGGTCATAGCTGCGCGGGAACAACTGCTGTATAAAGTACGCATAGTTGTGACTTTTTTCGTTACGAGGACAGAGTAGAGTTCCCTATGAAAGAATTCGTCCAGGGAAGTAGTACCCTTACCTGTTTCTGCCGCCAAGCAATAATGTGAGTATTTCTGTTTTGAACTTTATGTCTGCGCCCTTCAGACAAGCGACAGTGCCCCTCAGATCTTTGCGATTGAACGCTTAGAGTGACACTGCAATTGTTATGGCCCCAGTACACATTGGCCCCCTATGGGCCATTGCCAATATATACAGGGGGCAATTGCTAGTAGATCGTGGCGCGCTATAGCGGTGTTGTCGGTTTTTCGGCTACACTTCAAAGGAATCGTGGCCGGTGGTATTCCCATAGTCGCCCATTGTTCGGTTCTTTTTTCTCTTTGGGGTAGCGTCAGAGAATAAAGAAGAAGAGAACGGACACTCTCCGCCCCTCCGTTTTGGATACCGCACCACGCTCCGCACATTGCCGGTCACATTGACTGAACGACAACAAGGCTGCCGGCGAGCCGTTTTCACCCGAAGACGGCTTTGATATTTGAATATAGTTTTTATTTATTCATTACGAAACTTGTACGTTAATATAAAACATAATTTTACGTTACTATTTATAATGGTTGTGAATTGTGCAGTATACGCCTGTTTATCATCATTTTCCGAAAGATGGAACGAAGTAAGTAAAAAAAAACTGATGTGTGAGACTCATTCAGTTATTGTTTTCTTAATTTATTTACTGCAGACTAATATATGTACGTATAAAAAATACAGATTTATTACATCAATATAATGAGACGCCATGACTTCGCGAATTTTCAATTTGTATTGCCGATTAATGTTACGTAGGTAGTGAATATATCTAATTATGAACTAAACAAGCAAGCACTTTCAAGTACCTTGGTTACCTTACTTAAAAGTACATGTCCGAAATGAAATATAACATTTTAAGTGCTTTTCTGAAATAAATCTTCAATATTACTATAGTTAGTGACATAATGAAAAATATAATAATATATCGATATAAATACCTATTAATAGACATGTATAATTATTAGGATTCTATTAATAGAATCATGATTCGCGTTAGAATTTTTGCTATGTTGCCGCTCTGTCCACGTAACGTAATGGGTGCGAGAAAGTGATGGGTGACCCTGCCACTTCACGCACACATTTGCGCGTGCGTGTGCAGATAGCGCCTTGCTGTATGTAGTAGCAGGTAAATAATTTTCAACCGTTGTATGGAGTGTCCGGGGTGTGGTAGAGTGTATATCGCCAATATACCAATTGTAGGCAGTAAACAAATAAATTGCCGCGGCCGTGAATATTTCGGCGTCCATCTTGAGTCGCCAGGCAACACCGAGCCTTTTACCTACCGAACCTTTACCACTATGAACACCAGTACTGCCGAGGGGCGATAATGGCCTACTGTTGCGCATGGCTTGCATGTCATTACGGATAAGCATGTCACCTACCACCATGGCCTACTGTTGCCATGCAAGCCAGTATCACGAATTGTTCGTCCGTTACATAACATCATTAAAAAAAAAAACAAATCAACGTAAATAAAAACCAAGACAATTTATATGAAACATTATAATTTATTGATAAATGACACATATTTCCAACAAGCTTGTTAACACGTGCGTAGCACTCTAACGATCGTACAATTTGTGGTGGGTTTTATGTCTTTTGTGTTATAAAGCTGGCTTGTTAAGGTTACCACAGATCTGTCCGCAACTCACGCGATAAATATAATATACAGACGGTTGAAGTGTAAAAGCTACGGACTGAAATAAACAATTATTATTATTTACCATTTAACCGTCGCTAAGGCTTACAAAAGTGCATACGTGGAGCGTGCTGTCTATAATATTTTTTTACAAATATGTGTGTTAAATATAGTGAAACTAACATTTTCGCGATGCAGACAAGTCTGTGCTTACCATTATAGTCTAACTCAGACTAGTAACTAAAAATAAAAAATTGTAGCGCAATCTTTTTAACCTTAATATTGTTGCTGTTTAAAAAGAAACTTTCAACTGCCTCAGTTTGTTGGCGATGAGCATTTCAGTTGCCATACAACCGCGTAACATTTTCATTATATAAAATTAATACTGTGTAATTACAGTGCTGGCTCTTAAAAATATATTTAATAAACCCTTGACCGAATGCTAGAGTTACAATATTCGTTCTTAATTATTTAAAAAATAAGGTGCACTAACACATGATGCAATAGAAATCTATTAAAATACACACTTTGCTGACTGTACTCGTTATTAAAATTAAAATAAAAACTGTCACAGCAAACTTAACAAAACATGGCAGGTTAGGAACTAAACTGTACAGTTTTTTAAACAAATATACAGAATAACTTAAAATTCTAACATTTTATCCTGTAGTACTATAGTTTTGTTCCACTAGTAGGCCCCATTGATACGCTGAATATTTATAACACTCCTCTTGTTTTTTGCGACATAGGCATATTTCGCGAAAATTAACAAGCCAAGCCGTCGTATAAAGTTGTTAAAGATAATTCGTGTTGAGGACAACAATATTCGGTTGAAAAATCTTTTCTTTTTAGTTTCAAAATAAACTACCGCTTTCATCCTTTTCAAATATTAAAAACTGATCAACGAATTCACATCAATAACTTTTAAAAAACCCTAGTAAAATTCCTCGTTGTCCCACCAGTAGTACAGAATTCAGTGGGAAAGTTCTAGTAAGAATATAACATTTAAAAAAACATTACTTATCACAAGCATTACAAAAACAATGCATATATATCGAGTTCTTAGGTTTTCGCGATTGTTACACATAGGAAATGAAACTATTTTCCGGATTTATAAAAATTCATTCAATAAAATAATTTGTAAAACTTAATGTAGCGTAACTTGTGATTGTTTTCTTTGTAAAATTAAACATAAGGTATTTAATTAATACCTATTGTAACCATAGTGAAAAAATAAGGTGGTTTGCATTAATATTAGACATAATTGGTTGAAGACTGTACCACCTCAGTCAACCGTGACCATTGGACCTATAAAGGGCCCGAAACGTCGGTTTGTTTGAAAAAACAAATATACGTGATTTAAATCCGGAAAAATAGTTTCATTTCCTACAATGCATATAAATTAATTTATCACATGGGTTGGAAAAATTATCAGGGTACAAGATAAACTGGTTAATTTTTTAGTTGTTACATTTTCCTTCTCATGTACTTTTCATACACATTTTTAATGTCACGTGAGGTATCTATTTTGTGAAAAAAAAAAACGAATTACTTCTGGACAACGATCTTGAAATAATCTGGGCCCTAAGTCTGCTAATTTTAAATCTCAATTGTGTGTTGATAATGTCAATGGCAGGATTTTGTAAGTATAGGTATTCTGCGAAAAGTAGAGTAGTGGCTTGTCAGTGGTTAGCCACCGAGCTACTTATTCTTCAACTGCCATTGCAATTTTTTTGGTATTCTGCTCTTCAATGGCAAATCGATGGCGTAATCTACTAATATTATATATATTTAATTTGAAGACTAAATTACTGATTCAACGGGATAAAAATTAAGATATGCTTAGTAATTTCCATGGTGGTTTTAGTAAGACGACATCGAACGTTAGTGATTGAATGAATGGATACGGATATATGGATGGAGGACAGCAATGTCACTCTATTGAGACTCACCTGCCAATGCAACTAGATTTCAGCAGAATAACAAATATTGTCATAATTGGAATATAACCGTTCCATGCTGATCTGGAACCAATAGAAAAACATGGAAGGTATCAGCTGATTATCATCCCCTGCAAGTTCTAAAAGTCGACTGAGGAATTGGGTTCAATAGTGTTCTATATGTAGGCGATAGACGGGCAACCTGTCACTTTAGTGCACTAAGTTACACAAGATTATACAATCTTAACCCAAACATTTGCCAAATGTGGCTTTAGTTGCACTGTGTCACTTAAAGCTCTGCCTACCCCTGTATAGAAACACAAAGGCGTGAGTATATGTAGTATATATACGTACGGAATATAATCTCAGTGCAGTCCCAATGGAATTGCAATGACCAGTATTTTTTTAGAAAATTAGCAGAATTGAGGTTGTTGAAAATTTAAATGTTTAAAATAGAATAAGTCCCTTTTTATCTTCATTTCTGAACGAATAATTCTAAGAATAAAAATTACCGTTAACAGTGAACGCACCAAAACGTGTATAAAAAATACTAATGAAATTTCTTAGTGTGACTCTCTACGTGTTACACTAAATAACTTTCCCTATAGAACCCATTAACCGATTGCCAACATTTTTAAATTTTTCGTATTTAAATACAAATACTAGAATTTCTCATCCTAGGCAGATGCTGAGCAAAATCTAGATAACATGAAAATCTGTTATACTGTTTAATGTGTTCGTGAAGTGTCACATAATAATGAAACATGCAATTCATAACAATGAATATTAAAAGCTAATTATATATAAATGCAAGTTAATGACACTTAAATTTGAAAATCTAAATGCGAAAATACATTTTTACGGCCTGGCCATGGAGCATTCCTTGGCGAGGTCGCTATAAAATCCTACTTTATGAAGTGTTCTTGGAGATACTGACACTCAATTAAGAAGGATTTATTAATTTTTATATTGGAATTTTTTACGAAGACTGACGCTGTCGTTAAAACATACTTGTATTAATATTTTTTTTAATAAAAGGTAATTTGATTTTAGGGTAGGGTGGTTATTTTTTAGAGATTCTAAAACATAAGATTCTTAAGAAAATTTTGAGATTCATTCCATGGTGTAACAATTTATCATTTCCTGAGTAGGACTAAAAAGGGAAAAAATTCTTGACGGTCCAACCGTTCGATCTCCTTAGAAGAACCAAAGGGAACAAATTTTTATTTTACACAGTTCAAACATAGCGTAATAAGACAAGTAGTGTAACTTCATACAAACAAAGGCAGTATCGCTACTTGTATGTATAGTAGTGATGCAACAGACCTGTGCTTCTATTTCCGCAACTACGGGAGTTCCCGCTTTTTCACATCTGTTTCCGTTTCTACTTCCGCAACAATTCATAACGGAGTTTTCATCGGAGTTTAACAACGTATACGACGTATCAGGGGCTGTTGCGGATTACTTGACGGTAGAGCGCGCGTTTTTTAGTAATATTGTGTTGTTGTAATAAATGCACTTAAATTATGAAACCAAACAAGCCCTGTCGAGAACTATTTTGTTGAGGTCTTTATAGTATTTAATTAAATAAGTAACACTTTCACGTATATTTCGAAGATTTCGACATGATATCACATCACTTTGTCCAACAATATTTATTTGAATAGCATCGTAAAATTGTATTTGAAAAATGGTAGTCCAAAAGTGAGGTTATTTTTCATCTATGACTTGTCTATGGATGCATAGTGCTGTACGAAAAAAAAACATTCGGTTCATTCAATTAAAATTTTTGTAATAGATTAGTAAACTGAATATTTCAATCGTAATCGAACGAGTATCTAAGTGTAAGGATTTGGAGGACTTAAAATTAAGATTTCGGAAATTTTAAATATGCTTATATAGGTTATGTGGGAAAACCGCTAGTAAGACTCAATTGAACAAATCGATTCATTCAATTAATTAATCGATTTGTAGTTGGCATTATAATTGACCATCACTAAACCGTCTATGGTCGGGTCAGTGACTTGTTTGCTTACATTTTGTTCAAAATGGATTAAAACGAAGTTTAGTAACCATATTTGATTATTTTTCGGTAAAGACGACTAAATCGAAAATCGAATATAAGATAGTGCAACTATCGATTTGTCCGAGATTCGCTAGTACACATTAATAATGCAACGGAACTGTCATAACGGAAACAGATGTCAACTGTAGATCTTACCGTAAACGGAAGTGTAAATATTATAAAGAACTCAATAAAATAGTAGATAGAAATGAAAGTGGTTAATAAATGACATCAAGTTTTTTAAACAAGAATGCCTCAAAATTACAATTGTTCAGCATCTAATTTCTATTTCATAATCATACCGCCATAATCGAGATGCCAATCCGTGATGCTGATATAGAAAGGATCAATCGTAGGTAAATACCTACTGCATTTAACAAATGTTATTTCAATATAGGACGAAAATTATGTTTACCACCTGTAGGTACAAGGAAAATAATAATGTGACAGCCCGGCGCTCTGAGCGGAATGTACTAGGCACTAATTGTCTTATTATACATGATTTAAACTAGGTATTGAAAGGTAAAATTGTTCCGGTTTTGTGGTTATTTTATTTCTGGTATTTCAAAATCTATAATTCTAACTGCGTTTTACTGAAATCGATCGTGGAAGTTCAATAAACCAGTTCATCGCCCTTAGAGGTGGAACAGTTTCCTCAATTTGATTGGGATCTACCGAGATCCTTGTGGAAGTAGATAGGGGTACGTACCCTTTCCACCGGAAAAAAAGAATCATCGAAATGGGTTAACAAATCCGAAAAATATAACCCACATCCTCTCCAATTCTTGTAACTATCTACAATATTAGTCGATAGAGTTACAAGAATTGGAGAGGATGTGGGTTATATTTTTCTATAACTAATGGAGCAATAAGCGTTTTTGACGTAACTTCACTTACGCCATTCTTCCATGAGTGGTGCGATTAATGTCAGAGTAATTGCGTAACATATAAAAAAACAGTCGAATTCAAAACCTCCTCCTTTTTTGAAGTCTGTTAAAAACCAACCACACTACCCTCAAAGAATACAAAATACAATTACGAAAAGTGAACGTTACAATTATTTAAAATACTAAAAATTACAAACTATTACCGAACATCATTCTATCATCATACAGGCTTAATCTATTGCATTCATTTGTTCTACCTTTCTGTAACGCTCTATCTCTACGTGCCCTACGTATGGCTATTGGTAAATCACCTGGAGTTTTTACCCTGCCAGCAGGGTTTTGTAAATTGATTTCGCCTGAAGACGAAAATATCTCACTAACCTGTTCTAAAGAATGTTGCCGTTTTATAGCTAAGTTTTTCAACGCCGGTTTTGGTGATTTAGGACTTCCGTTATCTTGCATCAATTTTAAGTCTGAAGTATCAATTTCACCTTTCAAAGCCGCTAGGTATACTGGGTTATCACCACTATAACCATTAACTAAGTTTTCTTTGTCGTTGGGATCGCTAAATTCGTTATCCAGGTTGGTATATTTGTTTATTTTGTTAAAACCTATATCGGTGCGATGGCTTGCGTCTTTTAAGACTTCGTTTTGGTACTTTTTCTTTTCCTCTGGCTTTGGTATTGTTTGCATTGTAATTTTGGATCCTCCATTTTCAGATAATAGCATCAAATGTTCATCCTCACTGCTTGAACAATCTGAATTCAAATCAAATGGACTTTCGGCAAAATTCTCTGTTGGGTTATTATCAATGTATTGTAATTCTAAATTTATACTAGCTCTAGATGACCGACCGCTGTTTGTAATTCTGTTATCACAACTTAAACGTTTTTTCCCTGTCGAGTCCTCAGATTCTGAATGGCCTGATTTGAAAATACTCTGCGATGACTTCGATGTATGTACTGAGTTTTTAACACTGTCAGAACTGTCATTCTTGTTGCGCATTTCTATGAGACCGAAATCGGCAGGTTTCGCTTTAGGAACAATGACGGCGAAAATCTGATTTTGATTTTTAAGTTCATTGTCATCCCTTGAAGGGAGTTCTTTGAAACCAAATACTCTGTTCTCTCTATTCATATCTGATTCCATTAACATTGTAGGAGATAAAGTTCTATTTGGAGGTGATAAAGTACAAGGTACTTCAAAATTATAGCCCCTCTCTTCAAGAATCAAATTACTTGGTCTATCAGTACCTTTTTCGGTCACAATGGAAGTTTTAGTTCTCCCATTTTGAACTTCTGGTACTAATTTCACTTCTGTTTCCAAAACTTTTGAACTCTTGTTCAATTTCTTTTCAAAAAACCGTCTTATACCCCATTTAGGTTTTTCGATTTTGACATCATGTAACAAATTTGTTTGCTTAGGCTTTCGATCTTGTTCACACGAGCTAACATCGTTTGGAACATATTCCAAAGGTCTTTGATATGATCTTATTTCATTTAAACGGTCAGAATTCTCAAATTCGAACATAACGGGACGCGTGTTACTAACTCTAGCGACTGATAGGCAGTTTTCTTCAACGTTTAGCACTCGGGGTCCCTCAGGGGGCGACGTTATGTCCTTTAAGCTTTTATGTATAAGCTCGACTGTCTGCGAGTGAGCGTTTGTGTGTGTATTACGTTCGATACAAGCGTTTCGACCTATGTGAGGCTGCGGGTAAAGGAGGGGTGTGGTGACATCGCACTGGGTTGCGGTACAATTGGAGTTCTTGTCCATTTCTGGTGGTGATACGCCGGTGTCTGATAAACAAATACCTTGATGTTAGTTCAACGTGATCTATATACAGGGTGGAAATTTGAGATGGGTCAGCAAGGTTAGCTACTCTAATCGTTATAGCTACAGGGAAATGGTTCTAGAAGACTGTCCATGAATTTTAAAGATATTGATAAATGGCACAGTTAGCAAGATAAATTCCATCCTATTTGTGGTAAGGATCAAAAATCTATGGGACCAACTGAGGTACTAGCACTAGAATTATCAGAAATCACAAAAAACTTTACAATGCATTTTATAGGGGCATTTAATAATAATCAGTCATTCTCTTGTTATGTATTATAGGACTTGCTGACTTGTCTCAAATCTCTACCCCGTGTTTATTTAATTGTTATTTTGCAAAGTCGGTGTTTTTTGAAGACGGAGTAAAGTGACTGTTCAAAGTGTTGCTCGCTTGCAAGCCGCTAGAGATGGCAGGCAATAAATATTTTTCTTTTTTTTGCGTTGCGTAAAAAAAAGTATGTGTATTAAAAAAAATAATTTTAAATTAATTCTCAAATCTGCTCGTCGTTATTAAAATGTGTATGACTAAAAAATTATTTTGATACTAATAGATCAACTGTCAAAATTAGAATAAAAAATACAATTTCAAATTCGCAATTCAGTAAATTCACAATTGGCAAAAATTTTACCTACTTTCACAATCTATCGATAAAATTGTCGACAACTACAACGTGACTAATTAAAATATAATGAAAACCGGCAACCCTGCGAGTGTCGTTTGACTCCACTTCAAAAAAGACGAACTATAATAGGGTTGGGTGAATTCGATTGAGGCGACTAACCCGGCGGGTGCGGGTGCAGGTTGTTGTCGTGGCGCAGCGGCTGGTGCTGCAGCATGAGCTTGAGCTCGGCCATGCGCTCCTCGACGCAGACGGCCGTGAGGCGCGCCTCGGCGTCGTGGTCCCAGCACTCGTCGCACGTGTCGCTGGCCACCTTCAGCGCGCGCGCCTCCGCCACCGGGCCCGGCGGCAGCGGCGGCCGCGCCTTGTTGCGTGACACCAGGCTCTGCAGATTTCACATTTTCTACGTGTTTCAACTTCATCATCTTTACGAAAATTTTTATTGAATTGACATTCAATTATTTTTTATGTGAAATTACTCCACTAGTTTGATAAAATTATTAATACAAAGATCGAACACTTAGAAATCCGGCTGGGTTCGAAGTTTTTCTAAAATGTATAAATAAATAAATATATTTTTTATTATATAGTATAAATAAATAAATATATTAACCTTGGTGGTTAAACAAAAATTTCAATAAAAATTAATTCATTTATTCATTCATTTATTGCATTATCACACTTATACTAAGTACTTAGTGGCTTGAAAATGTACATGTGACATTCTGTAAAGGCACAGCATAGTGATGAGAACACTTACTCATTATAAAAGCAAAAAAATTGTTATCATATTAAATAAATCATTATAATTATACACGCATAAGATTAATTGAGAACCAACAAATTATTTATATGTATAATAAATTATATTCGTCATTGAAAAGTTCTTTAATATTGTAATAACTTCTATTTACGAGGAATTATTTTCGAGGTTTGGAGAAAATTTTGAATTCTTGAATTTATTTTATATAAATTTGTTATGTAATTGTAAATTTTTGTTACCATAATTTGCGGTCCAGAACAAACTACGTGCATGTAGTTGATGTACGTTTCTGTTGTTACGTTTAATTTAAATTTTCGGAGTAAATAAAGTGGGATGGTTTCTAATAAATTTGCACGCTTCAAGTATATAAATACCCGTTAAGGTCACGCAAAATAGGCGCTTTGTCGTCGAGTTGCGGAAACCAGCCCGTTGCACCAAGTGCCAAGTACCCGTTAAGGTTAATATGCCTAATCTTTGAAAGAGAGGTCTACAAGATTATCTCTGTTCTATATTTGTCAATAGCCTAACGCACTTTTTCTGTAGTACAAATTCATCATTTACGTTAGCAGTGTTTCCCCACATAATGACGCCATAAGACAACCTCGAGTGACAGTACGCATAGTATGCCGTAAGAGCAGATTTAAAATCAGTTACACGCTTTAGATGACGTAGGGCGTATATGGGCCATTTTCAAATTCGTCGCAGGTTATCTTGTCCCTCAAGAATGTATGTATATATTTACTTAAATAAAACAAATTGTTCGAACTAAAGTTAATAAGTTAAAAATAAATTAGTAAACAACACATGCTATATGAAAAATAATTATATAATTTCATTATTTTTCCATTTTTTAAAGTAACATTATGGTTATTTTTGGTAACAGAGTTGTTTTCCATACAAAGTCATAGTGTCCCGAATAGTAATACAGTACAATCATACGTTCATAACTTTGTTTTTCTCCTACACTGATAAATTAAAATTAATATGATTACCAAATACAGACGTTGTCATAACATGTTCAATGCTTAGATACAAAAGATTGTAGTAAATTATGTTCCCTGCTATTTTTTTAAATTCTGTCCCGCGTTCAACACATTATCATAGCAACACTCTGTTACTATAGCAAATTAGTCCCAGAAATACAGATGGCGCTACTTTGCCACCTACATCAACTTGGCGTGGTGTCTAAGATTGTTCGAGAAAGTGCGCGGGGGTGGAGGGAGAGTGCAACGCCGGTCATTTGACCGCGCGTTGTGAAAAAAGGCGCGTGTTTTTATTCAGGAACCACACTGTTACCAATATTTCTGCGTAAGTACTCAGTATTTCCTATTTAATTTTACATTGTTTAAGTAGTATTAGGTGTGAATATCTTTAATATGAAACAATAATTTTACTTTATACCTTATTTTGCGATTAATTGTTTAAGGGATATGTAATTTACCACTCTGTTACTGAACAATTGTGTTACTAATTCGAGTAACAGAGTTGTAAACTGAGTAACAGAGTAGTATTTTTTCAGTCTTTACCCACAAGTTTTATACACAATGGTAATAAATAATTTGTTTCAGGACTTTTTGTACTAAGATGGCTCTTACGCCTGCTGAAAAGCAGCGATGTTACAGAGAACGACGCAAAAGTAAAACATGTAGTAGTAATGTTTAAGTATGACAATATTAAATTATGCAATGTCTCATGTTGGAATTTTAAACATTAATTTAGGTATAGTACAAGTTATTAGGCTAGCCGTAATACAAAAAAACAACTAAGTTACTGATTTACAACTATGTTAATTTTCTGTCCCAAAGATGTATTGTCTATAATATTTTTTTTTAGTAAAACTAGATCTTAAAATATTATAAATGTGTTATAGGCCAGTTTATAAGACTCATAATTTTCAATACAACGTTATAAGATGTTAACAAAAAGATTTTTTGAGAATTAAGGTGAAATTTTAAGATTTGTTAATAAATATAAAGTAACAGAGTTGTTTAAAACTCTATTTAAATAAACATTATTAATAGTTTCAAATTCTGATTTTGCGTGTTTTTGAGAGATTAAAGACTGTAATTAACAATAATACCAAAATATTTGTGATTAATGTGTTCTTTATTAAAAAAAATAAATATTTGCATTGGTAACAGAGTATTATTTATTTACGCCTTGAGACATTAAATCTAGAAAAAAAACTCAAAATTATTAAAAAAACATCGCGACCAACAACAGGATTTCAAAATTTGATGTATACTATGGTCAAAGGTAAAGGAAAAAATTATCTAGAAATAGTTTATAATATTTTTATTTTTAAGTGCTAAAGTTACAATCACCTGCATAGAATTTGAAAATGGCCCATATGAAAGATGACAACTTGTTAGTCAGATTACGGATAAACGGTTTCCGGTTCATGTTTGAGTCGAGATCGTGTCCCAGTAGTGTAGCAGTGACAGCAGTAGTTAATGTCTGATTATTATAACTATAATTCAAAGGTAGGGGAGCTTTTTAAGTTATGAATTCCTAGCCAATTTAGAATTTTGTCCAAGGTAAAGTCCAATTTATTGTTTAATTCATTAGTATTAGAACACGGTACTATCATTGAAATGTCGTCCGCAAAAAGAGTGCATTGGTTATCAATATGGTGGGGGAGGTCATTAACGTAAATTAGGTAGTAAGGGTGCTGGTGAAATTACAGCCACATGGGGCTTGTCAACTTATGTCTCAGGGTCTCGGGCGCAGTGGTAGTGCCCCACAGATCTTTACAATTTAAAGCTCTGAGTCGCACTGTAACTGTTAAGGACAAGGTAACAAGGAGCCATCGAGTATATAACAATAACAGAGACGAAATAAAGGCCATGCACTCCTGGTAACTCATCAGTGATACATCACTTATAAATATCAATTCTTGTTTGCACTGAAATATAGACAGCGCCAGATAGTATCTTTATTCCAAAAATATTCTGTATTTATTGTAATAAAGATACTATCTCTAACAATGGCGTGCTGTTCCATTCGGTGGTGTGGGGAAAAACAGCAAAACATCTAACATCAAATTTCATCGGTTATTAAATATTAAATATGTATATTGAGTTCTTAGGTTTTCGCGATTGTTACACATAGGAAATGAATCTATTTTTCCGGATATAAATCGCGTATATTTGTTCTTTTCAAACAAACCAATGTTTTCGATTTCAATTCGGAAAAATAGTTGCATTTCCTGTTAAATATATAATTTTGCAATTGTCGCCCATTACAGCAAAGCTCAAGTTAACTGGTAGATTTGAAATGAAACAATTGACGACATCCGTCAATTGTTTCGAATTCGGGCTGGCCAATCGGAGCGCAGTTGTCTCCGTAATGATTTAGCAGAATAGTTTTCAAACAAATTACATGACATTTCGTGTCTATTTCTGGTTATATACTCGATGCAAGGAGCTCACCTGCATTTGCGCCAATGTAGGCCTGGGCGGCAGGCCATGGTGCAGGTAGGGCGGCGCGTAGGGCGGCACGGGCCCGGCGTGGGCGCCGCTGCAGCGCCACAGCATCTCCCACAGCACCAGCCCCAGCGCGAACACGTCCACGGCACACAGCGCGGCACGGGCCTCGCTTAGATCCAAGGCGCCTTCCAGCGCTTCAGGCGCCAGGTACCGCAGCGTGCCAGCCTAGCCAACAACAAATACATAATGTAACGATGCCAACTATTTCATCGTCATTTTTTATTACCATTTTCACCGGTCCGACCAAATTCGGAACACGACACTGCGCTCCCAAACTCATAGTACCACGATTACGTTTAACTAAGGTAAACGATTCTTTTATGGGGTATAAGTTTTTACAACAAGATTCTACATCTTATTTTAAATGAAAAGTCATATTGCAAAATTGAAGAGTATGTTTTAGATAAAGAAGTATGGAAAGGCAACAAGAGTCTAAATTCCACACAAATATGATTCAAAGTGTATTCCGTAGCATTTAAGTTTATGTGAAAAGAGCAATCCCTAGAGTTTCTTGCTCGTTCTTCTCAGGGTTGTCAGCGTAGTGAACGACCAGTAGCTTAAAAAATGACGTTTTCAAATGTAAAAATTTCACCTATGAAATAAATGATTATTTGATTTTGACTTCGACAGATTGCTGATGTAGCCCAAAAAGCTGCGAAGGTGAAATGGAGTTGGGCTGGTCATGTCTGCCGCATGCTTGAAGACCTGTGGGCCAAGGTAACCACCCAGTGGAGCCCCAAAAGCGTAGACAGAGGACGCGATGGTGTGACGAACTGGACGCCTACGGTAAAGCTTGGGTCCAGTTAGCTCAGGATCGGGGTGCGTGGAGGAATCAGGGTGAGGTCTTGTGATGATGCGACCTCTTTCATCGACATCCCTCCTTTTTATCACACTTTTCTCTGATTCCTGGCTGCTTACTTTTGAAATTTTGAATCATTCTCTAATTCTTTTTCTTCATCATTCTCACTTTGCTTCGTTCCGTGGTCACTCCCATCAAAATTCTCGAGAAGAATGTCTATCGAGAATTGGAGAATGTCTTTAAGTCAAGTAGTAATCTCTACGGAATGTTTTTATATTATTGTACCTGTTTTTACACCATTGTTTTTTGTTACAACCTGTTCCTTCTTTCTTTTCTTTCACCTTTTCCCTACTTCGTTGTACCTTAACACAATAAAAATAACTTTACTACAATAAAATTTATGTGGACTGAGTGTTTCTATCATTATTACGCAAGATTTGCGCGAAAATTATTTACTCAAACATTCACACGCAATCACTCCATTTGAATCCATATCCCTAAACAAACACAGACACACCACGGAAGTAAAAAACAATGGAAGTGCCTTAAGCGCCCAGTTATACCGCCCAATGACCACGCCTTCATGTACATTAATGCCGAATCTGAATTATATCTACTAGGGAATAACATGTAAATTCCTCTGAATAATACTACCGCCGCGGAGACCTAATTCAAGCCAGTCTCGCCCGCGTGGTCGGGACGCTCATTTAAGTTAAAACGTAAAAATCTAAATAAATAGAGCATATTTTGCCATGACAGTTAGACGCACGCGGTCGAATAAATGCGCCCTAAGCCTCGATTACTATCAGAACCGATGTCGCCAAAACTCATAGATTCTTCATTTGAAACACTATAAAATCATGACATTGATTTCTCGTAGTTTCAAATTTAAAAAACAAACATAACAAATTTTGGATTGTTAATGTACTTTAAACTTTACCCTATTGGCATATAGTTGAAAATTCAATACCATCAATACCTATTATTGCAAGTTACGACGTTTTAATGATATATTGAAATGTCAATCAATGTGCTGCCATCTAGCGGTTAATGACTGAACTACAACTAATTGGAGTTATTAATTTAGTTCTCCAAAAAAGAAGTGACCATATTGTAGGGGTATAAGCTTTACTTACCTTTCTTGTAACAAAAAAATATTTCGATAAGCAGAAAATTTATTAAAATAAGGCTTTCCGATAATATGAAATACCACCACGGGTAATAAATATTTTTGGTGCGGCTCTCATTTTTATACTCCAAAACAGCACAAAAAGGCATTCTTCTAGGATTATAGAGAATTTGCACGAAATAATGACAGCCACACCATACAAACCTAAAATGGCGGACTGGGCTCAAATAGGTCTTTCGAGACCTATAGTTGGCACGCGTCAGACTCTAACTAACCACTTCTGCTGTATTTATTGTTCTGTGGATCACACTATCTTCTGTTTCCTTTGCATATTTCTTTATTTTAAATTAAATTCTTTCTACTTTGCAAGTGGGCTGGGGAGATATATTTGTATGGCCTACATTTAATTCTCTCGTGTGTTCGTGTCACCCGCGATGCAAGGTTTCCCTAGTGCGGGGCTATGGGTGTGAGAAAAATAAAATTAAAATAAATAAACAAGTATATACATAATATATAATAAAAAAAAATAGGATAAACAAACCTATGACGATACAGAAGGCTTGTTAGAAGTTATCTCACAATCATATTATATTGTTTTATTATTTTCACGAATAACACAAAAAAAATAGGAAAAATTCCGTCATCTGGCTAAATTCGAACCAGCTCCTGTTGCCACACCGTGGTCATCGTTTTTACCAAGTTGCAATAAAATACGAGTATATTTAAAAAAAAGAATTAATTTCATGCCATTAAATCATCATGATATTCAATAAAATAAATATTGCAATTCAGTTATACAACTTGTCTTATTAGAAGTGTACTATGTTGATACTATACTACAGCCATGTAATCATCGAGTATATAACCAGAAATAGAGACGAAACAAGGGCCATCCAACCCTGCCAATTCATTAGGCAAATGGGCCTTATATCACTTTTAAATATCAACTCTCGTTTGCGCTGAAATCACAAATTAGAAAACTGAAATAGTACAGCGCTACTAACTGACCTGTGTTTACGTATCCGTATATTCAAAAAATACTCTATATATATTGTAATAAAGATAATATCTCTAACAATGGGGGCTGTTCCATTCGGTGGTGTGGGAAAAACAGCAAATCATCTAATTACAAAACAAACGGAATCACATTTTATCGGTAATTAAATATGAAATAGATAGAAATATTTGTATGGCCTACATTTATTTCTCTCGTGAGTTTGGGTGTAATTTGTGGTTGTCTATGTATGTGTCCATAGCACCCGCGACACAGGGTTTCCCTAGTGCGGTGCTATGTTGTGTGTGTGCGTTATTAAAAAAAAAATTATATTAAATATGTAATTTTTCAATTTTGTCCATTATAGCAAAGCTCAAGTTAAACTGGTCGATTTGAAGTGAAATAATTCACGACACCCGCCAATGGTTTCGAATATGGGCTGGCCAAGAGGCGCGCAGTTGACACCGCAATGATTTGGCAGAATAGTTTTCAAATAAATTAAATGACATTTCGTCTCATTTCTGGTTATATACTCGATGCCGGTGACAAATGATGAAATGTCCCAGCCTACCTCTGCGATCCTGGTCGTGGCGGGTTGGTGGCCGTGCGCGTGTCTTCGTTGCGGCAGCGCCTGTGCCAGTCCAAGGTCGGCCAAGCGCGCACCGCCGCCGCACACCAGCACGTTATTGCTGTTCACGTCGCGGTGTACTATACACGGTTTGCTACCACCTGACAAAATGCACAGGACTTTTTTTAACCGACTTCAAAAAGGAGGAGGTTCTCAATCCGACTCTATTTTTTTGTATGTATGATACGCGATAACTCGTAATTTGTGAACAGATTTTGAGGATTATTTTTTGTTGGAAAGTTGGCACCTCAGTATTGGTTCCATTTAAATTTGAAGAAAATATTCCACCTCTAAGGGTGGTATTAATCCGGTTTCGCGCAATTTCCGGTAACCGATTTCAACAAAACTTGACAAAAAGATGTAATTCAATAAAACTTGGTAACAAGATGTAATTCCACAAACTTGTGAGGTCGATTATTTTAGTATGGATTTACTAAAGTAATTGTTCTTTCAAAAGTAGAAATATCGACCCCTTCTACATAAAGTATGTCGAAATTGCCAAGTTTACAGGGGAGCCTTTTAAATTAATGACAGAGAACGTAGAAATGTACAGATTTGCGAGGTCATGTAAATACCACTATAGTCTGTCTTTTTTGAAGACGGATTAAAAGGATAGTTAATTACGCAAAAGTGTTGCGAGCAGCTGGTGATTGCAGTCGATAAATATTCTATCGACTATCGACTGAATATTGGACACGCTTATGGAATAAATAGCCGAACTCGTTTCATTTGGGTCATCCTCGACCGATTCATCCAATTACTGAGCACAAGTTCATTTAAAATATCTATTTATGTAAGTTCATACATACACTGTATTTAGAACTAACTATGTTTATGAAAAATACAAAGAGGAGACATATTTGAAAGTTTTTCGTTTTAATTACGATATAGATATAGAGAACTCTTGTTAAAATGTATACGAATAAAAAATGATCTCGATACTAGTGGGCCAGCTGTCAAAATAAGAATAAAGAAGAAGAAGGCGATAACGCATTTATCCTAATATTCACAAGTCAAGGGGAAGTCCTTTACGTTGTAAGCAAATAATCAGAGTAAAATTTAAAAAGAGGCCATTAAATGACATTACATGAAATTAAATTTACATGTAATCTTAAGAAGAAATACCTTCTCACTTGTACCTACTTAGTTATAGTTATATATTAAGAATAACTTACTTGTTTTACTACTAACTAGTAGCAGTAGAGGTCCTTGTGAAAGAGTTCGTCCAGGGAAGTACTGCCACCTTACTATTTCTGCCGCCAAGCAGTAATGTCAGCATTAATGTGTTCCGGTTTAAAAGGGTAAGGGTGCTAGTGAAATTACAGGCACATGAGACTTGTCAACTTATGTCTCAGGGTGACGGGCGCAGTGGCAGTGCCCCTCAGATCTTTGTGACTTAAAGTTGTGAGTGGCCTGACCTGTTGCAGAGGTGTGAACTTACCATCAGGCGCACGACCAGCTAATCCCGGCTTATAAAAAAAAAACTGCTTATATTTGTGTGCATGCTTGCCAACAACAGTTTCTAGTTTCGCGGGAGTAAATAACGGTTAAATAATGATTTTTATGAATAAATAAATTTTAAAAAAATCAGTAATTTTTGACAAAATTTTATCGTCTTTCACTGTATCGATAAAAGTATCGACTACAACTACATAACTATTAAAAATTTTGTGAAAACTGGCAACCCCACAAATATCATTTTACTCCGTCTTAAAAAAAGGCAGACTATATTATTATGTAGCTATGTAAATATCTAAGCTATATGTAAATATCTCTGCTATAGCCACAAAAGCAAGGTTTCAAGGGTACGGCTACTGTTTTCTACATACTTGCAGCCCAATTAAACAGAAACTAATACTGTCAAACCTGAAACTGAACCCTTTAGTGTTTTCATAAATCATCGAGTATATAACCAGACGTAGAGACGAAATGTTATTTAATTTGTTTGAAAACTATTTTGCCAAATCATTACGGTGACAACTGCGCTCCGATTGGCCAGCCCGAATTCGAAACAATGGACGGGTGTCGTCAATTGTTTCACTTCAAATAGACCAGTTTAAATTGAGCTTTGCTACATACAATGGACGATAATTAAAAAATTACAATTTAATATTGAATTACCGATGAAATGTGATTCCGTTTGTTGTGTTTTTGCTGTTTTTGCCACACCACTGAATGGAACAGCTCCCCATTGTCAGAGAGTGAGACTGTTGCTGTACTATTTCAACTATGATTTGAGCGCAAACGAGAGTTGACATTTAAACGTGATATAAGGTCCGTTTCTGGTTATATCCTCGAGGAAATAAATAAACAAGAGGAAGGAAGGACTGACTGGGCGTGTGCAGGTGCGCCAGCGCCGAGGCCAGCCCGTGCGCCAGCTGCGCGAAGAGCGGCCAGGCCAGCGGCGCCTGCTGCAGGCGCGCGCGCAACGGCATCGCGCACAGCTCCACCACGATCAGGGGCTCGCGCGCGCCCTCTAGCGTGCAGCGCGAGTCGCTTCCTGCGCCGACCGACACTTTCACACTACATTCGTGCCGTGGCTTATGCTGCCGTCCGCTAACTACGGCGCGACTAAGTGACAAATGGTCAAATATCCGTTTAAAATAGCAAAAGATAGAGCCAACAGTGGCGAGGCGTCCATATAACTCGATTCCCACTGGTTTGCCTAAAATTTTCCACGTATTATGAAATATTATAAATATTTTAATAGTAGTTTTGTGTCACTGTTACATAATGATGGGCATTAAAATACTAGTGTAGGTTTAAAAACATCACACGAGTGTTTAATGCCTTATTATGTACAGCAACATACACTGCTTTATTTATACACATATTTTAAGCTCTCTATGATGTGTTCAGGAACCGCATGTTACGGCTGGCGAAATGGCGGCAAATAAAAACTTTTCGCGCACATCTCACGCAACCGTAGTTTTTATTTAATTCATAGACAAACTATAATCGGACCCAACTATCTTAAGAGGGAGCAGAGGAAAAATTCCTAATCTTCGATTTGATTTTACAGGGGTATATCCACTTTAAAGTTAAAAATAAAATATTGTATGAGTAACTATACGATAAACTCAAGCATAGACATTAATCAGAAAAATAAAACAATAAAGTTTCCTCGATAGATAAAAATCACGAAATGACCTCTAATTTTCACATTTTTTCGATTTATCCTCGAAATGCTACAGGTTATTAGGACAAAAATTAGATAATGCATTATATTTATGCATGATCGACAACTGTCACTACGGATTTTTTTGAATCCCCTTAGTTTTAGAGTTATTCCGCTAAAACGAATTTGGTACTTTTAATGCGCAAAATTCAACATCTCCTGTCGCATGTCACGCGAACTTTAGGCATATATTTGTTTCACAAATTTGGGCCGAGCCAACGTCAAAACTTTTTTGGCATGAGAGCTCTTAACGTTCGATATCAACTAACGTATGAAATTTGTCAAAAGTGTTTGCTATTGACATTTCATTTCGAATAAAACTTCATCTCGACTGATGTTAGAATTGTGGTCGATTGAAATTGTTTTGTTTTTCAGAGATGTTCGAAATTTGAATGTCATAATAAAATCGAATTCGACGTTATTATGAAACAATAACAACATTTTCACAGATAAGAAATTTGTTCTAACAAAACATCTTTATGCTGGTCGTAATTTGCGGTTTTTGAACACATTATAGAGTGTTTATGATGTGTGTGTAGATAAAGTAATTTACTATATTTTGTGCTCACTTTTGCGTGTACAATAATTAACCAGTGCAATAAATGTTACTAGTTTCTTGTGTGCTAATAAGTGCTGTGTTTACTAGTCGCCAAGGCAACACTTCTTAATACAAGTGTTTTTTGTTTTGCTCTGGCTTTACTAAAGACAATTTTCACAGCCTCACCACTGTAGAGCACAAAATTCTCTTTTAAAAGCAATTAAAATTAGTTAACCTGTTCGACTTATCGGCACTTACCCTAACGATGCGTAGCTGAATAATCATTAAACAATTTCAATTTTCTAAAAGTGAGTTATGGTTTTTTTATGATATTTTATCTCAAAAAAATATTTTGTCACTTGCCGCGTTTTAGAAAGCAGATGGCAGTATGGTCCACTTCACGTAGGATGGGTACTCTGACATTTCCAATTTTTACGTGACATGCATTCTATTTCTAATTAACTGCCTCCGTGGCCGAACGGTTACTGTACCGGACTGCCACGCAGAGGTAATATTTGTATGGTCTACATTGGGTGTAATTTGTGGTTGTCAATGTGCATGTCCGCGACACAGGGTTTCCCTAGTGCCGGGCTATGTTGAGTGTGTGCGTTATTATTATTATTAATTACTCTCACAATCAGGTCGCAAAAAGATATATTACTAAATGTGTTACAACAGATCAGAAACATATAATATTCGTTACAATTGTAATATTAAGTAAAAATTATAGTTATATAAAGATACACGCATTTTTCCAGCTCGGTGGTTTGGACGTCTTTTTATTATTGTAAAAGTGTATAACACAGTAAATAAAATTTACTGAAGTTAAATGGTTATTTGTTCTGTAATATCCTCCTAAGGCCCCGTGTCTATCAAAATGTACATAATACGTAGAGTGATTCAGACGCAGAAAATATTATTCCTATGATCAGGTAAACGCCCAGTATACATTATTATGAAAATATCGCATTAAATTTAAAATTTTTATTCTCTCGTTTGCAATAATAATTACAACAAACTAGTAGAATAATTTCACAAAAAATAATTGAATATCAATTCAATAAAAAATTAAAATACAGCGAATAACGACATCTCTCGCCAGGACTGGCAGCTGTAAATGTACTAAATGGGTGATAAATATTTCATAGATGGCGCTACGACTAAAAAGTCGTTGAAAAACCAAATACAAAGACACGACGCGAGCACATAAAAATGCTAGAAGACGTCGGTACGAATCCGGCCGGATCGAAGGAATTTTTCTGAGTGTTCGATCTTTGCATTAATAATTATATCGCATTAAAATTTAGCGCTACATATTCTGTAATGACCATAGAGTATCCAGAAAAATACTTTTATCATACAAAACCGAGAGTATACTTGCTGGGCCCTGAAGCATGTAATTATGTAGTAAATATATATTTAGTACATTTTAATGCACATTGGGCATTTAGCGCTTTTACCAAAAATGCATTTAAGACGAAAAATGCATTGCAAATTAATACAAAGTTTTAATTACGCTGTATTTTAGTGTTTTTTAAACATCTGAAAAATAATTTTACGCCGCTAAATTAAATCGATTTTACCACTCAACAGTCCAGCCAAATTCTATGTAGAACAAACGTCAATGTCAGAAATTAATTTGTACAAATTTGACTTATCACTTACCGTAATATCTAAGGATGTTAGGATGCGCCAAATGCGGTAAAGCGTAGATAGAAGCTTCCTTCTGCCATGCACCCACGTTAGAGTACAACTTGACTGCAACAGGAGTCGAACCAAGACTACCGCGCCATACTGACCCGAATTTACCTTGGCCTGAAAAAATAATACTTACGATTACATGAGCTGAAGAAGAACTTAAGAATTTAAAGAAAAAAAAAGAAAGGTACACTTGGAATCTTTAAGGCGTTGAGCAAAATGCAGACAATTTTGGCATAGTATAATAAGTAACTACCGCCTTGTTCGGCACATCAAGGTCTACCGCTGAAGAGTCGATATAACCACAGCTCGAATTTTTTAGTAGCAGTAGAGCTCCAGTTTTGAAGGGTAAGGGGTGCTGGTGAAATTATAGGCACGTGGGACTTGTCAACTTATGTCTCTGGGTGACGGGAGCAGTGGAAGTGCCCTAGGTCTTCGCGATTTAAAGCTCTGAGTGGCACTGCTATTGTTATGCGCGTAGCTTACCGTGAGGTGCACGACTGGTTCGTCCCATCACTTGATATTATAAAAAAAGGGTAGTGTGTGTAAAGGGCCCGAAACGTCGGTTTGTTTGAAAAAACAAATATACGCGATTTAAATCCGGAAAAATAGTTTAATTTCCCATGTGTAAAAATCGCGAAAACCTAAGAACTCGATAATGTGGTTAATTTTGCTTGTGTCAACCGGAGGGACACTGGCTTTATTTTAGAATTTGTTAAAAAAAAAATTAAAGCCATTTCAAAAATGTATATCGTATACTTATTCGTGTTCTATTCAGTTCAGTTGATATTAAAAAAATCATAAGTTGTATATGCAAAATACCTATTGAATACCGCGGTTTTTTTTTGTAAAATTTATAAGAAAGTTTGTGTTTTTTTTCTATCGTAAAAATTTTGAGGAGTCGTTCTTTCACACCGTATAGCAATCAGATACGTAACAGTTATGTCAGGTTGCACACGAGATAATTTCAATAAGATTTTTCTGACGGTATTCATACACACATCAAAAAAAGTTTGCGATCACTTCGAAAAACTGAAATCTTTTTTGTTACTGTAGATTATATTATGATTTTTTCTTCTTTTTAGATTCTTTATTTAAAAATAAATTAGAACATAAAACAATGACCCCGTTCAATTGTTTTTTCATATAAAAAGGCTTTCAGTCCTAGCTTACGCTCATTCAGAAATCTGATTTAGTCAATTATAAGCGATTCAAGATATTTTTCGCGGAAAGTTGTGATTGAAAAAATGCCAAGAGGATTATCAGAGGTTTTACGAGCTAGAATAGTAACTTTGAGGGAAGAAGGATACACCACGAGAGTAATAGCACGCAGACTTGCTATATCCCAATCCTGTGTCGTGGCTACGTTGCAGAGGTATCACGGAATGGGGAATTTAGCTGACCGACCCCGCAGCGGTCGCCCAACTGTTTTGACAGCTGCCCAAAAGCGCTATATTAGATTGCTGGCAGCCCGTGATCCAACAATCAACGCCACTAAAATAAAAGCAGAAGTCAGGGCCGCCTCTGGGCTTGAAGTTAGCACGCAGACCGTTCGCAATTGCTTGCACCAGGCTGGATTACGAGCACGGAGGTCTTGGCGAGCTCCGCTCAATTCCCGGCAACGTCAACAACGAAGATTGCAGTGGGCTAGACTTCGGCAAAATGAAGAAGGTGAGGACGAAAACATCTGGCAAAACTGTCTCTTCGTTGACGAATCCCGAATCAGCACTCATCCAGATAACCGACGTGTCCGTGTCTGGAGAAGACCAGGCGACCGTGAAAGACAAAGAACTGCCACTGGAACAGTTCAGCAAGGCGGAAAATCGGTGTCCTTTTGGGGTGGCATTATGATTGGAGCTAGAACGCCTTTGATCCCGTATCGGGGCTTCATGACAGCAGACATGTACAAAGCAGTTGCTATTGATGATATCGTCAGACCATTCCGAGTAAACCATGGGCACCAATTTGTACTGGTCGATGATAATGCGCCCGCACATCGAGCTCAACGAGTCAATGCTGCTCTTCAAGAATACGATATCACACGATTAGACTGGCCTGCCGGCGCGCCCGACTTAAACCCAATAGAGCACGCGTGGGATGCTCTTAAACGAGCAGTATGGAACCGTGAGCCACGTCCCCAGACAGTTCCAGAGCTCAGGGAAGCCGCTATTGAAGAATGGGATAGGTTACCCCAGGAAATGCTGGATAACTTGATCCTCAGCATGCCCAGGAGGATCTTCGCATGTATTCGAGCCAGGGGAGGAGTTATTTTATATTGAATTCACACCTTTTAATAATAAATTGTTGTTTAAGTTTAATTAAACAGTCTTTTTCTTTCTATGAAATTTCTATCACTATTACATTATGATTAATGGCTCAATTTTTTTAAATAAATAATAAAAAATAGTTTTATATTTTAATTTCAAACAGGGTATTCCTATTTAAAGAAAGCATACAACATAGATTTTTTCTTGATAAAGTTAAATTTAAAGAATTATAGGAGCTTATGCTATTGATCGCAAACTTTTTTGATGTGTGTATATCGATACATTGAGTGACTTTGAGGTCTCAACGAGCTAAGGAGCGACCAGTGCTCGGCATTTCTCTACGTGATCGAATCAGAAATGAGGAGATCCGCAAAAGAACGAACGTAGAACTGACGGCCGTTGGGGCAGAAAGGTTCTCGAATGGAGACCACGAACCGGAAGGCATTCAGTGGGACGGCCCCCTACTAGATGGACGGATGATCTGGTAAGGCAACCGATGGATGCACATCGCATCCGATCGGCTAATCTGGGAATCTTTGAGGGCTATGTTCAGCAGTGGACGTAATCCGGCTGATATGATGATGATTGATAAATCGATATAATAACAAGTTGATTGAAAAAGTGCCAAATGGCTTGTTCATTCATTTTATTTATCAATGAAATAGGTTTTTTTTATTACCGTTTCATATAAAAGTAAACAAACCGGTTTGGTTAAAATTCTAAAGCAATCACTCAATAAATGGAATAAGTAACACTTTCACGTATATTTTGTTGTTTTTGATTTATATATCCCATTGCTTTTTCCAGTAATGTTCATTTGAATAACATATAAAAATCTTATTTGAAAAATGTTAGTTCGTTTTGAGGAAGGTCAAAAAGAATCATGAATGTCTATGGTTGCATAGAGCTGTACGGAAGTAACTCATTCGCTTAATTCAATTAAAGTTTTAGTAATCAATTAGTGAATCGAAAATTTAATCAGAATTGAACGAATATCTAAGTGTAAGGATTTGAAGGAGGATTTAAAATTAGATATCGGAAATTTTAAATTTGCTTTTATTTTATTGCGGTTAACTAAGAAAAAATTTCTAACCTCATGTATGAAATATCATCACTCAGTATTTAATCATATTTTTTTTATAGTAATCAACAGCGACATCGCAAATCCCATTTTATACAGGCTGTATATTTGAAAGTGGGACATACTTATATGTAGAGTGCGTTATATTCCTGATTCTCAACCCAAAGAAATAATAAACTAATGAACTTAAACTTTACAAAAAATATTTTCTTAATTTTTTTTATCGACTACTACTTGAGCACAACATTAGTTATCGAAATCTATGCACATCACTATTATTGCTCCGACGCAGCGGCGAAAAGCAAAGCACAGGTCGAGGGTGAGAACGCGGGCGCATACGCGAAATTACTCAGTCCACGCGCGACCTTGATCTAACGAAGACACGTAAATTATTTGTCCTTCCGCTCGCCCGATCGCCGCAAAATGGGTATTTATTCTAACGTGGAATTGACTGAGATGGTGCGACTTTACGCAATAAGTGGTGATAGTGTGAGGCAAGCTATTGAAATGTTCCCAAATCGGAGTTTACGCGGAGGAGGTGAACAGTGTTTCGACACTGTTGCGTTGCGTGAGAGGATTATCTCAGCATTTTATACTGTGAGACAAAATGTGTTTGTGTTGTACAATTTAAAACAAAATTTACTATGCCGTGCTAGACTATGCATTGTGGAAAACGGTGGACATTTTGAACACTTGCTCCGTAGCACGTAAGTGTAAATAAAATGTAAATAACTAAAGAATCACTCATTGTAATTAATTTGATTTCACATTTTTAACTACGCCAAAAACCTCAATTCTTATTAAATGATAACTATTTACTAAAACATTTCGATGATAGTTCAAGTAAAAAACAATTAACATAACCTAAAACGTAAATGTGAAATCATTGTTATTGTTGCTGTCTCACTCGGCGCTCGCTTGGTAGCATTCCCATTGCACTCGAAATTAAGTGTAAAGGGAATCGGTTTATTCCTATCTACACTTCAAAACACATTTGTTGATTTATTTTTTGTTCTATCCCATATCCTAATTTTATTTCAGTCTATGTTAAGTTGTAACATGATTTACTATGACATGTATGAATATGTCTCACTTTCAAATATACAGCCTGTATAATATAAAACCCAGTTATTCCAACTGATTCAATTAAACAAATCGATTCATTCAATTAATTAATCGATTTGAAGTTGGCAGTACAGTTGGTCATCACTAAACAGTCTATGGTCGGGTCAATGATCTGTTTGTTTACTTTTCTAGTACAGTGGATTGAAACCATTGAGTATATAACCAGAAATAGATAGGAAATAAGGGCCATCCATCCCTGCCAATTCATCAGGCAAATGGGCCTTATATCACTCTTAAATATCAACTCTCGTTTTGCGCTGAAATCACAGTTTAGAAAACTGAAATAGTACAGCGCCAACAACTGACCTGTGTGTACGTTCCCGTATATTCCAAAAATATTCTGTATTTATTGTAATAAAGATAATATCTCTAACAAAGCAAAACATCTAATTACAAAACTAACGGAATCACTTTTCATCGGTAATTAAATATTCATTATGTAATTTTGCAATTTTTCGTCCATTGTAGCAAAGCTCAAGTTAAACTGGTCGATTTGAAGTGAAACAAATGACGACACCCGTCAATTGTTTTGGATTCGGGCCGGCCAATCGGAACGCAGTTGTCACCGTAATGATATGGCAGAATAGTTTTCAAACATGACATTGACAATGACATTTCGTCTCTATTTCTGGTTATATACTCGGTGATTGGAACAGACTATAATTAACAACATACCAATATGTTCGATAAGAGTTAGGTTGTCGACACAAAGCAATCCTGTAGCCAAAGCGTCGGGACCACTGCCCATCACATCACCTGAAATATAAAAAAAATCATATAATATCGATATGAATTATTTATTTCATATTTTGTGAATATACTCCACTAGTCTCATGTGCCTGTAATTTCTACCAGCACCTTTACCCTTGAAAACGAAGCTGCAGAGTCTTGAACACTGCCGTAAAGTTGCCTGCTTATCGGTATTTTACAGGATATATCGCGATGGAATTACACGATATAATTCCGCCTTCCCCTTTCCATTATCAGGGGACCAGACGTAGGCTTGGGTACCACACCTAGGTTGTGGATATTATAAAGATTCGCACGAAGCGTTACGCTTCCACATTAATATGGCGAACGGCTATGGAGTGGAATGCCCTGTCTGCAGACTTGTTCTCTGAACGTTATAACTTGGACCTTTTCAAGGCGAGAGTGAATAGGCATTATTTAGGTGTGCATGCTCGATCGTCGACCTCATCGTCACTTTCCATCAGGTGAGATGGAGGTCAAATGCGCACTTACATCG
The DNA here is from genome assembly GCF_003589595.1 of Hyposmocoma kahamanoa. Lineage (NCBI taxonomy): Eukaryota > Metazoa > Arthropoda > Insecta > Lepidoptera > Cosmopterigidae > Hyposmocoma > Hyposmocoma kahamanoa. The sequence goes on along the minus strand of NW_020653732.1, from coordinate 3,411,029 downwards.
CATTAAAAAAAACCCGGAACACAGTAATGCTCACAGTACTGCTTAGCGGCAGAAAGAGGCAAGGTGGCAGTACTTCCCTGGACGAACTCTTTCACAAGGAGATCTACTGTTACTAAAAATATAAGATAGTATAAGAATGATTGCAAAAATAAATTCTTTACCAGCATCCGGTAGTTTATTAAATAATTTGAGTGCTAATACGAACATCGTTCTACAAATTAGGGCGTAAAATCCCAAATTAGGGCGTTGTTTGGGTATTTCCATTTCATTTAAAAAAACAATAATACTTCAAAAGACTTCCCGGTATGGTCATTTGTACTTCTAGATGTGTTAAACAGGGTAGTACAAATATTAGAAACAGCAAATAAAAGTATGTGTACCAGATTGATTAGACGACACTTGGCTAAGGAGTAATATTATATAAGAACTGTGTAAGTCAATATAGTAGATTTTGAAATAAGTAATAATTAATTAAATTTTTATTGAACTGATATTCAATTATTTTTTGTGAAATTACTCCACTAGTTTGTTATAATTATTAATACAAAAATCGAACACTCAGAAAAAACACTCAGAAAAAATTCCTTCGATCCGGTCGGATTTCAATAAAAATTTAATTAATACAGTGAATAGCGACATCTCTCGCCAGGTCTGGTAGCTCTAAAGGTACTAACTGGGTGATAAATCTGTAATAGATTTCTCATAGATGGCGCTACGACTAAAAAGTCGTTGAAAGACCAAGTACAAAGACACGACGTAAGCACATAGAAGAATTCGTGAGGTCCGTTGGTTCGTTCCGTGGCTTAGTTGGTATAGCGTCTGGCACGGTATGCAAGAAGACGTCGGTTCGAATCCGACCGGATCGAAGGAATTTTTTCTGAGTGTTCGATCTTTGTATTAATAATTATAAGTAATAATGTTAAGATGTCGCTGTGGTCGGAAGTTACTAAGGTGCATAACTTTAGAACATAAAAATTTTAGCTTTAGTACTGTGAAATAACTTTTGTAATTTTTCGAAATAAACAGTTTAAATTTGTAATTATTTTTTTTACGTATGATTTCGGATTTCCCCATACCGTCCCAGTTAAACAATCACATTGTATACTAAAAAGATACTTTTAAAAAAATATATAAAAATTTGACTGAGAACAATTGTAACTTTTTTATAAAAAAAAGCGACTTGATAAGTTCGTGGAACTACATCTATATGCTAAGTATTATTGAAATCCGTTACCGGAAAAGGCGCGAAACCTGTTCATCCAGTAGTTTGCCACCCTTGGAGGTGGGATGTTTCCTTCAAATTTAAATGAGCCCAATACTGAGGTACCCTCTTTCCAACAAAAAAAATCATCAAAATCGGTTCACAAGTTAGTTATCACGTAACAAACATACAACAAAAAACAGCTGAATTGAGAAACTCCTCCTTCTTTAAAGTCGGTTAAAAAACATTATAAACATCTATAATGAATGTCGCAAGTGTACCGCAATATTATGTGTGAGCCCGTTCACGGTGCGTGGAGGGCGTATAAGCAGACCAGGTATACAAGCCGCGCTGCTAAGTTTGTATGGAGTTACACTATTTGACTTATTATACTACGAAAGTTAGTATGACAACTTACCTTTTTCCAGTTCATTACGTTCATCGAGCAATCGTCTCTTGCGACAATGCATCGTATGTATGACAGCTCCCATCCCGAGTATGGCGAGAAGGATAAGCACTCCCCAAGCTACGTAGTGACTATAGTCCAATAAGGGCTCTGTGTTCATCGTGGACTCTGCTTTTTGTGTTACTGTTTCTTCTTGTAGAGTTGCTGTAAAAAAAAAATACTCAATATTCTATTGCATACCACAATATTATATACAAGGCGGTAGGTGACTTAGCGCCCTGGGCCACTAGTCGCGGCCACGAAACGCAACCACCAGTGACTGAGTCAAGCCACTAGGCACGGACACTAGACTCGGCCACTAGACGCGGCCACTCGACGAGGCCTCTAGACGCGGCCACTAGACGCGGCCATTAGACGCGGTCACTAGACACGGCCACGACCAGCCAATGACCAGTGGTTGGACGCAGTCACCAGTGGTTGGACGCGGCTACCAGTGGTTGGACGCAGTCACCAGTGGTTGGATGCGGCCACTGGTGGGGCTAGACATCGTCCATTTTGCCGAATTCGACGGTGGTATTATGAGCGTTAGACATGAAAATAGTACATACGAACATAACTTTATTTTATACTTTTGATTGACCGGTCACGATTTTTATGTTTAAAAAAAATATACGGGTTTAAAAGACGCTATAAGTATCTAAATATTTATTTCTCGCTAAAACTAAATTGAATAAATAATTACCCAGGTCCATATAGGTGAACCAGTCAGATGGTCTGCGGGCACGAAGGGGACATTTGCATGTTATTTAATATATTATGCGAAACATGTTTGTACTGGCACGTGTCTCGTGTTATAACATGTTTTAAGCAAATAAAGAAATTATTATTAAGTTGGCATTCAAAGGGTCTGACAAACAAATTACGATAGTAGTGTCCTTAATAATACTATAACACCTTTAATAATGTTTTGCGGTAGAAATAGATAACGTAAGGCGATTAACACATTGCACCGGAATCACGCACGCGCGTTAATCTGCCACTTAAAGTACTCCCTTCGTAGTTGATCGCCGTAATGATTGTACATGTAGCTGAGATCCTTCTTTGACAAGAATGGTTAATAATACAGAACTTATTCAGGACGCTGCAGTTATACTGTCTATTCGGTTTTTGATCACTCAAATAAAAAAAGACACCGAAGATAACAACTTCATTACAGAGATTTAATAAAATACGAAGATTATTTTTTCAACTACAAACGTATGTCAACGGAATCCTTTGATTACTGGAATAGACACAAATTGATTAATAATCTGCGCGTGCGGAGCGCAGTGTGCCATACCGCACGGCGCGCGGAAAAGCGTTGTCAGTGTGTTCGACGGCGCGTGTTTTCCATACAAACTGAGGTACTTCAGTACAAGTACGAGATGGCGCGATGACCATAAATTTCACTGTGCTACAGTACAATATCGTTAAAAAAATTCGCTTCCATTCCGTCCCGCCGCAATATAAATTGAGCCTAAAGGTCACATTACCTTTACTAAAATGCTGGTTGCAATACATAGTAGAGCAACAGCAGAACAAGGTGCCCGGCAGTTGTGGGGTGCGAGTACATTTGTCATCACAGCTCTCGCCGCCGGTTGAACGCCAGCAACCTGTAAATATACAAATTACATAATACTTTTATAGATAAGGTTAATAATAGACCAAAAAACTCTATGTTTGTCAGAATAGTACGAAAAGTGTGCTCAGCATAAAACTAAGAGATAGAGTAAAAGTAACTACAATTAAAAGCAAATCAAAGACTGAAAAAGTCACAGACTTAATTTTTTTTTTAACGCGCACACTCAACAAAGACCCGCACTAGGGAAACCCTGTGTCGCGGGTGCCATGGACACACACATAGACAACCATAAATTACACCCAACATAATAAAACAACATCGAATGTATAACCAGAAATAGAGACGAAATGTCAATTTGTTTGAAAACTATTCTGCCATATCATTACTGTGACAACTGCGCTTGTTTCACTTTGGATCGACCAGTTAACTTGAGCTTTGCTATAACGGACAAAAATTGCAAAATTACATTTCACATTTAATTACTGATGAAAATTGATTCCGTTTGTTTTGTAATTAGATGTTTTGCTGTTTTTCCCCTACACCACCGAATGGAACAGCACGCCATTGTTGGAGTTATTATCTTTATTACAATAAATACAGAATATTTTTGGAATATACGGAGACTTACACACAGGACAGTTGTTGGCGCTGTCTATATTTCAGTGCAAACGAGAGTTGATATTTATAAGTGATGTTTCACTGATGAGTTACTAGGAATGAATGACCCTTATTTCATCTCTATTTCAGGTTACATACTCGATGTAAAACAATAACAATGGCATTGGACAGGACACATGATGAGAGGAAAAAAAAGGAAAAGTGGACAAAAGATATTGTAAAATGGTATCCAAGAGAGAGAAAAGGAAGAAAGGGAAGTACTTTAGATGGAAAGACGACTTTAAATATGTTACTGAGGGAGCATGGAGGCAAATAGCAAAAGATAGGGAGAAACGGAAATCTCTGGAACAAGCCTATATCTTAGCACATAGGTTCCCGAACTTGTTGGCTGGCCGCTCAATTAGGCAAGATAAAAAAATGTCAGCGCCCGATTACCACACCAAATAATTGGAAACATATATATACATATACGAGTACCTATATAAAGCGGTAACACCCCTGGACAGCATCAACTCCCCCCCAATTGTTTGCGAGGTCGCTACCTAGAACTCTTTAGCGGCCATTGGGGGCAATAGGGACCCTTCAGCACACCCTGGGGGCAGTAGGGTCCACTTTGGGAGCCTGTCTTAGGACAAGCTGGAGGTACCGAGTCAACAAAGACCGACTTAGGACTCTTCAGCGCCCACTGTGGGGGGCAGTAGGGACCACTTTGGGAACAAAAATCTTGAAATTTGAGTAAGAGCGTTAGCGCACTACGTCCGAAACAATTACTTTCAAGTAAGTAATATTTGACCAAATTAAAAGTATGAAGTATGAAGCATCATTTGCATCATGCGTCTTTTAATTTAGCCGAGTTATTTAACAGTAATTGTTTCAGACCACAGACCACATAAATTCAGACGGATAACGGAAGGAGAACGAGAATGCGGGGCCAGTTCCAAATCTGAGAAATGACGGTCCGAAATGTCACAGTGGGCCTACCATAACCTTTCCAAAAACAATCTTATGTAAGCTTAAAGTAAGCTTATTATAATATTACTCATATTGGTACCATGACAAACAGGTAATGTATTATTGCTGAAGTGTCTTTTCCCTTATTATATATTAATTGTCTATTCCTTACTAAAAATAGCATAGAAATAACGCTATATGAACTATATAATGCCATCTCTTACTTTTTTGATGTTCCGAATCGTCTTATCGTAGTGTCGGCGGTTTAGGACCACAATGAGAAATGACCACGACTAAAAAGGACCACTTCTGAAATTGACCATTTCTTGAATTGATCACTTCTTGAATTGACCACTGCTTGAAATGACCATTTTATTTTTTAATTATATTTTTTTTACTATTTTTAGACCCTTTCGCCAATTTAAGACCATGCCCAGACATTTATCTAAACTAATTACGTTTAAAGATATTTTTTATATTACGTTTAATTTTTAATTACGTTTATAAAAAACCGATTTATAATTTTTAAAAAAATGGTCATTTCAAGAAGTGGTCAATTCAAGAAGAAGTGAATTCAAGAAGTGGTCAATTCAAGAAATGGTCAATTTCAGAAGTGGTTATTTGAAGATGTGGTCATTTCTCGTTGTGGTCGTAAACCACCGAAAAGAGTAAAATCTATTAAAATTACGTTGCTTTCAATTATTTTTCCGCATTTTCATGAAGAAAAATATATAAAACAAGCAGTCTTGATTTCTCACGTTGTGAATTCAGAATTGGAGTCTAGTGTCAACTGTTAGTGTCACTAAGGAGCATATACATAGATGTCGCTATCATAATTTTATGAAATAAACATACGTATGTATACGTATTTTTATTTAACGAGAAATTATTTCCTATGCCCTATTAAATAAAAAATAAACAAAATATTGAACAGATATATATGTAAATAAATAAGTTCAACTTGAACTTTTAATCATTACACATGAATATTAAGACAATAAAACTGAAAATAATATTGTTTCCATTGCATCCATGTAACTATTTAAGTTTGCTAAATTTGTCATAAGAACAATACTACTGTAATGTTAAAGTCGCGTCATAGTATGAACTGAGAGAATGAATAGTCACAAAGCTGCCAATAAAACATTATAGTTTTAACATTATAATAAGCTTACTTTAAGCGCGTCATGGTACGCAAAGTCAATATAAGGTTAAAGTAATATTGTTTTAAGAGGTTGTGGTAGGCCCCCAGGGATCATTTTATCTTTAGGTGTACAAGCAATATTCGTATTTTCTTGGATTTGACTTAGTGCACAAGCGACATCCGCAGTGGGTCCGATTTATCCAGATTTGTGTAGTCTCGGATTCGGAAAGAACACGAATCGGATATAATGGGCAAACACACTTATAATAAGTAATAATAAGGAATGTTTCTGTGTAAGATAAGTTAGTAGGTAAGTTTAGCTTATGTATCTGTTATTTTATTATTCTTGTTAATCAGTAGTAAAGGCTATTAAATAAATAATAACAGATGATTAAAACGTACCTACCTAAAGCATCCTGCCAGTTATAACTTATGGAGCGTATATCACGTTGAGACGTGACAACATTGCACTATCATGCGAAGAAGCAAGCTATGCTTGGACTTTCTCTGGTGGACCGAAATCTACCTTCCTTGTTATAAGTAACGTAATCGACAATATTTTTAACGAAAGTTAATACTAGCAAAACCAGATTTACAACCCCCTTTAATCTTTTTTTTTATACCTCATTTAGTTTCAGTTTCATTGCTAAGTAAAATCAGCATAATTAAGACATTTTTTACTAGCAAAAAAGCTTTAGGTGTGTTTGTTATGATAGGGAAGGCAGAAATTAATTCATGCTTTAGAGAACAAGATCATATATTTTTCCACTGTACAAATATAAGTGTCCACCTGTACGACTACTCTACCATTTCTTTTGACCCAAGTTCACAGTCCTTTTGTAAATACCTTGTCTAAATTTATCCAAATTAACAATATGAAATTATAATTACCTTGTCTATTAAAAACTATTTTCTGTCAAATATGTAGCTACAGTATAATATTATTATATTTATAAACCCATCCCCCCTTTTATTTTATTTTTTAAATATTTGTGTTTTTGTGTTGTCCCTTTTTAGAATCTCATCGTACCCAACATATCTCCGGCTATCCAACCATACATAGTCATACCAAAGTAAAAGTGTCTTTTTCAACCCTGACATTGGCAAAATCATTGTGAAAATCGATGGAGCCATTATAAAGAAATTGGAACAAGAAACTGACATCGCTCGCAAATTCTACAAGCTAAAGTGGTGCTGGGTTGGTCATGTCTGCAGGAGAGTTGATGGCTGAAAAACTAGACTTATACTAGATTGGCGACCATGTCAAAGCAAACATAGTATAGGAAGCGCTGCGATAAGATGGGTGGAAGACCAGAGGAAGGCAGGAAATAGCTTATTTTTATATAACCCCAAGTGCTGAGGAGATCAAAGCTGTAATAGGTAAAATGGCAGTACTTCCCTACGTGAACTCTTTCACAGAGAGCTCTATTGCTAGCTAGTAACTTGATGTGGATGGCAAAAGAGGGGGAGAGTTGGATGCTGATGAGAAGTACTGTTAATTCCACTCAGTCTCGCCGACAACTCAAGGCGGTTGAATTTCTATGACATGTTGCTTTTTACACAAATGCAAAAATTTACATTACTTGATACAGCTTGCATCATTCTTGGGCCTGACTCTTCGACCTGGCCGACTGTACCATTGCCGAGGAAACAGTCTACCTCATTTAAAAATGAAAATTTATTTATGGGCTACGGAAGAAGCGAGAGTCCAAACTAGATATAACCAAGATAATTGTTCCCTACTCTTGGCATTATCTAACCAGTTTTTCCACACTACCTGGGCGATGTAATGAGTCAACATTTTTGTTACTAACCTTGTCCGAGAACTGAGATGGTATTATTGTCATCTTCATGCCACAGAGTATAGCAGTATGAGTTTGGTCCTTTGCATTGCTCCACTTGCACTTTCTCTCCATCTTGTAATGTTGTGTTTATTATTAAGCCACGATCTGCAAATTTTCAATTCAATTATTATATACAGAGCCATAAACTTATTACTAAAATTTGGGGTTGATTCAGGTGTTGAGGAAAAAATTTTCAAATACGTGTTTTTTCTTGTGGCCTCTAAATGTCACTATGACATTGACAGGTCATTTTTCATTTTTATTTGCACCCCTTTAATCATACCCTGTTACATTAAAAGGGGCTTTTCCTTTTTTCTGGTACCCTATATTTACACTTTCTTTTATAAATTTCATGATCATGGATTCAGATGAAATATTAGAGATAATAAATATAAAAATAAATTTTTTAGCTACATCACCATTGTTAGTGACAAACTGATTCTGGTTGCTTTTAATGTAATTTAATAGAGCTGAGTTATAACATCTTTATAGAAAAACGAAACGGTTATTTCCTAAAAAGAAATGCTTTCCAGAAACAGTTACAAAAAAACGCTTTTACAAAAAAAAACTAACTTCCATTCGTACTTTTCCAGGCCTAGACAGAACTGGTTGACTAAATGTTCAGGAGTACTGTAGGCGGTCTAATTTGTCATAGAAATATCAACTGAATGCACCTAGCATAAGATCTATTTTACAAAGAAGCAGTGAAACGGTATGAATAACTACATACATATATGTATACTGCCATCCTTATCATAAGTAACGTAATCGCATTTTTAACGAAATTGAGTTATTGACATGTCTGGGATCAGCGAAACAAGATCGGCAATCCCATCTAATCGGTTTTTTATTATCTTAATTAGTTTCAGTTTTATTGTTAAGTGAAATCAGCGTAATTGACTTTTTTAGGTGACAATAAAGCTTTAGGTGCCAATATATAGAATGTTCCGAAATGCGAATGTGTTAGTTATGACAAGCAGGGCAGTATAACTTGCGGAGCGAGTCCATTTTGTTTTTTTAAGTGTTGTTTCTTTAGTAACCGTTTCTGAAATTCACATGAAAGCTTTTTTTCTTTACATTAAAAGAAAGAGAGTTTCTTGAAACACTTTCGGAAAATAACGCTCAGTCCTACAATTCAATGTGGCAACATTAGTTCTTACTATTTTCACACTTTAATCCAAAGATATCAAGAAAGCAGCTAATTTCCAATTTGCTGCCATAGAAGCATGCAAAGTTATACGTACCGTAGTTATCATTCTCAATCATAAATTGAGCATTTTCATCTTCTTCATAAGATGGCGTAGCACTCAATGCCACATTACGTGTTTGGTACAAACAAGATATAGTGGAAGTCACAATTTTTGGGGGATCAGTAGGTATAAATGCAGGTTTAATTTTAGTTTTCTTAGATTCATTAGATAAACTATTTTTCTCATGAGTTTTTGTGCCTTTATCCCCTTTATTTATATTAATTGCATCTTTTTCAACAGAATAATCATTTGAAAAGCCATTTTTACTTTCCTGTCCAATAAAATTCGTGTCTGGAATGGCATTCCTTTTTTGAATTACCCTAGGCTGGTCATCAGTCCACAGTTCAGGATTATTCCACTGATTAGTTCTTCTGTGGTGATATTTTGTAAATGTTCGTACATAGTGAGATGTTTTTAAGGGTTGAATGTCATTTCTGGTGTCTCCAGTCTCTTGAGGTTTGGTTGTGAGCACTTTGGCAGTGAATATGAAGAGAAACAACACTACGCATTTTAGCAAAGGAGTCACTCTATGCGCTATTATTCCTTCCATTTTCACAATATTTCCACTGATTTTTTACATAAGTAAAAATTAAGTAGTTGAAAGAATTAAACAAATTGCACTTGTAACTAATAATTATGCCATAATTCGGCGTAGCGACGACAACACTGCAGACTGGGATTTATTGATTTTTCTATTTCTTACGGTGACATTGCAGTATTCAATTTGAATAGCAATCTTTGAACACGCAACGCGAGAGTAAAGTTTTAATAAGTTGTTTATACGTTTTTGACTGTTACCCTAACAGACAAACAAAGGTAAAACACAAATATCCTCGTAAGAAACGTTTTACGACGTTCACCATTCACAGAGGTCCTTTGACAGAAGCTTAGAGAAGTAAACAAATAGAGTAGTGTATACAGAGTAAACGAAAGAAAAGGATCTTTCTCAGTAACAGTTTTTATACGAATTTACTTTTTAGATTAAGTATATAAATTATGTTTTGAATTTCTTAATTATTTGCATTATTTATGGTTACCTTTTGAAACTAATTTTTTATTAATTTTGCTATATGTATAGCCAATGCTCAATAAATAAATAATAATAAAAGGCCTTTTTTATTTTATTGTTTACGTTTGCTTAAAGAAATAATATAATTTTTCAACCTCAAAACAAATCAAAACCTCAGTTTTGTGGTATTTTTTATTAGCTTGCAATCGTATTCCACTGCCGAGCAGAGGACTTTCCCTCGTAGTTTAAAACTCTCTATATGTGTTGTAATCTCTGGCCATTAATTTATGAACGAGTCTAGATCATTATTTTGTGTTAAAAATAATTAAAGCGTGTGATTTAATTATAGTTGAATGTATTATTCACTCATATCATTAATATTATCTTATGTCTAAAAAGACAACTCTATAAAGTGACGTTCCGATTTACGCGTTGCTAAGTATTGTCATAAAAAAGTTTTAATAGTTAAAAACATTCATTAATGGATATGATTAGGAATGTGGATTAGGAAATGTTTCCCTTGCAGTGTTATGCCATTAAAAAAACAGTTTTTATAAAATCACTTAAAAAAATCTTTAATTAATAATTAGGCAAGGATGTTTAACAATTACAACCTGTGCCCAAAAGCAATAAAATTCGGCTTAAAAACAATATTTCAGATTAATGATTCTCAATTATAGAGTGTGATTTTATGTTAACGATGTAGATGTATCAAGCAAAAATCAACAAGGTACTTCTTGCAATGATCATAAAATAGGTACGTAAAAAGGGTATTAAACGATTACACGACTTTATCTTTATATATATTAATAGTAGATTTGGTAACACTATTTGCTTAGAAAAGTTTCAAATATAAATTCGTAGTCACAATATTTTTTATAATACTCTGTCCTAAATTACTTTTACAAAACGATCATCGAAACGAATTTGTAACTTATGCACCTGTTCCTAGTATCGTTTCCTGTTAATCCTACTATTGACTTTTCCCTACACTAGTCAATGAATACCTGTCAAAGATTTCATCATTGCTCTCGAAAATATCTTTTGAAATTAGCCTCTTTAATAGTTTATCCCATTTTTCTATCTTAAAAACTGATTAATAAATTAAAAAATGTCTTCCACATCGCCTTCAGAACAGATTGATGAAGTAAAAGAGCGCGAACATTTTCGCGCGGTCGTGAGCGCGTTTAAATATTACAAGTAAGTAATTTTTCATTTTTAAAACCAATTTTAGACCATATTAATTTAATTTTACTTATTATTATGGGCCTTAAGACCTTAAACACATGCTGTAGAATTAATTTGTGTATAAGTAAATAGAAAAAAAATTAATAATAGGTGTTTTTTAGAACAAAATGCTCGGGAGTAAAATTCTTTGTCATATCTACCTTGCCATAGTTCAGATATCGGGATGTACCAATTAAATACCTACAAAAGCTTTGTACGATCATACGCTCCGACTGGCGACCTTAGATATTGTAAATAAGACTCTAATTCACTTGAACCATTTGTTTGGAATCATTTATTTGTTTTCTCATGTAGTTCTATTTTATATTCGGTTATGTTGATTGTTCCAGTTAGGACTTGTTTACGTTTTGTTTATGATTACATTTGATATGGGGTGCTAATAAAATAATTTATTATGTCACATCAAAATTAATGGTGACATTTATGGTGTCTTGCAAGAACATTAAAACCATACTGCAAGTAAATCAAGATGTGTTATGTTTTTTTAACTTGCTTGCTTAAAAGCATTAGAACTAGAATAGATTATTCAAAAGCAGACCTAAACTTGTGTGGGCTATCATACTGCATTGAAAAAAAGAGAATGCACGGTAAGCGTGCGGTTTACTGTGCATTCTTTACTTTCATACAATGTTATCATTCTGTACCTGCACTAGGCGGAAGCTATGTACCTCCATCAGCTGCATTCCTAATTTGTTCCTAAAAATCTTACAAATGTAATGATCAGTGATCTAAAGTATGAACATTTTCTTAGTATGGACATACCCCCATTTCGTCATCAATACGTGTAATTTTTTTTTCTGTTTATTTTCTAAACATTCTAGTAGCAGTAGAGATCCTTGTGAAAGAGTTCATCCAGGGTAGGTACTAAGTACTGCCACCATACCTATTTCTGTCACCAAGCAGTAATGTCAGCGTTACTGTGTTCCGGTTTTGAAGGGTAAGGGTGCTGGTGAAATTACTGGCACATGAGATGTGTCTGTTTAAGTCACAGGATGATGGGCATAGTGGCAGTGCCCCTCAGTTCGTTGAAAAAAGCCCTGAGTGGCACTGCAACTGTTATGGACAGGCATGTAGCTTGCCATCAGGCGCATGACTTGTACATCCCATCACTTGATATCAAAAAAAAAAGTTCTAAAATATACATTGTTTCATGTCTATTATCAAAGTATAATCAGTTCTGAGCAATCCCAGGATTTGTAGAAAGGAATGTCCAAATTATTCTTTAGTATAGCTAAATGGACTCCCTCAATTAATTTAATCAGAATAAATTAATAATTAGTTGCAGAGAGGCGGCACAAGAAAACTGTGACAAGAAAACCTGTGTAAAAATTTTTCTATACAATCTTAGGTTTGGTACTGATGTTATAAGAAACAGTTTTGACTTCATCTGCTATTTGTCTTTATATTTTTAATATGGCTTGGAGTAGTCCTGTGATGCTTATCTTCCTTAGTTATTACTCAGCTGCTGTGTCTGATTGATCTTGTAGCCTTTTCTAGTTTGAGACCCAATAATTTTATTGTGTTTTCTTAAAACAAATTAAATTTTGTAACCTATCACACATTCTACACACATGCTGTGTCTCTATTTCTGTACCAGAGCATCCTAGAGCCATACAAAGTGCTGCTGTATTTTCTTCCACCATGTATAAAAATCTGTGGTAGACTAATGGTTTGGCCTACCGCCTCTCTAGTAGAGGGTTGTCGGTTAGGATCAGGTCATGCACCTCTGAGTTTTCGGAATTAGTTAATTTTTGGTGAATAAAAACATCTTGAAACAACACACCTGCACACATCTGCAATGCAATTTTATGATATATGTGTCCCAATGTGAATTAGGCTTGTGTGGGAATGAAAGTCAATTATAATTATTTTATTTATTTGGTTATAGACTTAACTTAGAAGCTTTTGCTGGTATGTCTATATCACAGTGTTGAAATTTATATCATTTGTTTTAGTTAACTTTTTGTAGCACTAATTCACAGAGACAGCAGAAACAACATCTTCCAGTAGCATGTTCCACTCTGTTGCTGAAAAAAATGTGAGCAGCAGGAGTTTTGTAACGCGTGCGAACTAGTTTCAGATATTGGCCATGTGACGGTTTAAAGTTTTCTTTTCTTTTAAAGATGTTTTGTATTGCTGGTAGATGGTACTGACTCATCAGAATTTTATAAAAAAAAAGTCGTGAACTACAGTTAATCGTGTCGTTCTATGTGTGAACAACTTCATTTGAATATACAAGACACAAGACTTTAAATTGCACGAATATCTATCGTCACGACATAATGGGCATGCGCCCTTACGGACACCGTGTGTAGGACGCGTGACGGATATGATTAAAAAGTTTAATTAGTCTTAAAGTGTATTATCTAGTTTTTGTTCGTATTCATGTTTATAAATGTAAGTTTTCTCCCCCAGACTCTGCTGTCTCGACCGCATCCACAAATCGGAGAAAATAATCTCCGCACTTCCCATGTCGCATCAGAAACATCTGGAAAAGTACACAACATACTTAACGAAATTCAAAAAATGCCTAGACGTGAACAATAGTGTTGTTCACATGATCATTAAAGATGTCGACACGATGTTCGAGAATGTTGAGCATAGTGCAGACGGAGCGACGAACGGGACCGAAAGTTTTGGCTGTGATTATAATAATTGTGAGATTGTGTCTCAAAAACAGCATAAGATGCATCATGATGTTGAAAAGGTATACAACGGTACATAATGAACAACACTTCCTCCTTAAATACTTGCAATACAATATTTACATAGCGCTATCCTGTAATCTCTCTGTGTATGTGGTGCTAACAATAAAGAATTTTCTATCTATCTATCTATGTATGTATATGACTATGTTGCCATAGGGTTACTTTTAAATACTTACTCGAAACCACATAACACAAAATTCCTACAAACAGAAATTTCTTGTATTTAACTTACTACAACGCGCAATGTATCTTTGAAATATAAACTGCTCAAGTGCATTCCGGAATAGTTTATTGCCCGGGTGTTTAAAAAACTGCCGATATAATACATAAATTTCTACTTCATTATTGGTAACACCACTAAATTGGCAACACCACGCTAGTAGCGGCTTCTAGCACGGTGCTCTAACGGCTTCTAATTTCAAAAATTACGTCACTGACGCACCCGAAGTCGACCGGGTAGTTTTTTTTATTAAATTTATTTATTGAGCATTGGCCATAGAACCCTCAAATTAACACATAATTTAGAAATTCGAAACGTAATATATATAAACGTAAAAACTGTTACATACTACAAAAACCCGTATTTTAGTCTTTCGACCGGGTGGTCACACACGAGTGTAAACCGTTTTTTTTTAATATAATTACGATAATATATATTTTTATTACATAATATTCTTACGTCTACATTACGTACTTTACTTAATAATATAAGTGATTCGCTTGGCCGTGATTATCCAATTGCTCAGTCACAAATCCCTTCTGCTATGTAAATAATTTTATCTTATCTCATATAAATAACTAAATTTTATTTTTTAATAATTATCGTTGTAAATGTAAAAACATTTAAACGTCACTAAACGATAATTATTTAAAAATAATTACAGAATAAATTGGTTCTATGTTAAATTTGAGCTCACGATGGTGGTACGCTATCGAGAAAGAAAAAAGCGCGCGAAAAGCTTAAAAAAAGTGGTTCTGGTCCAGTGTTGCCAGATAGTTACACTACTCATATTTTTGGCAACTTTGACCTTTACGCGCAATTAGTATTTTTTGTTTTTAAAGGCAATTTTCGTAACAAAATTTGCTACTGTACGACTAATGATAGGTACCCCTACAAATAGAACTTTACAGGCCATTTTTGTATATTTGCACTATTTTTGTTTACAGGTACAATCGGTGTTAAAGAACATCGTCCGCGACTGGAGTGCACAAGGCGCTGCAGAGCGCGAACAGTGTTACAAACCCATTTTGGACGAGATTGAAGAGCTATTCCCGCCTGACGAAGTTACGTAAGTATGAAACACACACTGGCACGGGATAAGTAGAAAAATCGAAGAAAAATTTTGCGGAAAGGCCGAAAGCCGAAAACCAGTACGAAGATCTATAACAAAATCACATAGGAGAATTTCGCCAACTCGATAACTTGACCTGTAGCTCAGTTGGTTAGAGCAGCACTACGGTATAGCGTGGTAGGTGGTGGTTATGGGTTAAAGTCACATCGGGTCGAAGAAAAGTTTTCTATGTGTTCGTTCTTTGATTAATAAATAATCATAATAAAACTAGTAGAGTTATTTCACAAAAACAGCTTATTTATACATTTGATCAAAAAGCGACATTGACGTTAGTCGCCGGCCGTGGTGAGAAGGTTCTAAAATATCTCACTAGATGTCACTAGCGGCGCCGAATGCCGAAAACCAGTACAAAGATCTGTAACATAAACACATAAGAGAACTTCGACAACTCCGTAACTTACCTTGCCTATTTCTGCTATTAGATCCAGGACTAATTTAGTATTCGCAATATCTCTTCGTAGATATATTAGAAGAGACCCGTGTTCAGCGGTGGGATGCACCTACAAGGATCAAGGTTTAGTGACACCCTTTGTTAACGCCTTTCACGCACACTAAGGGTCGTATTCTAGAACTCTACTCAATGCTCAAGTCAGGATTTGAGCAGACTTGAGTATGATTTGAAGCACTAGAAATACGACTCGGCGCTATGATTTTCAGTGCTCACTTTGCAGTGAGCACTGAAAATCATAGCGCCCATAGGTCCATGGCGCCTGCGTCACAGGGTTTCCCTAGTCCGGGGCTATGTTGAGTATGTGCGTTATTATTATTATTAATTCAACACTCGAGCCTTTCTTATTTTAATTATTATTTATTATTAAAAATTTTATAAAAATAATACATATTAATCTAAACCTGGCGGCACAATAAGCACCTACGTAGGTTTATCCGTACACCGCAAGAAGTTCTACCTCATATTTTCGGAAAGGGTCCGTAGGCGCTTTGAAATTTTGAAAGGGATTCATGACTACAAAAATGTTAAGAAACTCTGGTGGAAACCTTCTTTTTAGACGAGACCGTGCTCAGCAGTTTGTAATGGGGTGTGATGATTTGTTAATTTAATTTTTATTTTATGTTTTTTCTCTTCCAGTGACCTCCGAAACATAAAAGTTCTAGTACCCGGTGCCGGGCTAGGCCGACTCGCTTGGGAGATAGCAGCGCGGGGCTACACGTGTCAGGGCAACGAGTTCTCATTATTCATGCTGTTTGCGAGCAATTTTATACTTAATAGGTGTCCGGAGGTAAGTAACCAGTATCAAAACTATACTTCTGTTTATTTATAATATTTGACATACTGCTAACAGATTTGAGTGAGAGATTTTAGTATATATAAAATAATAGCATTAAAAATACAATTGATACAAACAAATCAAACAAAATTTAACAATTACATGGAATTAAATACATTACAGGTATATTATTATTATTCTTATTATTATTCTATTACTGCAATATTATTATTACTATAGAGAATGGCATATATTTCAAGTCACATAATACTGCTGTCTCTAGTCAAAGTTTCAAGGTAGCGCCCCGCGGAAACTACGGATTCTACTCTACCTAAATTGGACATAGAATCTTTAATAACAAAGCGTTGCTAGGCGACCAATGATGGCATAGAAAAAGAACATTTTTTGTCAATGCAAATTTATTTGAAATTTAATAGGTATATAGATAATTATTCTAAAGTTTGCAACGTATCTACTGATATGCATGATTTTATGTGTCCGTCAGGATGGCTGGACCAAGCGAGTTAAACAAATCAAACTATCTCATTATTTACTGCCTATTTTGTAATATTTAGAACCTTTATTGGCATATTTTCTACCTTAGCGCTAACGGAAATATTAAAGAAATTGGTATAAAATATTGCTTGCGAAGGTAATCCAGAAACCATTTTTGGGCATATTCTCAACGCCTGAAAAAGTATTATTAGCAATTACGCGGAGAAGATAAACCGTCTTTTTAGAAGATAACTTTTGCAAAGGCGTTTTATTATTTTTTAAAAACAAACTTTTACGCAAAAACAGTATATATTAGGTAGAAATTAGATAGTAAATAGTTATATAAAAAAAGTGAGTTATATACGAAATTGTATGCTAGAACCATGAAAAACGAAAAGTGGTCAGCCTGGCCACTTTATTTCTTTAATATTTCCGTTAGCGCTAAGGCAGAAAATATTTCAAAACAGGTAATTTTTTAAAATAGTACAAAATGGGTAGTAAATAATGAGCACAGTTTGATTTGTATATATGATTTGGTCCAGCCATCCTGACGGACACTTATTTTATGTATAAAGTTTTTGAGAGCAATGAACAATTCTTGCTAGCTTCTTGCTTACCTACCAAGGTAATGGGAGATGAAAAGAAATAAAATTGGCCGAACGCAGCGGCAGAGTCCCTCAGATCTTAGTGATTTAAAGCTCTGAGTGGCACTGCAACTGTTCTGTACAGGCGTGTCGGTTACCACCTTGTTCGCCCCGTCACTTAGTATAATAAAAAAAAAGAGTACCAGTGCCACCAATCAACCTCCAAACCAGGGAGTCTACTTTCGTACTCCGTTCGACATCTGTTCGAAAAAATTACTGTCAAATAATTAATACTCGACTAAATCACAAAACAACGTCAAGTATGAAACTTCATTCGCATTCCGCGTATTTTAATTTGCTCGAGTAAAACGTATTTGGCAGTAATGGTGTCGGATGGACAATGGGAGTAGACTCTCTGAAGCGATTAATACGTACTCATTCATACGCCCGCACTAGGGAAGCCATGTGTCGCGGGTACCATGGACACACACGTAGACGACCACACATAACATCCAAATTAACAAGATAAAAAAATTTAGGCCATTATATATTTCGAACCCGGGGCCTTTAATTTAATTTAAGAAATTACAATGCTAACTATAATATTAATCTTAATTAGAAGTCCAACATGTAAACCATAGTTTCTAGAGTCCTAGGGGGAGGTAGGAGCCTCGGAAACTATTGGGGGTCGTTGATGTTGTCCAGGGGAATGCGGTAGAAAATGCGGTAGCACTGATTATCTATATAAACTACACTACATTGTGATTAATTTGTGTTAAGTTAATATACAAAAAAAACGTGTTTTCAATTATTTTTCTGTGGCGGTGGGCGTTGTAATTTTTATATCTTGCCTAGGTTTGCCTTACCAAAAATTTTAGGAACCTATGACGGAAACAAAGGGGATAACCGATGAAAAAAATACATTTTAAATGGTAGTTTACCTATTTTTGACAAGAATAAATGTTTAGAACGCTTTTCAAGCTGTAATCTGATAAAACTAGTAACATTTAATGCAATAACTATAATAAAAGGCTATGTTTATGGTCATAAATAATTTTATTATCTGGCAACACAATCGGGATCAAAAACCAGTTTTTTTTTATTTTAGCAATTTAGAAAATGATAATGATGATGAAAGAACAATGGCAAAGTCATAGTTAAAATATTTCGTTAGCGTCTTCAAATATCTAATTACAAGTTTGAATAAAATAAATTCATTAGGTTTTTCAAATTATAATAGCGGCCTATCCAAGTCTGGAAATAAAATCATATTTATAAGAAAGTCTAATAACTAATTATTATGTAACCGGACTGATATCTACAACTGTCAGTTTCTTAACGTTGAGCGATATCTAGCCGCCAAAAAAGGAATTTCAGTACCTACGTATGGATATGGTCCACATTTAGTTCACGTAATATCAAATGGACTGATTCGACCGATTTGTAATAAGATAATAATAGATTAACTACTTCATTACAAAAAATAAAGTTGGTAATTCATTATCCAAAATGCCACGCGAAAAAATGGTAAAACTGACAAGAAGTTCCCAAAATCAGAGAAAGAAAAATAATTTGTGCCCTAGTTACGAATGCAACAGTCTGTAGTATGTTATTAATTAACTGTTTTGGCTTTTGTTATACCTTAACTTCATCACACCCCGGACACTCCATACAACAGTCGAAAATTATTTACCTACACTACTACATACAGCAAGGCGCTATCTGCACGCGCGCAAATGTGTGCGTGAAGTGGCAGGGTTATCCATCACTTGCTCGTACTATTACGTTACGTGGTCAGAGCGGCAACATAGCGAAAATTCTAACGCTAATCTGTTGTCTTTAATTCTATTATAGAATCCTAATAATTACACATGTTCATTACGTAGGTATTTATATCGATACAATATTATATTTTTCTTTAATTCACTAACTAGAATAATATTGAAGATTTATTTAAAAAATATATTTAAAGCACTTAAAATGTTATATTTTGGACAGGTACCTTTAAATAAAGTAACCAAAGTATTTGAAATTGCGTGTCCAAGTTTATCATTTCCTCGTTGATAATTAGGTATATTCACTACGTAATATTTATCGGCAATAGAAATAGAAAATTCGAGAACCCTTGTCTAGCTCACGAAGTTATGACGTCTTATTATATTAATATAATACATCTGTATTATATATTACTCTGCACTAAAGAAAACAATAACTGACGGAGTCTCAGATATAAGTATTTTTACTTACTTCGTTTCATCTTTCAAAAAACGAAAGAAACTCCTCTCTTTATCCCGTTTAGATGATTATAAACAGCCGTACACAGCACAATTCACGACCATTATTAATAGTAACGTAAAATGATGTTATATATTAAAGTTCAAATGTCGTAATGAATAAATGAAAACTATATTCAAATATCAAAGCCGTCTTAGCGCGAAAACGGCTCCCCGACAGCCTTGTTCTCGTTCAGTCAATGTGACCGTCAATGTGCGGGGCGTATTGCGGTATCTAAAGCTAAGGAGGGGCGGAGAGTGTCCGTTCTCGTTACTTATTTGTTCTCTGCCTTTTGACCATACCAGTATACAAAATAATTTCCTCTGAATTTTCGTCACGTCAAAAACCACGTCGCCATTCAACTTCTAGTAACTCTATTTATGGCTTCTGTAATTTATTTTGATTTAATAATACACCGAATATATTTCATTCAATTACGTAACATATAACCTCCAAAACAAAATTTGTTCAGGAATTTCTACGCTATATTTTCACATGTTTTTCATAGCATACAAATTATGCTAACAAAAATTTATATGGGAGTTTGTCATTGTTCCTTAGGTAATTGTTTTTTTATTTTCAGGCGAACAAATACACAGTCCATCCCTGGTTGCATCAGTATGTGAACAATTTAACTTGTGATCACCAGTTGTTGAGCGCCACCTTCCCAGATGTGAGTCCCGCAAGAGACAAACCCGGCCACGCGAATTTCTCTATGACAGCTGGTGACTTTCTCAAGGTACGTATGGGTTTAATGCTTTCATCCTCGGAACTTTGAGAGACTTAATAGCAATAAAGCTCTTTGTGAAAGAGTATGTTCAGGGAAGCACTGTCACCTTACCTATTCTTGCCGCCAAGCAGTAATGTGAGAACTACTGCGTTCGGGTTTTGAAGGATAAGGGTGCTGGTGAAATCACAGGCACATGGGACTTGTCAATTTATAAAGATAAAGATAAATTTATTTCAATATATCTTAATCTAATACAATACAAGTAAAACAAATGTAATCATTAAACAATTTAAATATTCTAAAATTGGGTTATGGTTTTTAATATTTCAAAAAATTGTTTTGTCACTTGGCCGCTGTTTAGTTAGCAGACGGCAGAATAAGTCATATTACTCATAAAGAAGTCCCAGAATACAATTATCCAAGTGCTGTACAAAAAAAAATACTAACTATTAACCTAACCAAAAATAGTAACTTAACTGGATGACGAAATACTGTCATAGATTTTCTCATAAATACTACGGCTAAAATGTCGTTCAAAACCGACAACAAGCACATAGAAGAATTCGTGAGGTCCGTTGGTTCATCCCGTGGCTTAGTTGGCATAACGTCTGACACGGTTTGCTAGAAGACGTCCATTCGAATCCGGCCGGATCGAAGGAATAATTCTAAGTATTCGATCTTTGTATTAATAATTATAACAAACTAATGGAGTAATTGCCCAAAAAATAATTGAATGTCATGGAAACATTCTGACATTCAATAATAAAAATAAATTAATAAATAACAATAAATTAAATAAAAAAATATTTTATGTTCAGGTGTACACGGACCCCGAGGAATGGAGTTGCGTAGCGACATGTTTCTTCATTGACTGCGCACCCAATGTGATTGAGTTCATTGAAAGGATATACTCGATTTTACAGCCGGGGGGCTATTGGATCAATTTGGGACCACTGCTTTACCATTACAGGTAACATTACCTTTTATTTTTCGATTTATTACCTTTACGTCGAGTCCCTTTTACGTCGAGTCCCTTTCACGTCGAGTCCCTTTCACGTCGAGTCCCTTTCACGTCGTGTCCATTTCACGTCGAGTCCCTTTTGCGTCGTGTCCCT
>NW_020653732.1:3345918-3364253 GCF_003589595.1 Hyposmocoma kahamanoa | reverse complement strand
AAAAAGCATTGTAAATTAAAATTACAGTCCACGCATGACTAGTAAACAAACAAACATCATCCCAGCCCTACTGAAAACAGAACTGGCAGCAGACGGTTCCCCGTCTTCAATAACGTTAGTTTTAACGACGCGTTCCATTTCATCGATAATTCTCTTTTCTTCGATAGCTAGAGTTGCCGCATCGTTGATTGTTCTCATTATGTTGTAGTTAGGGTATTGTTGTTCAGGAATACGCAGATGTAGTTTTCCGTTTGATGTTGTGTAGTGTGAACGTTTATTGAGGCCGTTAGCTGGAAATATCAATTATTTTTAATATTTTTTTTTTATAGAGAATACAAAAAGTCTGTCAGACGTCATACTAACATCGGAGCTGTGTGTATTATGGAATTAAATTAAAATTTAAAAAGTAGTCTAAAAAGTCATCTGTCATCAAGATCAATTTCATGAGGCCAGATACGATTGTTCCGGAGGTCTCCTCTCGATCTCCGTCCGAAACAATTACTGCCAAATAAGCAATACTTGACCAAATGAAAAGACGCGTGACGCGAATGAAGCTTCATTCTTGATATTTGTCTTTTAATTTTGTCGAATATTACTTATTTGACAGTAATTGTTTCGGACGGATGTCGGACGGAGATGGAGAGTAGACCCCCTGGTATGACTAGTTATCATATTAATATAATGTCGTCGGTTTCCATAGAGTATAGAACAACAAATTCTATATTGAAGCGAACAAGTGAAAATAAAATAAATATTCATTTTATGACTGATATTCCTGCACTAAATAGTTTTATTTAACACCGTAGATAAGCTTATAACAATATGAAAGCTTCAATTAATGCGTTTTTTAAATACATCTATTTATTACTAGCAAAAGTTTTCTTGCTTCGGGACAGACTAGGGCGTCTAATTAACCATACTGATAGGTCTCAGACTTTATCTTCACTAATTTGATTTTCTGTCATTTTTTCGCAGGAAACCGTTGTCGCCTTTACGGTGACCATTTTGAAACTATTTTTACTTTTACTTTATTTCACTTTCGTAAGGTCTTGAGTATTTTTCGTTTAACTATTCACATTTACGTCTGCTGATTACTTTGATCCACTAGGAAATTTGTATGTTATTTTTTATGAATCTTATATTTCAAGTTTTGTATCGATTGGAAAACTACATTAAAGCGAGGTGGTTCGACAGTCATCTTCCTTTTTGATATCATACTATTATTTATTGATTTGTTTTTATTTTTCAGAACATAACTCCACTCTGACAATCTCATCAATCCATTGACTTACAAATAAATGGACGACGGGTCTAATACAAAAACCACGAAAAAAATGTCCCAAGTCAACCTATTTAAACGTAGTGACATGTAAAGGAATATGAAAAAGCTAAAACGTTGAATTTAAATTGTAATGTCATCGCAGTACTGTCTAATTTTGCTTGCTTCGCTGTCAGAAGAAACAAACGAAGACTAAAGCGTGAATGACGCTCTGTATACGATTTTAAGGCCCTATAAGTTCGGACACTTTTTAGCGCGGACCCGACGTCCATATAATTGTAAGTCAATGCATCAATCAATCAAAATCTCTGACAGATGTCGCTACGGTCCGAAAGCCGAAAACTCGAGAAAGCAAAGATTTGTAATAGTCACATAGAAGAAATTCGTCGACTTAGTCCGATCTTTATATTTCGATATTTCATAATTATAATATAACATATTAATATTATTTTTTTTAAACAAAACAAAACTCACAATCAGGCAGCTGTAAGTTCTGCAACGCTTCTGTTAATACGGGGTCCACAGAAATTTGCTTGTACCGGTCTTCAAAGTCCAAGAACGCATTCTTCTCTGGTCCACATAGTCCTTTGAAGTCATCTGTGTCTATACTCCACACCATGAGACCGCCAAGACCGTAGTCTATTGCCATTCTGAAAAAGTAGTATCAGTGTTACCAACGTATCTGTGGCGGTGTTACCACACCAACCGATCGCTACTAATAATAACACTAACGCACACACCCGTAGTCATACTAGAGAAACACACGCAGACAGAGAGAAATAAATGTAGTCCATACATATGTTTCTTCCAGCCCGCGAATCCAACCAGGGACCTCTGCGTGGCAGACCAGCTTGGTAAAATCGTTCGGCCACGGAGACAGTTAAAGTCGATGTCAAATCCATGCTATTAATCGGCGTTTGTCGATTGGTTTGGGTAACAATAAGTAATATTTTCATTATTCCCCGCAATTTGGGGAATTCTCCACAAATTGGCAACGCTGCTCGTAAATAGCGTGATTGCAAGGGCTAACTTGATTATAACGCCCCAAATAAAATCCTCGGGCCTTTTTTCTTCCCATTACCTATAGCCATGATCGGTAAGAATCTATTTTTAATTTAGGTTAGGTACTTTCTCGCATAGGTCAGGTTCAAGTTCAAGCAAGGAGGTTACTTATGTTCAAAATTAAAGCATTCGCTTAAAATGTAATTTAAACAGAAATTTTATTGCAACTGAGCACATACTACTTAAATACTTATTATTAAGAATTTCTTTAATTTGATTTTAATTTTGCAAATTTTCGTTTTTTTACATTTTAGTGGAAGTTGTATTATTTACGGAAGAATTTTTTTGTAAAAAATACAAAACTCGAGTAGTGAAAGCCCTCAGCCTTCGACTTCGGGCTTCGTGAAGACCCTTGTTCATATTTCTTATTTACCGTCAATACATAATGTACTTTTTTATATTAAAACTCGCCTCAGTAACTTAATTTAAGCGCTATTTGAGGTTAAAACCTAAGTATTAAAAGTCGCCCCCAAAAAGGAGCCAAATTGTAGTTGATTTATTCAATGCATTCAATAAGAAGGAACTTACTTGACTTTAAGAGCAATGGATCTGCCATTGTCATAAGTGACGACCCGTTCCACATCGCGAAGGTATGGTGTAGCGGATTGTTCATGCCATTGTTGAGTCCATTTCGATGATGTATTTGCTAATTCCATGCAAATCTGAAATTGTGCAAGTTAGACGAGAAATTAGTAGTAATTAGAATTGCGCCAATATAAAATGACGACCTAGGCGGCAGAAAAATTTGCACTGTGAGCGTTAGATGTGGACGAAGGATGCATTTTTTTGAAATTATCGCGTGTGCAGCGCGACATAACCGTTAGGGCGTGTTTCCAATATGTCGTAACGTTTTATTTATCGTTGGACGACTGTCGCATGTAGCCTGTTCCCATATCACGGCTATCTGTCGTGACTGTGGCGTAGACGATTATTTAATCGATGAATGTGGTGTCTAGATGTCCCCATTGTCACGACAGTCTGTCGTTCTAACGTGAAAAAAGTCGTGAATAACAGTTAATCGTGTTGCTCTATGTGTGAACAACTTCATTTAAATATACAAGACACGATACTTTAAACTGCACAACTATTTGTCGTCACGGCATAACTGTCACTTCTCACACTACTCTCTCACGACTCAGTTAAGCGGTTGGCCTTTATTAGGTATTACTTTTAAGAGTTAACTTACCTCATTATATCCCATAAACCCAGCTTCTCCAGATAAAGGTCCCTTAAATCCTACTTTCTCGGCTGGTGTGCGGCCGAATTCGATGATTTTTGTATTAGGGTCTTTAAGAATGAAATTGCGCCCGTACATCGGTAGACCAAGTACTAGTTTGTATGGCGACACGCCTTGGGCCAGCATGTATTTTATTGTGAATTCCTGAAGTGAAAAGAAGTAGGGTATTATTAAAAAATGGTGGAATGGCGCCCAAAGTGGGACTTGATTTAAAATATTTAATCACTCACTATTGGCACCGAGACATATTTGATGGTGGCACTTCACATGGCTATTTGCATTTGCGTAGGTATTTGATATATTTAGCAAACTTTCACCATGTGTAGATAGCATGTTTTTTTATAATATCAAGTGACGGAATGAACAAGTCGTGTGCCTGTGGTAAACTACGCGCCTGTCCATTACAGGTGCAGTGCCACTCAGAGCTTCAAATCGCATGAGGGCGCAGTGGCATTGCCACTGCGCCCTCCCATGTGCCTGTAATTTCACCAGCACCCTTAACCTTCAAAACCGGAGCACAGTAATGCTGACTTACTGCTTGGCAGCTCGGCAGAAATAGGTAAGGTTCTTCTCTGGACGAACTCTTTCACAAAGACCTCTACTGCTACTAAACTACATGTATGGCAAAGCATTTGCCTTGTTTGTCTATTCGACAATACAACAAACACTCGTTACCGCACACTGGTCGGTTTCTTGACGCACGTCAAAGGAGTCAAATAGGCAAATATTTATTTATTTGAATAACTTATTTGAGACTAGCAGTTTTCGCTGGTATGGCTCCGACTACCTACAAAATTTTATTCAAAAAATTAAGAGACTGTCTGGGAAACCCAAGCCGCTTCCTTGCCCAACGCATTAACATAGCCTTAGAAAAGGGGAACGCTGCCTGCATCTTGGGCACCTTGCCACGGGGACCTAATTTTATTCATATAATTAAAAAATCCTAATTTTATTTTCTAATATTTAAACTTCTATTGTCTTTTTACCTTTCCTGTATATTCTCAAAATATAAATAACCCTCTATTTTGCGTCAGGGGCTAATAAAAGTGCCAAACTTACCACGCTCAAAGGGTCACTGTCACTTTGACCCCTCAAAGGGGCGTTGGCACCCACTACTTGGTCCCAAGTGCCGTGGTAGTCGTAACACATCATATGCATCAAATCCAAGTACCGACTAAGTCTGGCGAAGTCGTAGGCTGCCTCCATCGTGGCTTTCCCTACACCCAAAGCTGCTGTTAGCATGTAACCGTGTGGCTCGAAAGCTTCTTTTAGTTCCTGTAACATATATATTTTAATTGTAATATTAAGTTAATTGAATTAATATTATTTTTATTCATTTGATTTTTATTTTTTTATCCAGAAAATTAATAGACTGTCTGGGAAACCCAAGGGCCGGCTACTATGCCCAACGCATTAGAATAGCAATACAAAGGGGGAACGCTGTCAGCATCTTGGGCACCTTGCCGCGGGTACCCAATTCAAAGGCAAATTACTACGCCGTGGACCCAGCCAACGCAAGCAAACGAAAAACGCAAGTGGAAGACTCGTGAACCCGGTATAAAACGTCGTAACTTTCACAACGCAGACATTTTTGGTATTCTTTCACAATCTACCAATAAAACTGTAGTTAACAACTACACGACTATTTAAAATTTTGCGAAAACTGGCAACCCTACAAATGTCATTTTATCCGTCTTAAAAACTAAAGACTATACCAATTAATTTATTCCCGTTTTGGTCCCGACAATTTAAAAGGTTTATTTAAAGGGAGAACTACTCTGCCCTCTTTTCTTACGTCCCGTAGGTAGTGCTTACCTTAACAAGAGAGACATAATTGACTTTGTCTATTGGTCTTCCATCTCGTATTGCTGGGTACTCCCAATCCAGGTCCAAGCCGTCGAATTTGTACGTGCTGGAATTTTTATTTATTTATTTGATCAGTCAACAATGTTACACCAATACAAAATCAGATATATACATGCAAAATCTTAAAACTAATTGCACAACTTAAACTGTAAATTATATAGCAGAGTAAAAGGAATTTAGAAAAGCAAAAAATTAACCATACAACAAAAAATGAACTGAAATCATGTTTAACCAAGCAAAGCATAAAATAATAATAATAATAATAATAACGCACACACTCAACATAGCCCCGCACTAGGGAAACCCTGTGTCGCGGGTGCCATGGACACATACATAGACAAACACAAATTATACCCAAACTCACGAGAGAAATAAATGTAGGCCATACAAATATTTCTCCCGGCCCGGGAATCGAACCTAGGACCTCTGCGTGGCAGTCCGGCATGGTAACCGTTCGGCCACGGAGGCAGTTAAAAGAAATTAAAAAGAATTAAGTTGACAGATAAGAGTTTAGGTGACGACATTACGCGTTTGGTTTTTATTGCAAAGAAATAGTGTAAAGGAATAGCGACATAATAAATGAATACCGCAATGAATGCTTAAGAAAACAAAAGAAAGATAGCGCTCAACCAACAAACGGTGAAGAGAGAGCAGCCACGTTGAGGCAACGGACACTGGTTCGTGTCAAACCGGATCGAAGGATTTTTTCTTTGCGTTTGTCGATTTTTGTATTGTATCAATATTAATAACACACTAGTGGAGTATAAAAAATAGATATCAATATCATATAGAATATCATGGTATAAAAAAACATTATGATATTCATTAATTTTTGTAGCTGTAGAGCTACAAAAATAGAGACGTACTGCCACCTTACCTATTTCTGCCGCCAAGCAGTAGTGTGAGCATTACTGCGTTCCGGTTTAGAAGGGTAAGGGTGCTGGTGAAATTACAGGCACATGTAACTTGTCAACTTATGGTCTCAGGGTGACGGACGCAGAGGCAGTGCCACTCAGATCTTTGTTATTTAAAGCTCTGAGTGGCACTGCAACTGTAATGGACAGGCGTGTCGCTTACCACCAAGCGCACGACTTGTTAGTCCCTTCACTTGGTATTATAATAAAAAAACAAAGATCGAACACAAAGAAAAACTCCTTTGATCAGACAGGATTCGAACCTGTATCTGTTTTTGCCAACCGCTCTACCAACTGGTCTACAAATCGAGTCAGCACACCACCGTGATTGTTGCAGGCCATTGCTTTTTGGTTTTAACGGCTTTTTTGCCGTAGTACCATCTGTGAGAAATCCATGAAAGCTTTTCTTCACTTGACCAGGTACCTTTACAGCTACAAGAGATGTCGCTTTAGAAATTGTAATTAATCATGATATTTTACTACCATGATATTAATTCATTTTTCAGAATTTACTCCACAAAGCTTGGCGGCAGAAACAGGTAAGGTGGTTGCACCTGGACGACCTCTTTCACTAGCAGCTCTATTACTACTATAATTATAGAAGTGATTTAGTACTCACTCCAAGAACACCAAAACGCTCTTTATAAACTTCTCTCTGTTCTCTCTTGTTTCTGCCATTCTCGAGTACTTGATAGACCCCTCGTTCCATCCTCCGATGGCAATGGTCACTTTCAGGTGGGGATAACGCTCCTTTAACGCTACTATGCGTCTGTAGCCTGCCTTGGCGTAGTCTTTTTCCAGATCTTGCCAGGGATCTGGAAGGGATTACAGTGATAACAATAAATAAATGGAAATGGACCTAATCCGTGTATATTTAGAGCTACAGAGACGGACTATAGCCATGAAGAGTAACATGTTGGCGCGTCGGTTCGCTCATTGCTCAGTTCGGCTTATTCTCAGGCGTTCTACACTAGTAATAGATTTTTTGTTTACAATAAACGAAAGGTATACCTTTTACCGCTGCGTCTTTTTTTAGAGAACGGTATTAGGCGTTAGTCGTTCGTCGTCGTTCGGTTATTGCCGCTAGATGGCAGCACACTATACTATGCGAGCTTTTGATGGACTCAGAGTTCAGTACAACAATGCATTTCGTGCTATGCTGTGGCTTCCCTGGCGGTGTAGTGCGTATGGCATGTTTGCCATGAATAGAGTAGATGTTTTTATCGCCATAATACGAAAGAGACATTGGTCTTTTCATAAGAGAGTGAAGGAAAGTAAGCGATACGTGTTACTTTTTAAGTGAACACTCTATTTTTAAAATATAATTACACTATTATTTGTAATGTAAATTCAATTTACTTGTTATGTAATGTAATGTTATAGGTACTGTTAAATTTATTAATGGCTGTATACCTAAATAAGGAAACATTTTATTTATATTTGTCCTTTCAAACAAATCATAGTTTCGGGTTCAGTTATTTGTTATCACCGGTGATTTGAATAGGGGCATAGTTTTTTAAACTTCGAGGAACAGAGACAGTGAATGGAGATTATCATAAAAAGTAAAAAAAGAGAAGTTCAAAAAAAAACTTAAGTTCTGACGTTATTTGGGATAGGTAGGTAGACTATAAATTCTGTGGCTCTAGTGAAAAATGGGTACTAGTCAAAAAACTCAACTTTACAAGGAGACGCGAAAAACAGTTAAAGCTTAATAGAATATTAAGCGTTAAGCGTTTTTGGCCTTTCCTTGTAAAATTGACTTTGCAGTTGCACCCGTTTTTACTAAAGCCACCGAAACTTGTTGTTACAACCACCAATTTTTCGAAATATTTAGGAAAATCCCGACAAAAAAAATGTTGTCATAAGTTAGTCTCCACTTTCTGTCTCTGTTCTTGGAAGTTTAGGTAAAAAATATTCTATCTATTACGATCACTGGTGATCACAAAACAATAAATACATTACAAGTACTTAGTGGGCGTACCACGTGTGCTAATAGTACGTGGATTTCGACACACAAGAATTTAGTCCACCATTTTCGCTTTCCACAGTAACATCGAAAGCGAAAATGCCTTTAAATACCTTGCAAATCGTAGAAAAAATGCCTTATTTTGCTACTTGGAGTGAAAAAATTATAGACTTTACAGATTATCCATGGTGATGTTCCATGTCATCGTTAAGTCTTATTTTATTTTTTTTAATAAATTTTCCATTTATGTTCATCGTCTCACACTTCACTCGTCAACTTAATTTAGGCTTCTTAAATTGTGTTTTTTTTATATATCAATTTTTATTTTCTTTATTTTTTATTTGAAATTTTTAATCTGATGTATACAATAGGAATAAATGCACACACACACTCAACATAACCCCGCACTAGGGAAACCCTGTGTCGCGGGTGCCATGGACACACACACACAGACAACAACAAATTACACCCAAATTCACGAGAGAAATAAATGTAGATCTTACAAATATTTCTCTCGGCCCGGGGATCGAACCCGGGACCTTTGCGTGGCAGTCCAGCATGGTAATCGTTCTACCACGGAGGCAGTCAGCCTAATAGGCTCACATTGTATTTATTACTATAACAATGTATGTAAATGCTGTTGCTGAACCAATAAATATATAAATAAATGGTAGACACCTTTAACGCTGCAATATCGTCGACTTTTTTTGGAGAACGTTAATAAAAAGGCGTTAGTTCTTCATCGTCGTTAAATCATCGTCGTAGAATTGCGCACACGCAATTTCTTTCAATTGTGAAAAGTAACGTCGCAACAGACAAATAGAACGTATTTGATTCAATATCACTTCACCTTCTCACAACTTACCTAAACTCTTGATCCCCATCGTGGCCTCGTCTAACCCAGCAAAGGAATACACCAGGTGAGTACACAGGGACGGTTCTAGGTCCTCCAGCGAGAAGCCCCCTGGTGCTGGCCTGTAGACTGCCCACGACGCCACGTAGCATACTACGTGTTTGCCGTGCATAGGACCTAAAAAAGAACCATGCATTTTAGTGTTACTGCCGTGTCCAGCGTTCATGGATGACAAGCGTGGAAGGGAAGTTTTTCAAATTATAATAATAAATCGTTTATTTGTCTTAACACATTAATAAATAAGATTACACTTCACATTTAGTGTGGTAAAGTTATTATTGTAACAGTTGCAATGCTGCCTCAGAGCTTTAAATCGCAAAGGTCTGAGGGCAACTTCCACAGCGCCTGTTACCCTAAGACATAAGTTGACAAGTCACATGTGCCTGTAATTTCCCCAGCTGCAATTTCCACATTACTGCTTGGCATTGCTGTTGCTTAGAAATAGATAAGGTGAGACAATACTGCCCTGCTAATTGTAAATGCCGCAATTGCAAAGATTCGGAGAAAAACGCGAGAAACATATTTTTAGATATTTATGCCATATGTTTTATATATTTAGATAAATAAAAAAATAAGAAGCATTGAACCTCGATAAGTCAAATATATAAGGGGTCATATAAATAGGACGTATAAAATATAAAAAATAAAACTATTTAAATTTGAGGAATTTTGAAACTAAACTGTCATTTGAAAACCTAAAAAATCGAAAGTTTCTGATTGGTTCTTTTTAACCGACTTAAAATATTCTCAGTACAGAGTACTAAAAAAAGCCGACCTCAAAAGTCAAAAAGTCATTCATCCCCTAGTTTGCCACCCTTAATATTTTCTTCAAATTCAAATGGGACCACTACTGAAGTACCCTCTTTCCAACAAAAAAGAGGCATCAAAATCGGTTCATAAATCCCGGCCGGAGTTATCGCGTAACATATAAAACACACAGTCGTCACCTCCTCCTTTTTTTTTTGTCGGTCAAAAACGAGGAGGTTTTCAATTCGTCTGTATTTTTTACGTATGTTACGCGATAACCGGACCGATTTTGTTTTTGTTTTGTGAACCGATTTTGACGATTCTTTACCTCAGTAGTGGTGCCTTTAAATTCGAAGATAATATTTCACCCCTAAGGGTGGCAAATAGGGGATGAATACGGTTTCGCGCACTTTCCGGTAACCGATTTCAATAAAATTTGGCAAATAAATGTAATTCTACGAACTTTTGAAGTTGGTTTTTTTAGTACCTACTCTGTACTGATCGTTATTAATTTGTTAGTTTGTAATTAATTGTATAGATGGCACTTACTTGAATTTATCTTCGAAATTAAGTTTCGTTTTAGCACTAACTTTTTATTTAAAATGTTAAAAGTGCCTGACTCAGGTTCTTTGCGAATTTATTATAGTGTTATTGTGTATAACCACCGTCTGAACAAAAGCAATAACCTTGACAATAATGTAACAGCTGAAATCAGTTGGCCTTTTCAAATATAATTACAATCGCATCGCGGATTTACTTGGTGCCATCTAGTGATCAGCTTTAAGAATCAAAATAAGCGTCTGAATAAACGGAGTTACGAGTGCGACATTCATTTGTATGAGATTGAGTATTTGATACCATTTATTTGTGATATTACTTTTATCATTAATAAGATAAGACTACTACCTCAGCTCGAGTGCAAATCTTTCCCGTACTAATACGGTTCATTTTACTTGGAACGAACGGCAAAGACACTGGTTTTATTTCAGAATTTATTTTTTTCTCAAATTCAATTAAAGCCAATCAGTAATCTCAGAGTACAGAGTACTAAAACAACCGACGATATTTGCTAAGTTTTATTGAAATATCCCCTAGTTCGCCACTATACAGGACTTGACACCGGAAATAATAAAAATAGGTTCTCACTACTAAAAGTATATTGATAGATAAACGCCTTGAATTGGAGAAATAGCAAAATCAACCATTAAAGTAATTGCTCCTAAATTAATGTTAGGCGCTATTTATGAAGATGAATCTTCATGCGTGAACAGCCACCCTTCGAGGTGGGTGATTTTCTTCAAAATAAAATGGGACCACTATGGAAGTACCCCCTTTCCAACAAAAAAAGAATCATGAAAATCGGTTCACAAATACCGGAGTTATCGCGTAAACATACATACAAAAAAAAAAACAAAAAAAGAACATACAGTCGAATTGAGAACCTCCTCCTTTTTTGAAGTCAGTTAAAAAAATGTATATCGTATACTATACGTATTCTATTTAGTTCAGTTGATATTAAAAAAATCAAGGTATATGTAAGCATCTATTGAATACAGAGCTTTTCTTGTAAAATTTCGAGGTAAGTTTGTGTTTCTTTTTTATCGTGGAAATTTTTGGGAATCGTGTTTTCACACTGTATATCCACAATTTTACTATATTTTTTGTCCAAAGTGATAGATTCAACACTTTCACTGTTAATCGGAATCAACCAAAGCCATTTAAGGTTGCGTAGACTCTTAAAGCATTTCACAAAGTTCACATTACACTCTGCAAAGTCGTGCGAAGACATATGTCCAACATAGTTATGCAAACAAGAACCAACTCACACCTCGAGTGAAATTGAGTTAGTTTTTAGGTAGAACACCAGACGTGTTCTTTACTCGCTCACAAAAGGTCCTGGCAATATACCAAGCCAAAACGGAGAAAATAAAAGTCCTTCAGGGTACCAACCCTAAATAAGTAACTTTTTAATAGCTAAAAAGGACCATGCTACTTAACTTCATATAATGTATTTTTTTACATATGCTAAATGAATCTATGTCACATCTACTGAAGTAGGTACTGTAGATCTTTATCGTTTTTATTATTAAAACTAGAACATGGTTCTCGTTAACGAAATAAAAAGATACATAATGTTTTGTATTTATTGCTATATATAATATAATAGTTTCCCTATATCATTCTCAATGCTACACATAACTCACGTTATTTGTCTCAAATAACTTACCTATTTATTTCTTCACACTGTTTTTACAAAAATCTAATTATCTCGAAAGTCACATTTTGTGGGTTGGTTCTAGTTTGCATAACTATGTTCAATTGTTCAGGGACTATTGCTTAAAAGTTTTATTAATATAAACGTTTGTTTAAAGGAGGTCTATGCCAAGCAGTGGCACGCATGTGTATTACCGAATTATCGCATTATTATTCTACTCGTACCTATATTAACGATAGCGCATATGACCTTGATGTCTAAACTGGAACCGGATATTTTGTTATTGTAATTGTCCTATGGAGTTAGTTTCAATAGAGACAAAACCGGATACGTTATAAGATAATAATAATAATAATAAAGTTTATTTGACAGATTGACAGCAACAATTTTATTATAACCGCGGTCTCCAGGCTAGGCAAGCCTGCATCGTGGGGTTCCAAACAATCGATTTACATATAATACATAGCCTCTGAAATTAACAGAAAGTATTACAAATATTTAAACAAGTACACCTAGAACATGTTGTGTTGGAACAATATTAATATTTTATTATATATGTACAGCGATATCTCTAGCCAGGGTTGGTGGCTGTAAAGTTACCTAACTGTGTTGACGAAATATTTTCATACATTTCTCACAGATGGCGCTACGGCTAAAAAGTCGTTGAAAATCAAATACAAGGATCCGACAAACTAGTACAAAGAAAATTCGTGAGTTCCGCTGGTTCGTTCCGTGGCTTAGTCGGCGTAGCGTCTGGCACGGTTTGCTAAAAGACGTCAGTTCGAATCCGGCCGGATCGAAGGAATTCTTTATAAGTGTTAGTAATCTCTGTGTTAATAATTATAATCCTTAATAAACTAAATAGCAATGTTTTATAATAATAAGTTCACAATGCTGCTACGACATGTAAACAATTAAATTCTCAACGAAATCGTACGTCATGCCAAACAACCACTTTTGCAGTATTTTTTGAGGATGTCGATCTATTTTTGTGCGATTGTAAAAGAATCCAATTTTTTGGGAATACGCAATATAAGTTTTGAAGTAATGATATTATCTCATTATTATTAACGAAAATTCTCTGTATCAGTAGGGCCAAAATTTTAGCTATTTTGAACATTTTCTTTTCGTGTACATTATGGCTGTTAGAGATTGGCTTGATAATAATTAAGACAAATCTGAGTTGAACTCATGTTTTCTTTTGAGAAATTAAGTTAAAATTGTTCGAATAAAGTTTAAAATACAAATGGTCAATTTTGGTTTTTAGTGACTCGGTGTATGTCATGTCAATGTACTCGTATGAAGATGTTACAGCAGTTGCAACACTTTAATTTTATTTGTAAATAAACCCTACATCTTAAGGTCGTGTTTAATGACTTTAGCAAATTCTGATTGTACATTTTACACAGTCAGGAATTTTTCGAAAATTTAGCATTTTGTTCGTGAATAAATAAAAAATCTCAAACAAAGGAGATTTTTGTAAATGGTCACACTACTATCATACCAAATTTCAATCAATTTAGTGCAATAGTTTTCAAACTAGAGTGGTTTTTAGAGTAGAGTATTTTCAAAAAAGTACATAAAAAATCATAACTTTTAAACTATTGATTTTCGAGGAAGTAATGTTTATTTTAAATTGGTCGTTACAATGTTCTTGCTGTAAATTATCCACCCTGTATAACAATAATTTAAAAAAACTAGTCGCTACTGTCGACGGATGACGACAGTTTAAATTAATACAGAAATAAATAAAATTAAATATTACATAACATCATATACTTTGCTCTGATACCAAAGTAAGTAAATTAAGCCCTTGTATTATGGAAATCAGAAACGACAGTACCAGAAACATTCAGACCCGAGACAATATAAAAAAGTCCCGGGACCTCAAAGAAGACGGCATCATGAAAAAAACCGTGCAAGCCAATCGATCACGGAGGTCTTCAAATTTGTCTTGACATGTACGTTTTTTAGACCTGCAGTCCAGATTTCGTCCGTAACAACATTCTAAATAAAAAGTAAAATATTCACGTCGCAATTCTCTAGCAAAATTAGTTTTACGACAAAAATGTTATTGCCTGGGTGCTTATGCATTCCACTTCATCTTGTTACTGAAAAGTCTGGACTATTTTGCAAATTGCACACTGACAATGATAACGTCATAAACTTAATTAGACAAGAAACGTAATTTCTTTATTTGTTGCGCCATCTTGGATTTGAGAGTACGAACTTTAATAAAAACTCCCGTGTACGTTGTTTGCCTGGAATGTAATTGTACAAGGGAATTTATTTTTTTTCCATCCTCTAAGAAGGGAACGGGACTTGGGAGACAGCGTGACGCCGTCATTTTTTTGGTAATGCCAGAGGTTCGCAGAGTTGTCAAACAATTTACTAGTAAACTCCGTGAAGGGCTTCGTCATTTTTGGATAGTGTCGCTTAGACTAATCTATAGTTACAGGATTGGTCTCACCAGGATACAATGGAAAACATTCAGAAAATTTGTCCTTTTATTTTCGAAGTTTAAAATAAAATTTCATGAGCTAATTTGTTTTTATAAATCCTTTCATGAACAGATTGAGAGAAATAGTGACACTGAACGAACTTTTCAAAAAAATGTTTTTATTTTATTGTGGTAAGTGAAAATTTGTATGATATCTACCTTCTAAAATTACGTAGGTTCTTGAGAATCTAATATTTTGTATTGTGTCACTATCTTTTCAGTGTGCAAAAAGCCTGCTTTTTGTCCGGTTTATTCGAATTTCGGAATGCTAACCTCACCTATAGCACACTCTTGTGGCTGACTGGGGCGAGATCCGTGCCTAACTGAGTGGCCTTATGCCCTTCTGCTTAACAAACAAACACCAACCATCATCAACCGTACGATAACCAACATAAGACCCACCCAAACCACCACTCAACCAAACAACAACACTCACTCAGAAGAAAAACGACATAACTCCTTCTTAAAGCCCCTTAAACATTGCCAAGCCATTCTCACCCCACCTATACAGGCATAAGGTCCACATTCCCACTGTACGAGTGGTCCAGAACCAGCAATTCCTATCTACTACCTTGTTGTCCGATGAAGCACTCAAGGCCATCGCTGTGTAAGTCAACTAACTTCTAAATATCTTTACAAAAACAAGACAGCAAAACCATTATACCTCTATTTGTAGACCCGCAGTCAGGTAAACTAAAGTATAACAAAATAATTATGCCATTTCACGGTCCAGATCTGTCACAGTCGGGTACTTGATATGCATGCTTGCCCGTGTCCTAAATTATATGGAGATAGTCTGTCTTTTGTATAAATTTAGCCATTTTCGTCGTGTTGAGGTAGATCATCCTAAATAACGGTGTTTTGGTGCGTAGGAGAATGCAGCTACCAAAGCAGATATAAAGATTTAAGTGGCAGTACAACTTCTTGTGAAAGATCCAGCGAATTTTTTTGCCGCCAAACAATAATGTGAACATTACCGCGTTCCGGTTTTTAAGGGTAAATGTTGTGAATTTACAGGCACATGGGACTTGTCAACTTATGTCTAAGGGTGAAGGGCGCAGTGGCAGTGTCCCTTCGATCTTTACGATATAAAGCTCTGAGTAGCACGTCGCTTCCCACGAAGCGTACGACTTGTTCCTAAAAAAAATACAGTTTGTAATTAGTTGACGACTTCACGCAAAGTTGTTGATGTAAGTATATATGTATCTGTTGTTGAGGTTAAATTTAATATCGCCATTAAAGTGACCCAGAAAAGGTCAATGCCATATAACGGATCTTAGCAACTACGAATTTTGTCGTGTGAATTATTTTTCCTTTGCTAGTGGCACAAAAACATTTGACAATAAAAAGATAATGGCACAAACCGCATACTATATCAGTATTGTTTTGTTACGGTAAAAAATAACTAACAAAGTATAATTGTCACATTGTCAAACATTTTTTTATCTGATTGTCATGTGAATGTTTTGTTTTAAACTAAAAGACAGTATTTGCAAAGATCAAATGGTACAGGTAGAGGTTTTCTTTATTAGGCAATTAAATATTAAAAATAATAATAATTTTACAAATAATATGGCATTAATAATGCGTAATATAATTGTTACCATTTACCGGATATATGTAATGTAATAATCAGGGATCGGAATAGGTAGAGTTGTTTTACACATTTTCGGACACGTACAAGTAAGTTTAAGTACAAGTTTAGTATACAAATCTATAGAAGTTAGGTCTAATAAAACATCTGTAGTGATTCCAAGACTGCACCGACTAAGACTTGGTAACGATGGAGCACTAAAGGTATGGTCCCATTCAAAAAATACACATTTTATTTTTTTCCTACTAAGCTATTACATTTATGGCAAAATGTGATATGACAATATTTAAATAGGACAATAGGATCTCTCGATTGGCATTTTTTTAGAAAGGTATCGTGAAAAATAAAAAATCAATATCAATGAAAAAAAATAAAAATAAAATACAGTGAATAGCGACATCTCTCGCCAGTGTCGGTAGCTGTAGGTATCTAACTGGGTGATAAAACTTTCATAGTTTTCTCATAGATGGCGCTACGACTAAAAAGTCGTTGAAAAACCAAATACAAAGACACGACGCAAGGACAGAAAAATCCGTGAGGTCCGCTGGTTCGTTTCGTGGCTTAGTTGGTATAGCGTCTGGCACGGTATGCTAGAAGACGTCGGTTCGAATCCGGCCGGATTCCCAAGATACACCTAGTTTGGGAGATAGGGTGATAGTGTAATGTGGGTACGCTCTTGTATCAAGAAGTATATATTTCATTTTAAAGTTTTTCTTCATTCAGCCAAAAAACCTTTACAGCTACCAGCGGTTGACTAGAGCTGTGTGCGTGTGTGTGTGAGATGTCGCTTTAGGCTCAACTCACACTGGCGCGGAGTCGCAGCGTCACGTCGTGTCCTGTTTTTCAACTACAACGCCTGGCGACGACACTCGCATTAATGCGCCCGGATCACAGTGTGGTCGGCGCTTGACGCATCACTATACTATCATGATATTCAATTTTTTTTGTGAAATTACTCCACTAGTTTGTTACAATTATTAATACAAAGATCGAACACTAAACTGCCTTCGTGGCCGAACGGTTACCATGCCGGACTGCCATGTAGAGGTCTCAGATTCGATACCCAGGTTGGGAGAAATTTTTGTACTACCTACATTTATTTATCTCGTGAGTTTGGGTGTAATTTGTGGTTGTGTATGTGTGTGTCCATGGCACCCACAACACAGGGTTTCCCTAGTGCGGGGCTATGTTGAGTGTGTGTGTACTAAGAAAAATTTCTTCGATCATGCTGGATTCGAGTCAGCGTCTTCAGCATACCGTGCTCAGGTACGCTCTCCCACCTAGCTACGGAACTGCTTGTTGCAGATCTTCGTTTTCGAATTTTAACGACTTGAAAAACACTCCCGACATAAAACAGTGTATTAAAATGTTAATAAAGTCACTATGTGTAAAGAAATTAATTTTTAATGCTATCATAGAAGGCCAGCACTGTAAAATGATATACCTAGTGGAAACTAATGCACTAACGCTCATGTGTTTATAAAAATGCAACAAATGTTTAAATTATTCGACCGTGAGATATTTTTGTAGGTTATAAAAGAAACAAGAAGCTCGTACAGTCAATTCGGGTAACTTTGAATCGTGGTGTAACTTTGAACGTAGTTGCGTAAAAGATTTAAAAATTTATTTTATGTATGGCGATCTTTTATTTTTAGTATTGAAGCTGTGTAAATCGGAACAAAATTGTTAAACGACAGTTATGAAAGAAAAAAGTAATGTTAAATCGTATTTTTTTAAACTTTCGCGGTTATTTCTTGGCGAAAGTAGTTTGGTGTGATTTGTTGCTCAGTTTTAGAATCGGAATTAAATATATAAATCTGAATATTGACTGGTAAGTTTTGGTTTCCACACTTAAGTAGAGGTTTATATATCGCTTTTTTTAAAGAATAATTTAATTTGGTTTTGTATTTACGCGTAAAACGAATTAGATTTTGACGACGTTACCAAACAGAGAAATTTGGGTAACTTTGAATGTGTTTGACTGTGTTTTTAGAGAAGAGGGTAGTCTGTTTCCAGGGAGAGTTCTAAAAGTTACTCCTTTG
>NW_020653732.1:3305558-3320918 GCF_003589595.1 Hyposmocoma kahamanoa | reverse complement strand
CAAAGGAGTAACTTTTAGAACTCTCCCTGGAAACAGACTACCCTCTTTTCTAAAAACACAGTCAAACACATTCAAAGTTACCCAAATTTCTCTGTTTGGTAACGTCGTCAAAATCTAATTCATTTTACGCGTAAATACAAAACCAAATTAAATTATTCTTTATAAAAGCGATATATAAACCTCTACTTAAGTGTGGAAACCAAAACTTACCAGTAAATATTCAGATTTATATATTTAATTCCGATTCTAAAACTGAGCAACAAATCACACCAAACTAATTTCGCCAAGAAAAAACCGCGAAAGTTTAAAAAATACAATTTAACCATTGACTTACAAATAAATGGACGACGGGTCTAATACAAAAACCACGAAAAAAATGTCCCAAGTCAACCTATTCGAAATTTAAATTGTAATGTCATCGCAGTATCGCGCTGTCAGTAGAACAAATGAAGACTAAACCGGAGTTTGGCGCTCTGTATACGATTTTAGCGCCTTACAAGTGCGGCCACTTTTTAGCGCGGACCCGAGACGTCCATATAATTGTAAGTCAATGAATTTAACATTACTTTTTTCTTTCATAACTTTCGTTTAACAATTTTGTTCCGATTCTAATCAGTTTCAATACTAAAAATAAAAGATTGCCATATGTAATAAATTTTTAAATCTTTTACGCAACTACGTTCAAAGTTACACCACGGATCAAAGTTACCCGAATTGACTGTATACATAATTCGTTTTTTTATCAAATACGGTAGCATCGCCTGGATTGGTCTTTTATTTTTTATTTTTATTTATTTTTATATTTTTTTTAATATTAACGATTAGTTAAGTTCAAGTTATGACGTTCAGGGAACAAGTCTGCAGGGAATTCCACTGCATAGCCGTTCGTCATATAAATGTGGAAGCGTAACGCTTCGTGCGAATCTTTGAACAATCCACAACAAAGGAGTGGAACCCAAGCTTAGGTACGTCTATTCACCCGGTGATCGAAAGACGGAATTAAATAGTGTAATAAATATAGGAAATATCAAAAATCTTTAAACTAGTATAGAAAGCACGTTACTTGAGTAACAAGATGATAATAACTTGTAGGAAATGAAACTATTTTTCCGGATTTAAATCGCGTATATTTGTTTTTTCAAACAAACCGACGTTTCGGGCCCTTTACAAGTCCCATGGTCACGGTTGATTGAGGTGGTACAGTCTTCAACCAGTTATGTCTAATATTGATGCAAACCACCCTATTTTTTCACTATAGTTATAATAGTTATTAATTAAATACCTTATTTTTAATTTTACAAAGAAAACATTCCAATTTACGCTATATTAAGTTTTACAAATTATTTTATCGAATTAATTTTTATTAAGTTCAATTTATTATGAGATGTTCAATTTATATGAGGTTGTATCAACTCTTAAACTAGTGTTTAAGAGTTGATACAACCTCAAATGTTGATTCTGCATAATAGTGAAAGTGTTGAAACAATAAATCACTTTGGAAAAAATATATAGTAAAATTGAGGCTATATACACTGATTAGTATACGGTGTGAAAGCGTGATTTCCAAAATTTTTCCAATAGAAAAAAAACATAAATTTACCTCGAAATTTTACAAGAAAAATTAACATATACCAATGGTTTTCTTTATATAAAAAAAACTAAATATAACACTTATAATGTACGTTATTAATTTTTCGAATAGCTTGAAATTCGTTTTAAAAAAAAAAAATCTGAAATAAAGCCGGTGACGTAGTATCGACTCATAAGATTAAACATCACATGTTTTTATTCAATTAAAAGGTAGTTTTATTACTTTATTTATAGCAGTTTCGTTATCTGTAACCTTACTGTTACCTCAAAGTAGGTCAACTAAAGCCTCTGTACGAATATCTTATTGAATGTAGGGAGGATTTAATGTTAAAATATATATATGTGGATATTTCTAGTTTTACTTTTAAAAAGTTATTGATGTCGTTTAACTAATTAATAATTAACTAACGAAAGTATGTTACTTAATTATTTTAATTTAGTATATCAGTTCAAAGGTTTTTGATATCTCTTATATTTACGCAATAATCCCCTGTCACGCTCAATTGATAAATGCGAAAGTTAGGGCGCGTTCCCATTATGTCGTAACGTTTTATTTGTCGTTGGACAACTGTCGTGTCTAGCCTGTTGCCATATCACGACTATTTGCCGTGACTGTGTCGTGGACGTATATTTCATCGTTGAATGACTGTCGTGTCTAGCTGTTCCTACTAGATCGGGACGACAATTAATTTAGCGTTTGCACGTCAGAATTTGAAGCTGCTATTATCTGTCCTCACATTTTTATCGTGAAGTTTTATTTATTGTCGTATAACGACTGTCGTTTTAGCTCTTCCCATAGTCACGACAGTCAAAAAATTAATTAATTCGTGAACGGTTGTTAATCGTTTTTTTACTATATGTGAACAACTTCATTTAAATTTACAAGCCACGACACTTCACACTGCACGACAATCTGTCATCTCGACATAATGGGAACGCGCTCTAAGCCTCTCCGTTACATTTTCATGCCTAAAACACGGAGCCAATATTAATGAATTTTGGTGTAGAGATAAGACCTAGAAGAGGGATATAGGCCAATTTGTGTCACAAAAATAACGATAACGTGCACACACTCATAGCCCCGTACTAGGGAAACCCTGTATCGCGGGTGCCATGGACACACATGTAGATAGCCACAAACGACATGCGTGTCTTATTCCAGCGTGACCATGGTCGAGTTTTTGAAATTTCACTAGCTAGATAAAAGTCGCTATTTAGGCGGTTCTAATCGCAAGAAACTAGGTTTAGTCGGTCCGCCAATCAAAAGTTATAAGGGTATTTTACAATCCACGCTGGAATAAGCTTATTTATAAGCTTATAATTATAATAAGCTTATTCCAGGGTTACCATTTCTCAATCTCGAGAACCACAGCACCTAGCTTAGATCTGATTACTCAAGAAAAAGTAGTGATTTAGTCGTTACGCAGAGTTAGTGGTCACACTGGAATAAGGCATGCAAATTACACCCAAACTCATGAGAGAAATAAATGTAGCTCATGTAAATATTTCTCCCAGCCCGGGAATCGAATCCGGGACCTCTGCGTAGCAGTCCAGCTTTTTCTTTATGATACCAAGTGACGGGACGAACCAGTCGTGAGCCTGGTGGTAAACGACATAAAAATTACATGGTAAACATTCGGCCACAGAGGCAGTTAAAGGGAGTGAAATAGGGTATGAACGTATGTATAGAGAACCAATAAAACTATGAAAATTAATATTAATTGACAGGCAACTTCAAGTACTTAATCTACGCAGACACCAGTATTAAATAAAACACAGAAAAAGTGCATCAAAAATTACTTATTTATTATTCGTATATATATTTTATGTATATATCATTTAAAGTAGTCAATATTCAAACTGACTCACCGTCTTAGAGACTGTATAGATCATGTGTCGTTGCTTTATTTTTGGGTATCAATGAAAAAAATAATTCTTGAGATTCCAGTCACGTCATAAAAATAAAAAGCACAAATTTTTAACTTCATTATAAAATACATACGCGTAGGATTGAGAACCTCCTTTGAAGTGGGGTAAAAGAATAGGGTAAAAAGGGCAACACTATTTTAAAACTGAATTTCAAATATGTACAGAATTCTATTTAAAAAAGATGGTGTTGATTCTGTAATTCCGGTTCTTAACCTAACTTCGCTGATCTAAAAATCGGCGCTTGTATATACAAACTTCACTGGTAAAGCACAACAATACGAAAAATTGTTTTTTGACATCCTAAGGCCCAGTGTACATCAAAATGTACATAAAACATTATAATAAAATATCGTGCTTTATGACCATGGAGTAGCTACAAAAATACTTTTTTCATTCAGTACTAAGTATACTTGCTTGGGTCTGGAGCATGTCATTATATTTAGTACATTTCAATGTATATTGGGCATTAAAGAAAAGCGTTCGGAAATTTTGTTTTAAAAAACATATAAAACAAATCCAATCGATTAGATTGAAGGAATTTTTCTAAGTGTATTTGTATTCATAATTATTA
Source organism: Hyposmocoma kahamanoa (assembly GCF_003589595.1). Lineage (NCBI taxonomy): Eukaryota > Metazoa > Arthropoda > Insecta > Lepidoptera > Cosmopterigidae > Hyposmocoma > Hyposmocoma kahamanoa. The sequence goes on along the minus strand of NW_020653732.1, from coordinate 3,316,828 downwards.
AAGTGGAGAATATTACAAAAAAATATGTAACGATAAAACATTCTTCGATGAATATTGGATTTGCGAGGTTTTCACTCTTGAATTACTAAATCTTTGTATTTTTTTTTTCACGAAACTTTTGTAATGCAACTAATTTAGTTGTCGTAAGTTTTGAAAGGCTTTATTATACATAAAGTAAAAAAAAGATTTAACAGAAAAATTTAGACATACCAATGCTGTATTTATTTTAATTTTGTTCGTATTTGGCGCTGTTGACGTTTTTTTTATAAAATACAAAAAGAAAAACGAAAGTGCAGCCATTGCTAATTTGACCAGGGCGTAGAAAATTTGCAAAAATACTTGATTATTTGCACAAATAATTAGTGTCAATATGCCTTTTGAAAATTCAAAATAAAAGTGAAATGATAATTTTTAAAATAATTTGACAGGTTAACTGTTAGGTACTAATTATTTTATGCTACTTGTTGTTTTCATTGATACCCAAAAGATTAAGCAAGGACAAGTTTAAAAAAATTCTACATACTGGCAGTAGATATTACATGAAAAAAAAAAACACTTGGCAAAGTTTTTTAAGTATACAAAGGACTAAACAACTAAAAATAATTTAATATCCGTGTTGATTCTGGGACTCATAAATTAATTTAACAGAACTATGTATTTTCAATTTCATTATCAGTTAGAACGGGACAACAATATTTTAGATCTGTCAATTTAGCTAAGAGTTACGGCCTCAGAATCGACACTTTTGTAATGGCTATGTAATGTCAGTTTTGAAAATTAGTACAATCCATATAGGGTAAAATTTAAAGCATGACAATAGTTAAAATAAATAAAATACAATGTTAATGCGTATTCCGTTAGGTCTTTTAATTTAGTTTATTTGACATCCGTTTTTATTTAGTTTTAATACTAATTTCTATTCAAATTTACAGAGGTTATAGGTGAAAAAATTTTTTTTTCATACGAGCTTTCTAGGTTTTCGCTTTGTGCTGTAAAAATTCCAATTAACTACCATGAGTTTACAATTGTCGCTAGCGACAAGTAAATTGCTTCTCAATTTTGTGTGGCAAATTGTACAATGTCCCCTAGAGGTCATATGCAGAGGTAACATTTTGTATACCAATATTTTATACGGTCGCTAGCTACAACTCTCGTGTAGACTTATGGAAGAAGTTCCGGTTCCGCTAGATATCTTGATTTCTCTAATAGAGACACTTAAGTTTTTTTTTTTCAATACATACAGGGCAAAGTCTTTCCAGACCCCTATTAATGTAATTTAGTGGATTTATTTTTTATGCATTTCTTTTATGAACAAAAAATGCTTTTAAAACAAGTAACGTCGTTTTTAAAAATATGTTAGGCATAAGTAAGTAAATTAATTCTTTCTATTGTTTGAAAAGAATTTTGTTACTGTAAGACAATTCTTTTAATAATATTTCACTTCACTCACATCACTTGTTGGGGAAAGAATATAATTCTACCCTGCACCCAGCAAGTTTTTTTTTGTAATAAACATTTACTTTACTCGTGTTACTTTTCAGTTTTCAAGATATTTAGCGTCTCCGCAAAGTTTTAATATTTTTTCGTTTGTCACCACGTATACTGAATGTTGCCAGTTTAGAAAAACATCAATAAATTATATAAAAAAAAATACAACACACATGATTAAAACTTGCCTTCGTAATTACACTTTCGTTATTTTACATTTCTTTTAAATGGTTATAGTGACAATAAAAAGTCATATTCGAGATTCCCTGCAAAACGATATGGCATATTAAAATTAATGAGAAAAAAGTACAGTCGGCTGCTTTTTGGAATTGGAAGCTAATTTAAAATTCTTTAAATGTAAATTTCAAGATTGGTAAGGCACCGTCTCGCACATATCAAAGTAGGCCTTGTATTGAGAAAGGGTAAAAATATATTTGCTTTTTGTATAATTAAGTAGTCTTCACTAATATATCGATGCAATAGGCGTTTATAACATCTTTAGTTCCAATGATTTTCAAAAAGAAAAACAGTAAGTGTTTATCACACACTAAGACATTCAACATTCTACTCAATAACGATAAAATTGCGATTGGTCGTGACGATAAAACAATCGTACGTTATAGCCATGGATGGCGTTACTGTGCGTAGAGCGACAAGATAGGAGATTCCCCGCGATGTATAGATAATTATCTATAGATAATAATCTTTTTAATGACACTATAACCAGAATAATAATGACAGATTACAAGTCACAGTAGAGAACTGTTACCGTGCCGAAGATTCTTTGAAACTAAGGCATTTTACAATAGCTGACTTATTAAATAAAATGTAGTTAAATTAGCTAGCGTAAACTCAAAATTGTTTTATATTGCGGATGTTATAATGTGGCTCTGTTCAAAAAGTTACGTTGTCGAGACATGTTAATTTGAAAAGCGATATAAGCACACGGTATTACTAAAGGGTACAAAAAGACTTTGGAATATAAAAGCGACCGGCACTGCACAACCTTAGCCTGATTTTAAAAAATCATTTAACATCAAATAGTTGTAACGACGGTAAATTAAATAGAATTAGGTACACTTTTATATGCAAAAGTATTACTGGACCCATTTTCAAACACCGTGTATTGTAAAATCGGGTCTATATTACAAGATACGTACAACATTTAATTAATTTTAAATAGTTTAATAAGTCACCCACTGTACACACAGACTTAGGCCCTACACTACACTTACAACCACACTATGCTAATAATTTACTCCTCTCTACACCGAAAATTTGAAATAGACAATTATTTATTTTTATATATTTTACACACCCAAGTATACATGTCCACTCGACTACGAGAAATAACTGGCCACCAAAAAACAAACTACATTCGAATTTCGAAAATGCAACTTATGTTTTTTTTAATATTTTAAAATACTGTTTCGTTGCTACTCGCAAATTATTATATAAAAATAAAATAGTCAAAGAATGACATTCAATATCCTATTTTTTACTAAATCTTAAAAATAGATCTCGATCTAATACTTCTTTAGCTCGTAAACTTAAAATACTATTATATACACGCTAAATTTAATACAAGTACATGGACACTTAAAATTATACACCAAATGTCAATTTTGACAGTTTGACAAATTGTATACGTTTTAATGTTGTCGACTGTACATTTTAATAATTTGTCTGTGCGTCGCTCGCGATGAAAATTAAGAACCAATTTTGACAGATGTCAATTCATCAATTACACACTTAATATCCATCATTCATTAGCCAAAACAAATTCACACTCATCTGTCAAAATGTTTTCTGAATTCAACATCTGAATACTAAAAACAATCACTTTTTATTATTATGTCATTTCTACGTTCAGTCAACTGACGAGTAAATACACAACTTCGAATGATACAACCTATATTCAAGTATCAGAACAATGTCAATATGGCAACACTGTAAAAAAATCCACAGGTCGTTGACCGGTGCAATTTTTATTGGTTTATTTCTAGGGTCGGCGGACAAGAGCACATAAGTCAAAATCCAACATCATTCATTTACATTAATAAATCTACCGGCTAAAGGACACAAGTCAAATTAATTTGTTACTACATTAATTTGTAACTTTAATTCCAGAGGCGTCTTTTTTAAATTAATCATTCTATTCACATCTTCCAATACTATAAACAACACAAAAAATACGTGATTTATATGTTAACAAATGAAGCCCTTTTTTTACTTATGTGCTTTAGTATGCTGACCCAAGATTTTATAAGTCAAATCAGTTTTTTTAAATGTGTTCCAATGGAACTGATTCATAATTTGTTTACAGGAGTGAGATTCGAATATTTCATGTTAGTTTTGAATCATGGAATGTTATAAAATACTTGTTGATACTCCGTTTTATATAAATCAATAAGGCAATCGAACAATAATAATAAAAAAAATAAAAAGAAGCTTTGTATAATAAAGACATCGAATAAATAACCAGAAATAGAGACGAAATGTCATTTAATTTGTTTGAAAACTTTTCTGCCAAATCATTACTATGACAACTGCGCACCGATTGGTCAGCCCGAATTCGAAACAGTCATATCAGTTTGACTGATGAGTTGCCAAGGATGAATTCTTATTTCACCCTTATTTCGTCTCTATTTCTGGTTATATGCTCGATGAATAAAACTGATCATTAAATCAATATTTTTATGAAATAATAATGATTTGTATTTCTAAATCAATAAATTAAATCTAAAAGTGATATATTTTTAGAGTGCCTTCAAATAAGACGTTACAAGTGTTGCAGCCGCCTTACAGTAAATTGTAGTTCACTAATTGTGTTTAGTTCACAAATGGCGCGCGCATATCACGTAAATGGCGCTGCAACTGCGCCTCTAAATATTGTATGAAAGTTAGTAGTGGCACTGCTGAAGCGCCGTGGTGGCGCCACTGTAGCGCTTTTATAAGTGTTTAACTTGGAAGCGCCCTTAATTCGTGCAAATGTTAATTTTGCCTATAAACGTTTGAAAAGTTGTTCGATTCCCTTATCCCATATTTAGTGAACTTTTATTATATTTATTCTTTTGACAGCTACCCTAAAGTAATGAAATGTGTTAAAAAAAAATTTAGTATTTTTACTAATACTGTTTTATAATAAATATAATATAAAAACAAGTAATTTTTTATTTATATATTCGTAACTTCCGGTGGTATAATAAATAAGTTACAGTTATTCCGTTCAAATTTGGAATACTTGCTTTCACAGACGTTATTTTATTAACAGCAACACTTAAACTAATTTCATATCCGTCTCTTGTCATATAAACTTAATATTTTTATTACACCGCATCTTTTTTAAACATTGCAATTAACAAGACTAGTTAGCACAAGCGGTGGTGGGCGAAATTATTTCTTTTGGAAATCATGGAGCTCGCTTTGATGGCGCCATTTTGAAAATTCGCATCCTTGGTGTAATAAGGTCACATCTCAAAAATTTTTTTCGGAGAGACCTTTAGCGAATGTACGAACGAATTCAGTTGACAACTTTTTAAGCTTAAGCGGGAGAGTAATAAAATTTCTTGTTTTTAGGACTTTCATGCAACAAAAACACTTGCGACATATATTGCATTAAAATGGATGTTATTCGAAAGTTGTACAATGTATCTAGTCATTAGAAACTTGATAAATCCAGATGGAGAGTCTAGAATATTCGAATTCAGCTCCAGGAAATTCGGTAGAAAATCCGGTAAAATGTTCAAAGAACCGTTTGAGGTTATATCCGGGTCTACAGAACTGTCTAGGTGTAGCTAAGTTACTGAAACATAATCGGAAGATTAATGTAGTGGCTTTCTTTTAACTGTTGTTAACGATGAACCGTTGTGCTCACTAGCCATACCGTAGTTAAATATCAATATCCTCATCAAATCTTAATCCGTCGTCGAATCCGAAAAATCCAGATCCGGCAAACCCGGATCCCGTGATTCCGGATCCGGAAAATCCGGGTCCGTATCTGGGAAATCCTGATCTGACTGCGGGAAATCCGGGTCTGAATCCGGGAACTCCGGGTCTGAGTCCGGGAAATCCGGGAAGAGTGCTAGATGAGCTTGGTCAGGAATGAGTCCACCGTTCTTCGAAGAATTGTCTCATATTGTGTCCGGCTCGGCCAACTGGACTGTCGTCCTCGTTGAAAACTTCGCAGTTGCTGAATATCAGACGGACGTCGTTCGCGAACTCTTCTTTGCATTTGTAGCTGTAACAAAATATTATTCAATTTCATTCTTATTTACGATTTTGTTATTTTTGGCGGAAATAGCTGCCAGTCTTGTGGTTACCGGAGACTTCTACAAGACGATCCGACAGCTCGTTCGCTAGAAGTTTCGCCTGTGGCCCCCAGGGACTCAGGGTTTCAACCGCAAAAGGCACAGAGCTGTAGAACTGGGCAAGCTTGGCGTATTTAAGCAAACAAAGAATAACTTTAGCACCCTTGCGAAAATTTTCTATTTATAAACTTTCATATGTGTAATACATATGCATATATTCTAAAATAGACGGAACAGCGTGTATAAAATTGAACATTCTATTAATTAAAGACATTTCGTTATTTTACATTGTTTCAAAAGGAACTGCATACATTTTTAATATTATTGTAATGTTTATTATTTATATTAATTTTAATTGCTTTAAAATTTAAACACGGATTTTTTGTACATTCTAATTTGTCATATAGGCAATGCCATCTACCTCTTCTCGGGCTCCAAGTGAAAATCAGCGCTGTATCTCTGCCCAGCATTAAGCTGAGCTGGCTAGCCTTTTCGGCTATTGTTCTGTGTTTTCATATTTCATTTTAATTTTAATTTAGATTCTTTGTATATTTTATTTGTACCTAATAGCCGAATAAATGTTTCTTTCTATTTTGTAGATTGTATTATTTTTGGACTCGAACCAGCGATCTCGCCACACCGAGCTTTCGCTCTCCCAACTGAGCTACAAAACGATTCAGACTAGTTGAGTAATTTCACAAAAATAATTGAATACCGTAGTAGTAGTAAATTATAAAACGTGATAAACATAATATTAAATCAATATATCATACAATCATGTCAAACACCTGCGGCCTAATTTTTCTAGGAACCACTTGTCCTTGCAATTCCATTGAGATTCCTCAGAGATTATATTGCAATTACGATAATATTTGTTATTCTGCTAAAATCTAGTTGCAATGGCAGTTGAGTCACAATACTGTCGGTGGCAGGGCAGTGACGGCATGCATTCTTTCAGTCACTAACTATTGATGTTGCCTCACCAAAACCACCATGTCTTCCATGTGTCTTGCACATAGGTCTTTGTTCTACAGATGAGTCGATCTTATTTTTTGTTAAAGTATTACCTGTTATCCTGGAGTTTCCTCTTTATAGTGGATAGATCCATGGGGGTTTTGATGACCTTCTTGTACTGCGGAAACTGTTTTGTGTTTACTGGTATGAGGAACGGCCATGCGTGCTCGTGGCACTCCATCTCGCACAGGAGGTTTCTGAGGAAGAGGAGAGAGGTTGCATGTAGTCAAATCCTCTTTCCAACACAAAAATGATCATCGAAATTTCACAAATGTCGGAGTAATTGCATAATATACACAAAAAAACAGTACAGAGTACTAAAAAACCGACCTCAAAAGTCATTCATCCCCTAGTTTGCCACCCTTAGAGGTGGAATATTTTCTTGAAATTTAATTTCATAATTAAAATCGGTTCACGTAACATACGTACAAAAAACACAGTCGAATTGAGAACCTCCTCCGTTTTTAAAGTCGGTTAAAAGGAAAAGTAAGAGGCGCGCATTTACGTCTAAAACTTACTTGCAGAACTGCATATCTTTGACTAGCTTTTTGGCACTCATCTTCTCCTTCTTCGCGCGAGACACCAGCGGGAGGTTCTCCAGAACGTTTTCGGGATCTGAAATATTTTGAAAATTGTATCTCTTTCTGCGTATTCAAGAAACAAAACAAAGGTGTATGATGTTGCACAATAACAGCTTAAATATCTCGGTCTGGAATAAAGACTAGCTTTGCTCACTTTGTATTATGAGTTAAATTAAGCATAAAAAGTTATCGATCAATTTCGTTTGTTGAACTCTGAAACCTCTCTCCTAAGACGTGGTAATTTTACATAAGGATGCGATTACTTCCCTCTATTTTTTTTTCACTCATAGCCTTGCACTAGGTAAACCCTGTGTCGCGGGTGCTAGACACACATATAGACAACCACAAATTACACCCAAACTCACGAGAGAAATAAATATAGGCCATACAAATATTTCTACCGGCCCGGGAATCGAACCTGGGACCTCTGCCTGACAGACCAGTATAGTAACCGTTCGGTCACGGAGGCAGTTAATGGTAACAAAATATCATCTTTGGTTATGCTCAAATCATAGGTTCGTCAGTTTATAATTTTTGGATATTTTTTTTCATAATATCAAGTGACGGGACGAACAAGTCGTGCGTCTGATGGTAAGCTACACGCATGTCTATGACAGTTGCAGTGCCACTCAGAGCTTCAAATCTCAAAAATCTGAAGGGCACTGCCATTGCGCCCGTCACCCTGAGACATAAGTCGACTAGTCCCATGCGCCTGTAATTTCACCATCATAATTTGGTATAAAATCACGCATTGAAATACTATTTCAACTCCGAAGGATATATTATACTTTACTCACCGTCCATTTGTTCGCCATCGTCTCTCTGTACAGCGCCGTTGCCACCGACGTACTGCAGAGCACGTTTCTTCTCAGGCGGGGGACCTTCTTCTGAGAAATCTGGTGGTGCTGTAAATTTCATACAATTAAATAAAAACGAGAACGAACGGTATATGAATATAGGTATGGGTATCGATTAATCGGAATAATCGATATTTTTGTGTAATACTCGATGTTTTTTCAATCGATGCCATTTGTGCGATTAATCGGGTAATCGATGATTACATACCGATTTTTGCTAAAAAAATAAAACTATATTTCATAAAAATATTTTATAAACATGTTAAAATTTGGGAAAAAACAACCGCTTTTAAATCCAAATGTCCATTATATTTAATGCTACTTGCGCGCATTATTGTGGCACCAGAAAGATGGTTTACATAAGCTAATCATAAAATTTATCTCCACCGCCTTTGAAAAATTTATAATTTTTAACTGCCTCTGTGGCCGAACGGTTGCCGGACTGCCACACAGGTTCGACTACCGGGCCGAGAGAAATATTGGTATGGCCTACATTTATTTCTCTCGTGAGTTTGGGTGTAAGTTGTGGCTGTCTATGTATGTGTCCATAGCACCCGCCACACAGGGTTTCTTTCCCTAGTGCGGGCTATTGTTGAGTGTGTGCGTTATTATTATTATTATATTTAATACTGGTGTTTACACTACTATGTTGTTGTAATTTGAAATAAAACGAGAAATGGGCGTCGTTTCATTTAAAAAAAACTCTTTTTGTCGATTAATCGATTTTTTAAGCCACGATTAATCGGTACATCGATCGTTTTCGATGGTCAAAAAAATCAACGCTTTTTGTTCATTCCCAGTATTCTAGGGATGGCCTAGAATATTGGGAATGAAACTACACTCCCGGACACATAATTCGAGCTACCTTGCATTTTTATCCTTAAAGGACTAGAATATAATAAAAACATAGTCGAAGAAAAAGTTTCCTCCGGATTTTTAAATTCGAATTTTCAATAATGACTTACGGATATGACGTTTAGTCAACGAGTATATGTTTAGTATACCAGTTTCAAAGTTGCATAAATAGTTCTTGATCAATGAAGCGTTGTTTAAGCTAAGGGCATTTAATATTGAAAATGCAAGGTGGCTCGAGTTATGTGTTCGGGAGTATATTTTTCGGTCATAAGACCCCAAGTCCTGCTAATTTTAATTCATCTCAGCTGTGTGTCGAGTGCCAATGGCTGGGTTAATTTTCAGGTTAGTATTATCTACCAAATATCAGTAACAATTTTTTTATTGAAGTATTCGAGTATATTATTTTGAATGTTATTTAATATTTCACGATACTACACTCGAATACTGCCATCCACTACCTAAAACGCGGCTAGGTGACAATTGGTCATATATACATTTTAAGTAGCAAAAGATAGAGTACTTTTAAAAACAGTTAAAATTAACGTGTTCGAGTTATCAGAACTTACCCTAACGATGCGTAGCTGAAATATAATTAAACAGTGATTTCAACTTTCACGATTTTCACGCATTATTTGTTTTTGATTCGTGACTTAATCACGTATAAAACATATTTTAATTACTTCGACGTTTCGGACGTATTGCAACGTCCATGGAGTCGATGTCGTGAGTGTTGTGTAGTGAGAACTCTAGTGCACAAATAAATAATGAAGATCAAGTGCGGGTAGTTAGAAAAACTCGCACGGCTAAAAGATGCTGACACCCGCCTCTTCAGTCCCTTCGAGGCCATGGACGTAATACGTCCTAAGCGTCAAGGTAATTTAAGTATGTTTTATACGTGATTAAGTCCCGAATTAAAAATAGAATAATATCATTAAACAATTTCAATATTCTAAAACTGGGTTACGGTTTTTATGATATCTCAAAAAATTCTTTTGTCATTTGGCCGATTTAGTTAGCGGATGGCAGAATTTTTTGTATAACAATCGCAAAAACCTAAGATATAATAGACCTTAAAAACTACAACGAAATTAACTATAAGGTGTATCCACAATGTTAGTTTGTTCAATCTAGTCGACAAGTCGCGCGTCGGATGTTAAGCGACACGCCTGTCCACAGCAGTTACAGTGCCATTCAGAGTTTTAAATTGCCAAGATCCCCTGTCACCCTCATGTAATTTCACCAGCACCCTTACCCTTCCAAACCGGAACAAAATAATACTGACATTAGTGCTTGGCGGCAGAAATAGGTAAGGTGGCAGTACTTCCTGGACGAACTCACAAGGACCTCTGCTGCTTCTTCATAACAATATTCTAGGATATTTAAATAATAAAACTTGCTACCGAAATTAGGTACAGAATACTAACCTGAAATTAACCTTGTAAGTTTCGTATTCTGCTGGCCATCGAGCTAATGCTCAACTGCCATTGCAATTTTTTTGGTATTCTGTTCTTCAATGGCAAGTATTTATGGCAATTATATGACATAAAGAAAATACGTTTATTTCGACGACTACTTGTTTCATTTCTTTTGTATAACAATCGCGAAAACCTAAGATAGAATAGACCTTAAAAAGGTGTATCCACAATGTTAGTTTGTTCAATCTAGTTTGGTTTTTTTACGAGACTTTACAAACTGTCAATCAAAAACCAACATTACCTGGATGGTGATTGAGTCCGTTTTCGGGCTCTGCGATTGGCTCGTCGACCTTGTCGGGCTCCTTCTCGGGCGTGGCCAGGGCGCTGGCCGGGCACTCTTCCGCGGTCGTTGACGTAGACGCGTGAGACGGCGCGGGACTGCACATTAAATAACACTAGGGTCAGTTGGGTTGAAACGAACACCGGTGGAAGAGGAACTTGAAGCCTTAACTGGTTATAAAGAATTTAGCACTATAATCTCTCAGTCGATAAAACAGACAAATTAGTTTAAACTATTTTAAAGAGATGGCGCTACGATGCTTCAAATGAAAAAAAAGCGGAAAAGACTAATTCCATTACCCTCACTCCGCGTAAAATTAATCATAAACACGGTAGTGACACGATACTGTCCCACCTTTTTTTAATCGACTTCAAAAAAAGGACAAAGTTCTCAATTCGTCTTTATTCTTT
>NW_020653732.1:3284268-3305158 GCF_003589595.1 Hyposmocoma kahamanoa | reverse complement strand
GTGACCATGGGACCTGTAAAGGGCCCGAAACGTCGGTTTGTTTGAAAAAACAAATATACGCGATTTAAATCCGGAAAAATAGTTTCATTTCCTATGTGTAACAATCGCGAAAACCTAAGAACTCGATTAAATTGTTAGTTAACAAATTACAAAACAAATTAAAATACATGCAACAAATTACGTTTATCGATGGGTCTTAAGAATAAGGGCCAAACTAACAATTTAACAACAATGCTTCATTTATCGAGTTCTTAGGTTTTCGCGATTGTTACACATAGGAAATGAAACTATTTTTCCGCATTTAAATCGCGTATATTTGTTTATTCAAACAAACAAACATTATAAAATTAAGCATTTCCCACAAAAAAGTGAAAATGATCAAATTGTTAGTTTGGCCCTTATACTTAGGACCCATCGATAAACGTAATTTGTTTCATGAATTTAGTATTATTTTTACGACTTTCGTGTGATAAATGCTCTTTTAACGAGTGATTACGTATGGCTTTATGACAATTACTTAATTTATAAATAATAATAACGCACACACTCAACATAGCCCCGCACTAGGGAAACCCTGTGTCGCGGGTGCCATGAACACACACATAGACAACCAAACTCACGAAATTAAATAAATGTAGGCCATACAAATATTTCTCCCGGCCCGGGAATCGAACCTGGGACCTCTCCGTGGCATGATAACCGTTCAGCCACGGAGGCAGTTATATTGCTAACTTTGGTTTCCCCACCTAAACTGTAGCTTCTCTGGCAATGTTGTGACATCATCGCCAATGGGCGGAATAGGGTGTTACAAATTAGTAGATAAATGTCCACATAGAGTGGTTTAAAACTGCATCTGCATCGTAAGATAAAACTATTCACTTAGGAAGCAGTAGAGCTCCCTGTGAAAGAGTTCGGCCGGGGCTGTTCGGACACTGCAACTGTTTTGGACAGGCGTGTAACTTACCATCAGGCGCACGACTTGTTCGTTCCGTCACTTGACATTATAAAAAAAAGCAGATCAAGGATTTAAAAGTATTTCCAGTGTTATCACGTTAAAAAAATGCAGTAGATAACTAACCTTTCACCAAAGTAAACAACTACAATATCCGCACTAATTAAAATAAGCTTTTGCTTGTTGCTTCCAAAAAATGTCTGGAAATCGGGAATCCGAAAAAGTTATTCATTAATATCGAGTTCTTAGGTTTTCGCGACTGTTACACATAGGAATGACACTATTTTTCCGGATTTAAATCGCGTATATTTGTTTTTTCGAACAAACCGACGTTTCGGGCCCTTTACAGGTCCCATGGTCACGGTTGTCAACCGTGTTCATTCCTTATTCATTAATATTTAGTGGTTGTAACCACTCCACATCACACCTTGTATCTTGTATGTAGACATTTATCTACTCGTTTGGAACACCCTATTCCGATTATTGGTCATCACTTCGATGTTTTACATTTAGTCACATATAGAAATGATGTTAATACTGCCACAAATAGAATAGCCGATCGTCGCAAGCTACTTGCAATGGACCTTTCGCCCAATCTCAACTTCGGCAGATATATTGAATCCATGGAAAAAAAATGCAGCCAGGAAGTTTGGCATCCTTTCCAAGGTGAGGCATTACTTCACACCGGGACAGTTGCTTCAGCAATACCACGCACAAGTCCGGTCGTGTATCGAGTACTGCTGTCACTTACGGGATGGCTCTGCTAAATACCAACTGGCCTCAACTGGACTCAATCGACAAACGTGTCAAGAGGCTTATAGGTGGCGAAGCTGCAGAACCTTGAACACCGCCGTAAAGTTGCCTACTTATTGGTATTCTACAGGATATATCACGGAGAGTATTAAACGGAATTGCATAATTTGATTCCGTCTTCCCCTTTCCATCATCGGGGGACTAGGCATAGGCTGGGATTCCACCCATATGTTATGGATATTCCAAAGATTCGCACGAAGCGTTACGCTTCCACCTTCCTTTTTATATGGCGAAAGGCTATGGAGTGGAATTCCCTGCCTGCAGACTTGTTCCCTGAAAGTTATAACTTGGACCCTTTCAAGGCGAAAGTGAATAGGCATTATTTAGGTGTGCATGCTACATCGTCGACCTCATCGTCACTTTCCACCTGGTAAGATGAAGGTCAAATGCGCACTTATTTTTTATAAAAAAAAAATAGAACTAAAAAAATACCCGGCACGACAAAAAGTCATTACTCACCAATCGCCCTCAGGTATCTTGTCCATCCTTGGCTTGAAGCAGTAAGTGTGATAGCCCTTGTCACACCCGTCACATAGCAGCAACTGGTCTTCGTTGTCACCAGACAGGCAGAACTGGCAGTTCTGGGGACAGATACCCTATTGTAAGTCATTAGTTTAATTTCTGATTTTTTAAATTAATTTTTATAATTACAATCACGCCTGCCTCCCAATTGCGTTAGTGAAGATTCAGGACCTTAAGAGTGAGGCGTGATGGATGTGGGGATAATAAAGCTAGTAAAATGTTTTAAGGTATAGTACAGTCACCACACTGTATATACAAGGTTATTTATTTGTAAAATACCAACATCTCTGTTATGAAATCATAATCTAGAATTTTATTATAAAAACGTATACAGTGCCCTACAAATGACGAGCAACTTTATCAAGTCTGAGCATAGAGGTCGTAAGTTTATTTTAGTTTCTAATATTAAGGTTATGCCTATCACTGTTTTTTATAAATAATGCTTAGTAAGTTTTTGGTAGTAAGCCTCCGGCGTGCTGTCATTTATAAAAAATATTTGGTTATTTGGCGCTGTCTTTTGCTACCACACAGAGTTATCACCGTTTAGTGCGGTCCATTTCAGCACTTTTATTTTTGTACTAAAGGAAACTATGATAAATTAACAAAAATCATGAAACAAAAGCTGATGTCAGTGATACAGTTCTCCGCGGTTGTAAGTACTTTACAAATAACCCAGTATAATAGGAAGAAACAATCTTATGGAATCTATCGCGTGAACGAAAGCGACAATATATACCTGGAATTATATATGATAATGCCAAACTTAACGAGTAATTCTACTCATCCGTAGAATAAAGATCTATGCGCAAGACTGCTTGTTCTCAGGACGTAGTACATTTCGATCGTTCTTCTTCGCTGTGGATGTCAGATAGACCGTTGTTCGATTTCATTTTTCCGAAATGAAATAAGATATTGTATAAATTCTCAAAACACCTTTACACGGGCCTTAGTTTGAATAACGAAATTATTCTCGTAACTTACTTACTCTCTTTTCGCTATATAATCACATCAGACTCTGTTCTTCGGATGAGTTGAATTGTTCTTTACCCTAACAAACGTCGAATTCATTAAATTGTTTCTTTTTACTTCATGGAATTAGTATAATTAGTAAAACCATAGTATAATAAGACCAGTTGTGTAGACTCCATAAAAAGCGTAGCAGCTCGGCTTGTCTGTGTGCTCGGCGCGTACGGATGCACACATTTGCATAATCTCGCAGTACACGCGCATCGAATAGCGCGAGTCGCGTCGCAGAGTGTATTTTTTAATGGGACAGTATGGGAAAATCCGAAATCATAGAAGATACAAGGAAACTGTTTTAGGAACCATTAAATCTTTTTTTGTGAAAACAATTTTGGTACAGTCAATTGTATAGTCAATTTGATCAAGTGTGAGTTGTTTATAAAAAAGAATAAAATTGATCAAAATTTATTTAGTGCTAATCGACTCAGTTTTATAAAGGGATCATTTTATTGTATGGAACGAAAAAAATCGGGAAAGCCGAAGTTGGTCAAATTTAATAAAGTATTATTTATTTTGTGCACTGTTTCCGACTTTATGTCTGTGATTTCACCTTCAAAATCAGAACGCAATAAAGCTCACATTACTGCTTGGCGCTTGGAAATATGTAAGGTGTCTACTTCTCTGGACGAGCTCTAGGCATTGAAGCGCCGAAAAACAGCAGTTGGACTATTTGTGTTATTATACTATGGTAAAACGAGGAAAATGGAATTCATGGGGTAATTGCTTCTATTCGAAAACACCAATGTACCACGTTATATTTTGACAACTGTGCCCGTACCATGAGATTACAGTGACACTTAATTATTTTCATTATGCTATGTACAACAATATCGTTATAAAAATTCGCTTTCATTCCATTCCGCCACAATATAAATTGAGCCTTGGAAGAAACATATTGTAATTGTAAGTAAAAATAAAACTATTTTTGTCTTAAAATATTTTGTTCTAAGAGAGAGGTATTATCCACTTTAAGCGTATCACTTGAAACCAAAGTACATAAAATACTCTGCGTATGATCTTTGTAACTCACAAAAAAAATAGACGCAATTTTCCCACAAAAGGTTTTACACAGGCTGAATATTATTAGGTATATTAGAAACTCTATGTTTCTTATCTTCTATATTAAGCATGTTCACTATATTACTTCCTTTATTTAAATTCATGCAAATAAGGCAGCAAATATAATGAATACAAAGCATTTAAGATTTCATATTCCGGTCATTCTCGGACTAGTGATCACGGCCTATATAATTTCCCTGTCAATTTTAATCAAGTTTAATTATTAAATAATATTTCACGATACACAAATCGAATATCAATTAAATAATGTTGTATTATAAAAAAAAATTAAATAATTAAATATAATAAAAATTGCCATGCAGTCAACACTAGTCCGAAAGCGATTCTTTTAAATTAGGATCAAGATTATGAAGTTTAAATATCCGACTATACGTACTTCAGAGCAGTAATGTCAAACCGTGAAATTCTTCTTCGCGGTGTCCTTTTAAGGAATTCTCTAGTGTCATGTTTGTAAAAATTACAACATTGATAAAGAAGTGATTTGACTCTAATAAATGGCAAATGTCACGAATAGAAATTCGCCATTAAGAGTCTGTACTACCTCAGCTCAAATTCAATTTTTTCCCGTATTATTACGGTTCATTTTGCTTGGGTCGAGCGGCACTGGCTTTATTTCAGAATTTATTTTTTTACAAACGAAATCGAAGCCATTTGAAAAATGTATATCGTATAGTACACATGGTCTATTTAGCTCAGTTGATATAAAAACAATCATTGGTATATGTAAAGTACCTGTTCGCGTCTTGTTCTTGCTACACAAACTATCTTGATAATAATGTTGATAAATAAAGAATCCTTGTTGATCTTAAAAATGGTATTTATTTCGTTTACTTGATTACAAAATAAAATACGCGCTTGCTTATGACAATGCCTTGATTGCAAATGTGCAGAAATTATAACTAAACATAAAAATATAAAAATGCTGACGCGGTAACATACTTAATGTGCGGTATTAACCGTACAGTACCTATAGATGCAGCTGCTTTCTTGTCAAATTTCGTGGTAAGTTAAGTTTTTTTTTTTCTATCGTAAAAACTTTTAGGAATCGTGTTTTCACACCTCATCAATGTATGTCCTCAATTTTAATATATATGTTTTCCATAGTGACTGATTCAACATTTTCATTGTTATGCGTGTTAGTCAGGTAGTTTCACTGTTATAATCAATCAAAGCCATTTGAGGTTGGGTCAACTCTTGAGTATTATGAAAAAGTACTAACAAAGAATGACATTTCTGCTCTAATGGTTGTATTCTGTACTATGGCATACAACTTACCGCTTTCATAATGCTTTTATCCCATGCCACTGCACTTTCGAGGGCTTGCAGTAACATAGCAAGTTGTGCGCTTGTGTTGCAGCGAGAGAGCGCCTCCCGCCACGTTGCCAGACCACGCGCTATGCCTTTGCTATCTGTAGATAAAGAAATCATTATTGTAGCAACGCAGTAGTAGAGCCCCTTGTGAAAGAGTGTGTCCAGGGAAGTACTGCCACCTTACCTGTTTCTGCCGCCTAGCAGTAATGTCAGCATTACTGTGTTCCGGTTCTGAAGGGTAAGGATGCTGGTGAAATTACAGGCACATGGGACTTGTCAACTTATGTCTCAGGGTGACGGGCGCAGTGGCAGTGTTCCTCAGATGTTTGTGATTTAAAGCTCTGAGTGGCACTGCAACTGTTATGGACAGACGTGTAGTGTACCATGAGGCGTACGACTTTTTCGTTCCGTCACTTGATATAATTTAAAAAAATAACAGTGCCAAATCGATTTATGTATAATATAAAGTCTGAATTTCGAAGGTATTTTTTTATCATGCCGGGCTGCCACGCAGAGGTCCCAGGTTCGATTCTGGGGCCGGAAGAAATATTTGTATGACCTGCATTTATTTCCCTCGTGAATTTGGGTGTTATTTGTGGTTGTCTATGTGTGTGTCCATGGTATCCGCGACACAGGGTTTCCCTAGTGCGGGGTTATGTTGAGTGTGTGCGTTATTATCATATAACCAGAAATAGAGACGAAATAAAGGCCATTCGTTCCTGCCAGGAACTCATCAGGCAAATGGGTCTTACATCACTTTTTAATGGAATGAACATGAAATCACAAATTAGAAAGCTGAAATAGTACAGCGCCAACAACTGGCCTGTGTGTCCGTCTCCGTATATTCCAAAAATATTCTGTATTTATTGTAATAAAGATAATATCTATAATAATGGAGGCTGTTTTATTCGGTGGTGTGGGAAAAACAGTAAAACACCTAATTACAAAACAAACGGAATCACATTTCATCTATAATTAAACATTAAATATGTAATTTTTTAATTTTCGTCAATTATAGCAAAGCTCAAAAACTGGTCGATTTGAAGTGAAACAATTGACAACACCCGCCAATTGTTTCGAATTCGGGCTGACCAATCGGAGCGCAAGTGTCACCGTAATGATTTGGCAAAATTAAATGACATTTCGTCTCTATTTCTGGTTATATACTCGATGCAGCTCGCTAATGAGTACCCGGCTTTATACTATGGCAAAACGAACATTTGTCTAATTTACATAGGACATTACCTTTTCCTTCACTAACATCAGAGTTCTGCGGTGACGGCGCCGTGGAATTTCCGTGTTCTCCTTGTAACGCTGCACCTATGGCCGCCTCAGTGGTGCTGAAAGGGAAATATTTATTTACAGAATTATTTCGATTTCATAAACCTACCGAGTTCTTAATTTTTCGCGATTGTTACATATAGAAAATGAAACTATTTGTTCGAATAACAAAATTTTGATGAAAAAGTAGATATCCATAATATTAACCTTAGAAGTAAGTTCATACTCATGGTCATGGTACTACGATTCCGGAATTGTACACGTTTTCACAATAATATTCCAGAGCATATATTAAAATTATCTGAAAGTTTGAAATTTACATTAAAAGTATTTTAAATTGAAGAATTGAAGACTACGTGTTAGAAAAAGACGTACGGAAAGACGACAATGACGACATGGATCTATTACACGCAAATTTGATTCAAAGTGTATTCCATAGCATTTAAGTTCATTTGAAAAGAGCAATCCCTAGACTTTCTTGCTCGTTCTTCCCAGAGAGGTCAGCGTAGTGAACGAGCAGTAGCTTAAACAATGAAGTTTTCAAGTGTAAAAATTTTACCTATGGAATAAATCGACTCATCAGTAGAACAAAGACCTATGTACAAGACTACTTGTTCTCAGGACGTAGTACATTTTTCGTTCGTTCGTTCTTCTTCGCTGTGGATGTCAGATCGACCGTTGTTCGATTTTATATTTTCGAAATGAAATAAGGTAAATAAATTCTCAAAACACCTTTACGTAGGCCTTAGTTTGAATAAGGAAATTATTCTCGTAACGTACTTATACTTATTCTCTTTTCGCTATACAGGCTGTATATTTGAAAGTGAGACATATTCATGCATGTCATAGTAAATCATGTTACAACTTAAAATGACTAAAATAAAATTGGGATATGGGATAGAACAAAAAATAAATCAACAAATTTGTTTTGGAGTGTACGTAGGAATAAACCGATTCCCTTTACGCTTGATTTCGAGTGGATTGGGAATACTACCAAGCGAGCGCCGAGTGAGACAGCATCAACAACAATGATTTCACATCTCTCTCTCACCTATTCATTAATGTTATGACGAAACAGCTGTTATCGAAATGAATACGTTTTAGGTTATGTTAATTATTTTTTACTTATGAACTATCATCGAAATGTTTTACGTACAAAAAAGATAATTAAGTTATCATTTAATAAGAATTGGGGTTTTTGGCGTAGTTAAAAATGTGAAATCAAATTATTTACAATGATTGATTTTTCAGTTATTTAGTTTGTTTACACTTACGTGGTACGGAGCAAGTGTTCAAAATGTCCACCGTTTTCCACAATGCACAGTCTAGCACGTCATAGTAAATTTTGTTTTAAATTTATCAACACAAACACATTTTGTCTCACAGTATAAAATGCTGAGATAATCCTCTCATGCAACAACTTCGACACTGTTCATCTCCTCCGCGTAAACTCCAATTTGGAAATATTTCAATAGCTCGCCTCACACTATCACCACTTATTGCGTAAAGTCGCACCATCTCAGTCAATTCGACGTTAGAATAAATATCCATTTTGCAGGCGAGTGGCGCGTTCGCCGCCGGCGCGTTCGTCACCGGCGCAGCGCAGTTCCGGCGGGCGTGCGGAAGTACAAATAATTTACGTGTCTTCGCTAGGCCAAGGTCGCGCGTACACTGTCTCTGCAAACGGTGCCGACCTGTGCTTTGTTTTTCGCCGCCGTGCCGCCGCGCCTCTCGCCGCTGCGTCCGTTGGAGCAATAATAGTGGTGTGCATGGATTTCGAAAGGTAATGTTGTTCACAAGCAGTAGTCGATAAAAAAAATAAAAAAATATTTTTTTGTAAAGTTCAAGTTCATTAGTTTATTATTTTTTTGGGTTCAGAATCAGGAATATAACGCACTCTATAAGTATGTCTCAGTTTCAAATATACAGCCTGTATAATCACATCTGGCTCTGTTCTTCGGATGAGTCGATTTCGCTCGTTCTTCTTCGCTATGGATGTCCGTTGTTCGGTTTTATATTTCCGAAACGAAATAAGATATATGAATTCTCAAAACACCCTTACATAGGCCTTAGTTTGAACAACGAAATTTATCTCGTAACGTATTCTCTTTTCGATATATAATCACATCGGACTCTGTTCTTCGGATGAGTCGAAATGATTATTTGACTTTAATTTGGAATTGAGTCGCATATATTTGTTTTTTCTAACAAATCAACGTTTCGGGCCCTTTTCTGGTTCTATGGTGACGGCTGACTGAGACTTTTGGCAAATTAAAAAATTAATTAACAACTTTGTAACTATGGTGAAAAAATTGGGTAGTCTAACATTAATGTTAGACATAACTGGTTGATGACTTTACCCCCTCAGTCACCCGTGACCACGGCACCCGTAAAGGACACGAAACGTTGGTTTGTTTAAAAAAAAACAAATATACGCGATCTAGATCTAATAATATATACCTAGAAAAAATAAAATATATCTAGAAAAAATAGTTTCATTTACTATTCATAAACCTAATCTAACTATCTTAATTTAGTAACTTTACTTAATCCAAAATGTACAAAATGTAATTAAGCAAAAACTTTCAAACGCTAAAAAAAACATAAGCAACATTATAGGTATATAACGTCAAGCCGTTAAAATCTATGAACAAAATTAATGTAGGAATGAATAGAATAATTTGTTTTTCACCTCACTAACTCGGAAAGGCTTTCTTTCTCATTAGAAATCTGCGAGCAAAAACATTTTCCACGTTAGCATGGAAAAGGTTTTTGTAATTTGAACGTGACGATGGAGTGTGGTACACCTAACTTTTTCTTTCGATGAAAAAAAACACAATGACACGTTCACTACGCGTTTAGTCGTGTTAAAACTGATTTGATGCAGTTCAACTATTTTACTTTCATCTATCATTGTCCTCGCTAGAGTGAGGTGAAAAGTTGTGTGTATTCTATATATACATATATATTATTCATGGAGAAGCTCGATCGTGTTTTCGGACTCAATCTAATCACTATTTAACACAAATAGTAAAAAGCCACCACCAAAACAAAACCCAAAAGAAGTAAAAGTTCATATTCTCATTACCTAGCATACCTTTGCACCAGAGGCGGTTTAAGGTAGCGCCTCTCAATGTGCGCCTCTACCGCTGATAGCTTATGTCTTGCCCGGGCCACTATTTCTGCGCTAGTCGCGTCTTCAGGAAGGGCAAGGGTTGAAGGCCGCCAGCCTTTCACTTGCATTGATGCTGCTGCTACACGTTCTTCCAGTTGTTCCACCTGATAGTCAATAAAATACGATAAAATGTAAATATATAAAATATAATAAATTACAAAAATAAAGCGGTAATGTCAGCATTGCTGTGTTCCAGTTTTGAAGTGTAAGGTGCTGCTGAAAATACATTCACATGGGACTTGTCAACTTATGTCTCAGAGTGACGGGCTCAGAGATAGTGCCGCTCAGATTTTTGCGATTTGAAGCTCTGAGTGGCACTGCAACTGCATTCACTGGACAAGAGTGTAGCTTACCGTCAGGGGCACGACTTGTTTGTCCCGTCACTTGATATTATAAAAAATTAAAAAAAAAATATATAAAATTGAGCGTCTTCTTTTTTAAATCACCGACCTCAAAAGTTCATGGAATCACACATATAGTATAGTCTGCCAAGTTGTACTGAAATCGGTTGTCATCAAACAGAACGGATCGGAATTTGGAATAGAACAGCTTAATCTTAAAATGCGCGCTAAAATATTATTTTTAAAATGATCATCGAAAATATGATAATAATTTAAAAGAGGTATTTTTATGATCAATGTTATTTAGCGGCAAAAACCATACGGACTTTTTCACCTGTACAATTTTCCATTCCATTCCAAACTGATCATAGACAACACAACATTAAATAAAGAGTTTTTTTTTATTTAAAAATATCCAATCTTATCAATCAATCAATATCAATAACCATTGGTATACTATAGTTTAGAATATACCTGTTGTAATATCTGTACATCGACGCGGCACTGCGTAACACTTGAGAATGAGTTTGGCGCGTCCGGGCACGGATACCCGCCATTTTGCGCTATCACTCTGTCCAGGTGTGATAGAGACAGTTCTGATGCTAGACTGTCGCCTTTATCGATGTACAACTGTAATAGAGAAACAAGGTTACACAAATCTGGCACGGCTGCATCAAGCGCAAAGTCTCCAATGTACTCAAATTATAATAACTCTTTATTGCACAAAGAAAAGATACATGAAACACAAGTTATAAAGGACATATACAATTATACTTATAATACAATTATAAATATACTAAAACTTTACAAAAAGCTATAATTTTAAATACATGCCGAATTATCAAAAAGTTCATGCAGATAGAAGGAGATGAAATATATTATTATAACTGCCTCTGTGGTCGAACGGTTACTATGCTGGACTGCCACGCAGAGGTCCCGGGTTCGATTCCCGGGCCGGGAGAAGTATTTTTATGGCCTACATTTATTTCTCTCGTGAGTATGTGTGTAACTTGTGGTTGTTTACGTGTGTCCATGGCACCCGCGATACCGGGTTTACTTAGTGCGGGGTATGGTGTGTGCGCGTTATTATTATAGATTATGTAACCAGAAATAGAGACAAAATAAGGGCCATACATTCCTGGTAACTCATCAGTGACACATCACTTACAAATATCACAGCAAACATGTGCGATTGAGCGCGTGTGGAAAGATTAGTCAAGTCTTATTGAAATCGGTTACCGGAAAGTGCGCGAAACCGGATTCATCCCCTAGTTTGTCACCTTTGAGGTGGAATATATTCTTCAAATATAAATGGGATCAGTACTGAGGTACCCTATTTCCAACAAAAAAGAATCATCAAAATCGGTTCACAAATGCACGAGTTATTGCGTGACTTACATACAAATAAAAAATACAATCTAAACGAGAAAGGTCTTCCTCGTTTTTTTTTTGAAGTCGTTTAGAAAAGAGGCGGAACACTATCGGGTATATTTTAGGTGGTGGTGTTTGTGATTAATTTTATGCGGAGTGAGTGTAATGGAATTAGTTTTTTCCGCTTTTTGAATTTGGAGCATCGTAGCGCCATCTCTTTAAAATCGTTTAAACTAATTTGTTTGTCTGTTTTATCGACTGAATTCTTTATTACCAGTTAAGGTTGGTAATAAAGAATTTAGCACTATTAAGACTGCGCGATCGCATTCATCAGTCAGTGCACTCCAAGGTTGCCTTTTACACGGACGCTCTTTCCGTTGCAACAAAATGGAACACGAGAAATCGCAAGACGTTAGCTTAAAAAACTTCAAACAGGTAATCACACACGATCACGAACGATAGAGTGACTGATTTACGCTAGACTATTTAGGAGAGCGGTATTATTTCCAGGAATATTGGACATTACCTTGTTATTGATAATGGGTATATGTTGAACCAATGCGGCATGCAACTCTCTTTCCCTAACTCCTCGCGGATGTAAAGTATCCATCAGCTCTTTCAGTTGGTCAGAGTCTGTGATGCGCCACCAGCCATGTCTGAAAATGTTTGCTTTTTAAATATTTTCTTCTTATTTCACTGTGCATGCAGATAAGCAAATTACACTTGAAATCGTCATATTGATTAAACTCTACTGCTCATTCGTAAGGCAAATTCCTCTGAGAAGAATGAGCAAGAAACTCTAAGGGTTGCTCTTTGTAAATATACATTTGAATGCATTTATCATTATAATATTTAATTTAAACATCTTCAATCGAGACTGCCTGCAAGAGCTAAACTGGTCACTACGGATTTAGTAGTAGTAGTTTAGTAGCTCCTTGTGACGTCCAGAGAAGTACTGCCACCTTAGCTATTTCTAAGCCAAGCAGTAATGTCAGCATTACTGTGGTGAAATTACAGGCACATGGGACTTGTCAACTTATGTCTCAAGGTGACGGACGCTGTGGCAGTGCCCCTCAGATCTTTGCGATTGAAAGCTCTGAGTGGCACTGCAACTGTTATGGACAGGCGTGTAGCTTACCATCAGGCGCACGATTTGCACATCCTGTCACTTTACATAAAAAAATATGATATAAAAAAAGTCATCCAAGTACGCAGAAGCTTTATAATAATATTTAGTATAAAGTTTTTGTTTCACTATAGTTGTAAACCTCGTAAATGGCAAATTTTGTACATCCTTAAATGAATTACAGACTTTGTGAAGACGACTGTGAAGAACAGCTATGTAGATTATTTTTATTCCTCGTATTGTTGATATGTTATGTCTGTCACTATTTTCATAAAAAAAAAATTATTTTTTTTTAACATAAAGAACATTTATAACTTTGCAGCAGTCGTTATCCAATTAAATTGCCTACCGTACGGTCAATATTATTTCTCTTTAGCTCTCTCAACATTAGCGCCCAGATGAATAGCGAAACAAAATTTGCGGGCTATTATATATCTTAAATGAGCACTTTTAAACTTCCAGAATTTACCTGTAAGTCAAAAAATTACAGATCGAAACGGTACTAACCTTAGCTCCTTAGGCACAAAATTCCCTTCAATTTTTTTCGGCAGTCCATGCACTTTACAATGTTCCAGCTGTTCCAGCTCTTCAGGACTCATTTGTATGGGCGGTGGACTGTCACATGTTACATAGGTAGACAAAGCGTTGAAGTTCAAAACGCCTAAACTTGTAAGGCTATTTGCTTTTGCCTTTTGCGTCAACAGGTCGTATTTTTGGGCATCTTCTTGTAGTTCCTTTTCGAGATCGTTTTCCTGTTAAGAATAATGAGTATGCTACATAGATATTTATAATGGCTTTACTAATACTATTAATAAGAAAGTGAGTACACAGGGTGTAATCATTAAATGTGCCCGGGCGATTATTCTGTAAACATACGAGATATCAAAAGCCTTTGAACTGATATCGAAAGAACGTTACCTAATGAGTAGAACGACCTCAATAATTTTTAAAGATAATATTACAAATATTCCAAATTGTTTACTTTAAACGCGTCCATTCATTTATATTTGTATGAAATTCGTAGAGGCTTTAGTTAACCTACTTTAAGAGGCAACAATAGGTTTACAGGCGACGAAACTACTATAAATAAAGTAACAAAACTATCTTTTAATTGAATAAAAATAAAGTGATGTTTATTTTTCAGTACGTACATCATTTTGTATTCGAAGCAGTTGTTTGAAACTGATATATGTCGTTTTACTCATTAGGTAACGAACGCACTTTCGATGTCAGCTTAAAGTTTAAAGATTCATGGAAAAATCGTCTGGGCACACATAACGATTACACCCAGTATATATCGCTGACAGTGTGCGACGGAATTGCCTAAAATCATTCCGCCATCTTCTTTCTATTATCGGGGGATTAGACACAGCCTGGGGTTCCACCCCTATGCTGTGGATATACCCAAGATTCGCACGAAGTGTTACGTTTTTACATTTATACAGTGTGCAGCATTGTTTGGCTTGGAGTTCGCTGTCTGCAGATTTGTTCCCTGAACGCTGTAACTTGGGCGTTTTCAAGGCAGGAGTGAATAGGCATTATTTCGGTGTTCACGCTTCATCGTCCTGTGATGGAGGTCAAATACGCACTTTGTCTTACAATAAAAACAAGAATGTGATTCCTTTACACACAAACCACTCAAAATATTCTGTAAACAGCCATTTCTATTTTGTGTACCTTTTTCAAGTTTTTTTATGTTTTGATTTTATAACTTTTGCAAACCCTTTTGGCTAAAAGCCAATGCCTAAATAAAATATTAATAAAAAAAGTGATGACATTTCTTTTGGCAGCGCCATCTATCTTTCAAAGTTATAACACGTATAGTATAGTAATAAAACCTTACCTGTTCTTTACTTTCCTCTTCAACTTCCATATCCTGTCCCATCAGTCTATCTTTATTCAGTCTGGCATCCATTTTTTCCTGCTCCAAACCCGACATAGTCAAACTCGAATCATGATAAATATTGTTCGACGGCACTTGCACACTTGTGACCATACTATTTAAAGTAAAAAGTGACGGATCATTCAATAAGTGTAAATTATTTGACACATCCCATTTATGTCCTTGACACAATATAACTTCAGAACACGTATGTTCGTTATCACAAAATTCTGGAGGCTTGTCACTATTCTTCTCGACATCACTGATGCTACTCAAGAAAGAAGTTTCGTGACGTAATATCGAGAACCATTTTCCTTCATTAATCTTCCTATATAGATGTTCGTGAGCGCAATTAACATCTATAGTTTCCTCTTTCAAGTCTAAAGGTTCTTCTTTAAGTTTGGTTTCTTCAGCTTTCTTTTCAGCTTCTAATTGTGAAGATACTGCTTCTGCCATTTTTCTTAATTCCTCTAAATTGTTGACTAACTGATCTTTGTCTTCTGGAAGTTCTTCTTTTAAATTATTTTCAACTTTGACTATTTCTTGCGGCTTGTCAACGGGTTCGGCTTGAGCTGCGTACATTGGAGTGTGCGTTGGTTTTTGTACTAGAAAAGCCGTTGGTATAGAATCTTCAATATCAAGCATATCCTCGGCTTCCTTATTTTGTTTTTGCTGAATGAACTTTTCTTCCATTTTTATTGAACCTGCCGCAAATATCAAATGGCAATTTATGTCAATCGAAAATACTGATATTATAATAACACTACTTAAAAGACTAAAAAGAAACATGATGACGTCACACAAAGATTACGTCATTAGTAAAAGTGGAGATCCTTGTGAAAGAGTTCGTCCAGGGAAGCACTGCTACCTTACCTATTTCTGACACCAAGCAGTAATATGAGTTTTGAAGGGTAAGGGTGCTGGTGAAATCACAGGCACATGGGACTTTTCAACTTATGTCTCAGTGTGACAGGCGCAAAGGCAGTGCACCTCAGATCTTTGTGTTTTAAAGTCCTGAGTGGCACTGCAACTGTTATGGGTAGGTGTGTCCTTCACCATCAGGCGCACGACTTGTTCATCCCGTCACTTAGTATCATAAAAAAAATAACAGCAGAAATTCAGCAGAATCGTCTCAACTCACCTTCTACTTTACAAGCGCCATGTTTGACGTTGGGCTCGTATTTGATAATCTGCGTGTGGTCGCTCAAATTGAGTTCAGATTTGATGCTCTTGAGTTCCATCTCAGTTTTAAGAGCTTCTTCTTTCTTGAGAGCTTCTGTTTCTTCCTTGTTGGGTTCTGATTGAGGTTCTTTTTCTTTCTTTTCTCGACCTTGTGAAAATATTTATAATTTTAGTTTAATCGAGAAAGTTGCAATATTATTTTGGGATTCTTGTTGATTGTCTGATTATTATAAGAAGTACGTATAGTGTATAACATACAAGACATCATTTTACTAGGCAAAATTTCAGAATAGAATATAATATAAATTTTAAAAATTTCAGGACCTTTCCTGTACTATGGGTAACCACTAAATCATCAAGGTCAAGGCTCCAAAGAGGCTACATGTTGTTTGGAAGTTCCCCAAAGTTCGAGTTGAACTTTAGGGAACTTCCAACCAACATGTTTCTTCTCTCTGGTTATTCTTCATATATTCAAGTTTTTTGTACACGATTCTACAAAGGAGTACCCCAGCGCATAACTCTAATCCCTTAACTTTTCTATTTATATTACCAGTATATGTCGCAACTGGGATATCTTGGAAGCGTTTTGTGCTCCTTTTTAATATAGATTTACCAGATAAGGTTATCCTAATGTTCTTAACAAAATTTTTATTTTTATTCTTATAGCAATGGAGTTCCTCAGGGTACACATCTACTTTTCTTCTTACCTTTCTTCTTCTTCTTGCCCGTGTCGGGCAGATGGGCTTCTTTAACAGCTGACTCTAATGATTGCTGGTACTGCATGATCTCGGGTTGTGCAGACTCCATGGCTTCTACGAAGATACCACCACATTTGCCCAGAGACCAGTATCGTCGCCAGTATCTGCGTGGAAAAAAAAAATTGTACACCAGAAAACCTAGTTTATTCGATATTTAAGAAAATTAATAATGGTAGCCTAGATCGTCCTACTGTTGGGCATAGGCCTGCTCTAACAATGAGACTTGGACAGACACACAAGATTAGATTGCTTTGAAGACGTTTACTTTCAATGTTTTCCTTCACCGAAAAGTTCAAGGTAAATTTTAAATTAAATTCCGAAACTCAGAATTACAAGTACGGATTCGAACCCACGGCTCTTTGCTCGAGAGGCGGAGGTCAAACCATTAGGTTGTAGAAGGTAGGGAAAAGTTGAAGGAAAGAAGAAAGGAAGGACAGGCCCAAAAGGGCCTGTATTCGTATGTAATATATTGCTGAGCACGTTCGCTCGCCTCGAGAATATTTTATGCAGTGACGACACGAAGCAAAGTAAGAATGGCGAAGAAAAATTAGAAAACTATTCAACATTTTAATACTAAATAACCAGGAACCAGAGAAAAGGGTGATAAAAAGATAGGATTATGATGAACGAGGTCGCATCGTCACAGGCTACCACGGTTTTTCTTTTCAATACTTGGCCATGACGAAAATGACCATGGCCTAAAATGCGGCCAGGAAGCTTGCCATCCCGTCCAAGGTGAGGCGTTACTTCACACCGGGACAGTTGCTTCAGCTGTACCAAGCACAAGTCCGGTCGTGTATGGAGTACTGCTGTCACTTATGGGATGGCTCTGCTAAATATCAACTGGTCACCTTGGATTCAATCGACAAGCGTGCCACAAGGCTTATAGGCTGCAGAGCCTTGAAGACCGACGTAAAGTTACCTGCTTATGGGTATTCTACAGGATATATCACGGAGAGGACTCCTTTTCATCATCGGGGGACTAGACGTGGGCTGGGAATCCACCCCTATGTTGTGGATATTCCCAAGATTCGCACGAAACGTTGCGTTTCCACATTTATAGGGCATGACGTATTCCCCGAACATTATAACTTGGACCTTTTCAAGGCGAGAGTGAATAGGCATTATTTAGGTGTGTATGCTACATCGTCGACCTCATCATCACTTTCCATCAGTTGAGATGGAGGTCAAATGCGCCTTATTTTTAATATAAAAAAAACTTCGAGAAAATTATGAATACAAATTTAGTAAATATTGGTTACATATATCGACCATACTTTTTTAATGTAAGATATAGTTATGGATAATGATTTAAACCATCTTCCGGGATAAAACCCGCGAACAATAATGAAATGTATATGGTTTAATACAGTACACAAAGTAGTAGATAAATGTTTGTAAATTAAATCCGTTGGAAGAGGTAGCGTATATCATGCAGTTTTATTTAAAACATGTCCGAGGGCTAAACTTCAATATTCAAATTTGATTAGTTTTTATTGAATGTCACGATATTTTATTACCACAATATTCAATTACATTTTCGTGAAATTGCACAAGATCGAACATTTTATAAAACAATTCTTCGATCCGGCCCGATTTGAACCGACATCTTATAGCAAACCGTGCTAGACGCTATACCAACTACGCCACGAAACGAACCAGGGTATCTTACGAATTTTTCTATGTACTTGTTTCAGATCTAGTTTTTGGTTTTAATGACTTTTTATGCCGTAGCGCCATCTGCGAGAAATTTATTTCAATATTCAAAATTCAAATAGTTCCTCGTATAATAATGTCACGTAATTTAAAGACACCTTGTAATTGCATTGACTCAATAAAGATTTATTATTATTAAATATGGAATAAATTACTTCAACAGTAACAGTCTTACTAAAGTAAGTTGGCTTACCGATCTTGTCCGTAGCATGTGGCTCTTAAGGCGTGTAGTCCAGCAATTAGTTGCTGTAATTGTTGTTCCGATTGTCGCAACAACTTTTCTAACTTCTTGGCTAGCTCCTCCGATGACAGGTTTTTGTCTTCATCCTGGAAAGGAAAGATTTCAAAATTACTACAAATAAACTGATCTCCGTTACGTTATCTGTTAGGGTGCGTTCCCAATATGTCGTCACGTTTTGTTTATCGTCGGACGACTGTCGCGTGGAATTTATCGGTTTATCGGTTCCCGGTAGCCGCCTTGTCGTTTGCAATACAGTATCGTTTGAAGCTGCGATTATCTGTCGTGACGTTTTATTTATCGTCAGACGACTGTCGTTCTAGCCCTCCCCATTATCACGACAGTCTGTCGCCGTAACGTTAAAAAAAGTCATGGACGACAGTTAATCGTGTTGTACTACATGTGACCAATTTCAGTTAAATATACAAGTCACGAAACTTTTAACTGCACAATATTTAAGTATATTATTGTGTAATTATTACATAATATTTTATTACACAATACTCGAATATTAAATAATATTGCACGATAAAAAAATCGAATGGTTAATTTAAAAAATTGCCACGGAAATTAGGTAGTGAACACTAATCCGAGAATGACCGATAGAGAGAGAAAAAACAACAATTACACAAAAACTGCTGATTAATTTAAAAAAAAAACAAAAATAATAGACAAATATACAAAATTATTAGTGTATCATCGCCAGTCACCTGATGTGTCAAAGTGACGTTTGGTCATTACCCGCTTGGCTGTGTCTATGTTTGAACAGAACAAATTTATATGATTCAGAGCGATTTAGTGATGGATTATTAAAAAGTGTCAATGCATGCGTCAGGTCCGTTTCTTATAATAATTGTTCGCAAATGTGGTCGCCATCTGAACAGCAACAAATTAGTATTCTACTCTCTACTAATTTAAAAGGGACCATAATGTCGACCACATTACTGCTTGTTGGCAGAAATAGGTATAGGTATATTGCAGTATAATATAAAATCCATATAATAATTACTAAAAAAACCCGGCTTTTTTGTTTCAGTAGCTTACCTCTTCCGGCTGTGTCCCCTCGCTTTCCAAATCACTTAATACGTCATCCCCCATGACACTGTCCTTATCAACTTTTGAATTATTCTCTGGCGAACATTCTTCTTTATTATTGTTTAATAGTTCTTTACTCTTCATATTTAAGTCTTTGATTGGCGTTATCTCTTCTTCAGGCGGGTGGGGGGAGGCGGGAGGAGTAGTCTTTTCTTCTTCAGTTTCGTCTTTCTTGGGGGTGTCTTTTTCTTGTTGTTCTGAAAAGGATTAACTAGATATAGTGTGACCGCACAAGCCGGACCGCTCTTTAGCGGCTAGCGGCACGGGGACGGGAGGGGGAATCGCTCTTGTTGCTTGTGACAACCTTCGTCGCTCAAGTTGGTGGTTGGACTTTGGGTCCTGGATAAGGAAGTCCTGGGTTTGATTTCCGGTAAAACATTCACGAAGTGAACTTAAATTACTTCTGGTCTGGGTGTTCCGCATTGTGCCCCGGAGGCAATTTCGTTTGCTTTAGTACTCATATTACAAGAAATTACGGTGTTTTGAGAACAGATATTTGGTGTAGTTGTCTGGCACATTATTAAGTTCTTATTGAATTCATATTCAATTATTTTTTGTGAAATTAGTCCAATAGTTTTTAATAATTATTAATACAAAAATCGAACGCGTGAGACGAAATACTTTCATAGATTTTTCATAGATGGCGGTACGACTAAAAAGTCGTTGAAAAACCAAATACAAAGATCCAAAAACAAGCACATAGAAAAAATCGTGAGGTCCGCTGGTTCGTTCCGTGGCTTAGTTGGCATAGCGTCTGACACGGTTTGCTAGAAGACGTCGGTTCGAATCCAGTTGGATCGAAGGAA
Source organism: Hyposmocoma kahamanoa (assembly GCF_003589595.1). Lineage (NCBI taxonomy): Eukaryota > Metazoa > Arthropoda > Insecta > Lepidoptera > Cosmopterigidae > Hyposmocoma > Hyposmocoma kahamanoa. The sequence continues at coordinate 3,284,486 of NW_020653732.1, read as the reverse complement.
TGTTATCGAAGTGTTCGATCTTTGTATTAATAATTATTATTATTGTTATTCTATGCTGTGAATTATGTTAGCGATTTTTGTTTTGCCCTTGGTGGTAGTGTTCTAATTTAAACGTTTTACTACTTCCTGATTGGTTAAATTGGCCTAAAGATCTTGCAAGCGTGCCATAAACCTTCAATAAAAAAATTATTGCTTTAAATGTAAGCGGTACTTGACCA
>NW_020653732.1:3101604-3284168 GCF_003589595.1 Hyposmocoma kahamanoa | reverse complement strand
ATTAGACCCGTCGTCCATTTATTTGTAAGTCAATGTTATTAATACAAAAATCGAACGCGTGAGACGAAATACTTTCACAGATTTTTCATAGATGGCGGTACGACTAAAAAGTCGTTGAAAAACCAAATACGAAGATCCAAAAACAAGCACATAGAAAAAATCGTGAGGTCCGCTGGTTCGTTACGTGGCTTAGTTGGCATAGCGTCTGACACGGTTTGCTAGAAGACGTCGGTTCGAATCCAGTTGGATCGAAGGAATGTTATCTAAGTGTTCGATCTTTGTATTAATAATTATTATTATTGTGATTCTATGCTGTGAATTATGTTAGCGATTTTTGTTTTGCCCTTGGTGGTAGTGTCCTAATTTAAACGTTTTACTACTTCCTGATTGGTTAAATTGGCCTATAGCAAGCGCGCCATAAACCTTCAATAAAAAAAAATATTGCTTTAAATGTAAGCGGTACTTGACCACTTCTATTCCATCTCTTTGGTTTTTTGTTTAGTAGCGTTTGTTCGGCACCCAAATAAATGGGTGGAAATTTATTAAAAAAATATTGAGTTTGTTGTCATGGACTGTTAACAAAATATACATTAAATATTTTGTGTTTAATTATTTTATTTACTCGTAGAAAAAGTATTGCATGTAATCATTACTTAGGTGTTAAAACCTATTATTAGGCCACTCGGCAAACACGGTATAAACACGGCACTCGACTTTAAGAACTGAAAATGTTGTAAACCACCAATGTGATCATGATCATGGCAATAAAATAGGATGCTTCGGTCCACAAAAATTTATTGATAGTGTGAAGGAAAATAAAAGAAAGAAAGGCTGTAACAAGAAAAGGCATATAAAAACACAGGTACGATATTATAAAAGACTCCTTAACTTAATTACATACGTATATGCTTATGGATGAATATAAAGTAGACACTTACCCTAAAAGGGCCGAGTTATGTAGAATTACAGATTGGTATTAACATTAAAATTGGCACATGATTTTGGTTGAGATTTGGTAAAAGGATCAAAATTAGACGCAATTAAGAATTACAGTCGAACTGCTCGCTACCGCAAGGCAAAGGAATAAGGAATTAAAGAACGATTCAAAATTTGAAAACAAGTGGCCAGGAACCAGAGAAAAGATGACAAAAAGGTGGGATAACGATGTAAGGAGGTCATATCCTCACCTAACCTAAATTATGCAACAATTGCATAATATCATATTGTTCATGAGTGATATGTTTTTGTAATTTTCAACCTGTATTTTTAATTCTCTTTTTTTGTATTTCTAATCTATGTACGTTGGAAACTGTAAAAGCGTAGAGTTATGTAAAATAAATAATTAAATCATAAGGGTGATTGAAACTAACCTTCTTCAGGCAATTGCGGCGAGCCTCGGCGTTCATGGGCAGTGCTTTCTTCAACCAGTTTCTGCATTCTTTCCAGCGCCAACGCTTGCTGCTTCTCCGATTGCTCGGCGCGAACCTTGCGTTGGTGCAGCACTCGGACTCTGACATAACAAGTTATATTTATTATTAAGTGTGAAATCAAGTACTTATAAGTATTTTTGCTGGTGAAATTATAGCTTATGAGCTCAGCTGCTACAAAATACTACACGATGAAGTTACGTCTAAAGGAAAAAAGATGGGACACATCGAAAATTTAGAGTCGTTAAGTCGAAAATTGGTTCGGCGACTGAGATAGACATTCGCCCGGGATTTAACCCGGCGTTACCATAACGTTAAACGTTAAACATAACGTTAAATCAGGTTAAAATCCATTTATTATCGGGATCGAGGGCAAAAACTATTCACAACTGAATATTTGGTTTCAAATCGAGCTTTTAATGATATTATTACAAAATGTATATATTTTTTTTTTTTATTTTTTTTTTATGTATTTTATTTCAGGCAACTAAGGCCCATATAACAAATACCTTACAGACTAACATACATATTATTATTATTGATACATACCTTACAAACTAACATACATATAAAATAATATAAACTTATTAACTATTTACACGAATTACTATTCGGCGACGTGCGACGCAAACAAGTGTCATGTAACGTTCCTCTGAACCGCCGGAACATGACACCCTTCGGCCAAAACTCTACCTGGATGAAGGTCGACAGATGGGCCGTTGGGACCCTCACCACAAACGAATTAAAGTTAACGTTGTGGCGAGACTCCAAACGTTCAACCCTCAGGGTGAATTGGGCTTTCAACCGGATATACTCCACTATATCCTCAGACTTCATGGAGTAATGCAGTCGAGACAGGTACAACTGCGTCGTCGGTATGGCCGCACGAAGCAAGAAGTTCTGTCCCGTTGGAGCTGTGCCACATAGATTTCGGCTGGTGGGTTTCTGTCTTCTCTTCTCCACCTTTGTGAAGCCGTCCTCGCCGCACCTGTCGGTCTGCCTCTGAGATTTGGCACCTGCGATTCCAGAGACAGGCATTCGGGGTTTACTACCGCCCTTTGCAGTTTTCCGCAACTCGGGTTTTGAAGTCGCGGTTCCGCTGCTAATAGTCGCGGCAACAGCGGCGTATGCACGCCCGGGCGATGACTTGCATACGGGTGACGTAACCTCCGAGGCGGAGGGGCGGGCAGGGGGGCACGGTACATTGACAACAGCAATGACCGGCGACATACGAGCCGACTCAATACTGCCGACGGATGCTTTTCGCGCCCCGCGACGCGTGTTGACGTAGGAGACTGTCGGTGACCTACATACCGAAGCGGGGTTGCGTAACAACGCAACTTCGGCACGTAGCTCACTTATGGAGTTATCCGACGCCTCCAATTTCGACTGAACTTCAGCCAAACTCGACTTCAAGGACGTGATGTCCTTTAACAGCCTGGTGACGTCGACGTGGTCAAAGGTGACCGGAGGCAACTTGTGCAGCTCCTTCGCCACGAAAGTAGGCACGTCGTCCGGATCGGTATTCTTCAAGAATGCAGTAACATCCTGGACACTCTTCAAGCCTCCATCCCTCCGACGAGATGGCATCTGCTGCGCTTTGCCGCAGCTCTGGAACAGCAGCATCTTGCCACTGCAAATCTCATCTTCGTTGAAATTAGATTTGCAGATCTGATCGATGCTGACTTCATCCATTGTGTCGATGGCATTCTGCACGAATGCCAGAAACTCATTGACAATGAGTTGTTGGGAACCCATTGTCACTTACGTACATGCAGCAGCCTAAGCCGCGCAAAATCGCGAATTAAAATAATTCTCGCAAAGTAGTGCAGCGCGTCCGTTTCCGATCGCATATAGAGCGAGAGACACACTTGCTTCTTGACGATTCAATTTGCCATTCTATTGAATTTGTTCAAAACATTCCATTAAATTGATACAAAAAATCGTTAGATAGCATGCACTTGAATCGATTTCCACAAAAATCGGATCATAATTTGCATCCTCAGAGGTGAAAGTTCACAGCATTGTAAGGTAGAGATAGCGTGGAGTGGACTCTTTTTCGTCTAAAATATTTTTTATAACGAAATTTATAATAAGTGTGGAATTATATCAAATTCCGTATTCGCCGTTTCCGCCTACGGTTTTAGGCAGAAATGGGTAAAAACCCGGTTAAAACCCGAGCAGGTTCAGAATCTCAGTTTTGGAAGTAATTTTTTGAGTATTACGTGCTTTGACTATGCTCCGTATACCGTGAACCGCTAGAAGGACAAACAATCCATACTTATACCACTCAGTATCACAGATAGACTTTCCACAATATGCTACCAGAGAATCCTGAAGGATTTTGGTCATGTTGCTTGCCGACAACCAGACGACCTTGACAAAGTGGTTGCGGTGGGTAAGGTGGAGGGAAAGAGGCACCACGGTCGATCACGGAGTGACCAAGTGACCGCCTCCACTGGATTCCCTATAACAACTGCCCTGAGAGACGCTAAAGATAGAACCAGACGGAAGAAAATCGTCCATAAAGTCTCGAAAACCTTTCAGGGATTCCTTCAGCAATTTTCTTCTTGGCGTGTTGTTAATATTTTTGAGGACCAGTACTTAGTGATTGATACAGCATTACCAGTGGCATTGTACTTGTCCTCGCGTGTGCAGGTGTAGGGACACGCTGGGCAGGACAAAAGATCTGATGTGCTATTGTCTCGAGAGAGACCCCACACAGACATGCGCTCTCCGAGCTGTAACCCCACCCGAGCATGCACTTCTTGCTTCGGCCGACTTGAGTCCGCAGCCTATTTAAGGACTTCCAAGTTTGCAAAGGTAGATCATACCCAGGATGGAGGTGTTCCGACAACGGGGTATTTTAGGAGTTTCTGTCCAGTCTGTATCAATATACTATTAAATTAGGTAAGTTCGGCTACGTGTACGGAAATGAAAACTAACAAATAGTATTAAAAAGGATTGTACTTACTTTCTAATCTTGCAATCCATCAGATACCGTTCCTTTCGCAACTGATTCAAGTGTTCCAGTGACCCGTCGATCTGTCGCAAGACGGATTTATTCTGTAGCAACTCGTTGCAGAGGAACGTGAGGATTTTAGTTTTTGATGTTGCGCTTAGTGCTAGGAACGGTTTGTCTCGGAGAGATTCTAGAAAACAAAATTTTTTTTTGTTATTTTTTTATATAGGCAACCAGCCATCCGCTAAGAGGCAACCACAATCTTCCAGAACCACAATCTTTAAAAAGACGATCCCCTTCGCTGAATTCCATCAAACGACACGTTAAGGAACATTTCTTTAATTACTTAAGAATGGTTTTTTCTCTTCAATCCCTTCACTTTATTTCCTTTGGTAATTTATTTTATTGTCCCACAAATGTATGTATATAAGTAACGTTAATATTATATATTAATATTTATGTATACATTTTAATATTATTACTTTATTTATTATTATTACTTATGTATATATTTACTTTATTGATGAGTAGTGTATTTTATGAAACATTTTTAGTTACAAGATATTGTTTGGTTGCAACCCCCTTCCCAACTCTTAAATTTCTATCCTAAGGTTGCCTGGAAGAAATGGCTACTTAGCAATGAGGCCGCCTGTTGTACAGTAGTAGTTGTCATTGTAATTTGAATGTGCAAAAAAGAATCATTCATTCACAATCGCACCTAATGGTAAGTGACGATTGTCACAGATGAAAATATGCACTAAGGACTATAAATAATTTATACAACTTTTTAAAATAATGGTACAAATAAGACTAATTTGTGCGTACGTTCTTTATTACTATACTTTTTGGTCCTTCTGGGCAGGCTAAGGCGTTTAAACTTAGATTTTAATTTTTCTTCAATCATTTAATTTTCTTCATTCTAATTTGTGGTTTTCGGTCACGGAAAAGATTTTCTAAAGAAAATTTTAATTTTGTAAGTCAAGCCATTTTTTAATAATTTTCTGGCTTTCCGAGGATAGCATTTGAGACAAATATTTTTAATTTTTAATTTATGTCCTTTAATTAATAAATAAATACTACTTGTTATTTTAAATGTTATGGCCCAATCGAAGTAATCGCTGATTTCGCCAATGTCAAGTTGAGCAACACACGCGTGTTTACTCAAAAATTGACCAGTGAATTTCGACAGAATTCACTAAGAGTCGTATTCCAGAACTGTACTCAATGCTCAAGTCAGGATTTGAGCAGACTTGAGTATGATTTCAAGCACTGGAAATACGACCCTAATGGCAAGGACTTGAGTATGATTTTCAGTGCTCACTGCAATACTCAAGTCCTGACTTGAGTATTGAGTAGAGTTCTGGAATACGACCCTAAGAGGTGAATCTACAAAACACCTACACAGACTATATATATAATATGTTTGCACAGCACATGCACAAAGGGAGAGTGGACTAACCTTAGTAGGAAGTTGATATTAACGGGACGGGGATTTTAGGTGGGAGGATATCATACAGAGGAGCGACGAAATAAATAATAATGATTGACTTTCGTTTCTACAAAACTGATCAAAGTCATTCGAGTCATAGTGATAACAGTTTAGTTTTATAATGAAACAAGTCATTATATGTATACACCTTTTTAAGAAGAGACAAAATCTTTAAAAGCGTTTATAGAATTAAATTTTGTGAATAATTTTGAAGCAATTACGAGGTCAAAAATTTATTTAAAAATCAATGGAAATTACTGAAGTGTGGGTGGTATATGTCTGGCTTTAGATTTTTATTTCTTTTCTTTGATTTTTGCCTTCATTTCTTTTATTTTTACCCGATGATGATAATATCTCAACTCACCTGACAATTTATACGTAGTATTTTTATGTAAGTGTTCATAATATGCCGCGTTTTTGGTATTCGCCTGTGTGTGCTTCATTTCTTCGTCAGTCTGGTGGTGATCTGCTACTCTTCTTTCTCTTTCCCTCTCAGCCGTTAAGCCTGCGGGTAGAAAGATATATTTATATACGGTCCTAATTTATTAATTGACGTCGTTTTAAGGGCATATTTAGTCCATAAATACAAATAACTATATAAGAATATTTATTTTGGGGCACCTACAGTTTCTAAGCGATTATAGGGATAGGGATAGGGATATAGAAATAGAGACGAAATGCCATTTAATTTGTTTGAAAACTATTCTGCCAAATCATTACTGTGACAACTGCGTTCCGATAGGCCAGGCCGAATTCGAAACAATTGATGGGTGTCGCCAATTGTTTCACTTCAAATCGACCAGTTTAACATGAGCTTTGCTATAATGGCCGAAAATTGCAAAATTACATATTTCATTACCGATGAAATGATTCAGTTTGTTTTGTCATTAGATGTTTTGCTGTTTTTCCTACACTACCGAATGGAACAGCCCCCCATTGTTAGAAATATTATCTTTATTACAATAAATACAGAAAATTTTTAGAATTACACAGGGACGTACACACAGTCAGTTGTTGGCGCTGTACTATTTCAGTTTTCTGATTTGTGATTTCAGCGCAAAGGATTTTATATTTAAAAGTGATATAAGGCCCGTTTGCCTGATGAGTTGCCAGGGATGGACGGTCCTTATTTCATCTCTATTTCTGTTATATACTCGATGGGCGATCCTAATAACAGAAGTAAATTGGTAAATTTACTAAACATGCCTTTAAAAGGATAAGAAATTAGGCCTTATGTATATGTCCGTAAGGGTGACAGCGAGATAGTGATATTTTCGTACCTGTAGCCCTCGAAAAGGCCAGGCCTAGTGAAAGAAAATGTTGTACATTGTTATATGTATTATAAAACATCACACTAATTTCAATTTTAGGTAACAACAAATTTCGAAAGTTTGAATGTAACCGACCGAGCACAATGCACCGAGCACCTATCAACCTATACAGTGTAAATATAAGGTAAATTACACAATATCGGAAGAGAAACTATTTTTCCGGATTTAAATCGCGTAATGTTGTTTATTTTTTTCAAATAAACCAACGGTTCGGGCCCTTTACATGTCCCATGGTTACGGTTGAAGAATCAGTCATGTTCTGAGTCAGTCGTGACCATGGGACCTGTAAAGGGCCCGAAACGTTGGTTTGCTTGAAAAAATAAACGCGAAAACCTAACAACTCGATATTTACACAATATCGTTAGTTAATTTAATTTTAACAGATAGGTTCATCCATATTTTATTTATCTCTTTATTTATTTATGGCATTTATCATTATTGAATATGTGTGCTCCAACAGAAAAACAATACATAAAAACACTATAGCCTGTTTTTTTTGAAGACAGATTAAAAGGACAGTTCATAAAACTGTTGCCCGCTTGCGCAGCTACTGATTGCAGTCGACAAATACTCTATCGCCTATCGATTGAATTGTTAGTCACGTTTATTCAATAACCCCCTTTCCATCATCCGGAGTAGACGTGGGCTGGAGGTTCAACCCCTATGTTGTGGATATTCCCCGGATTCACACGAAGCGTTTCGCTTTCACATTTATATGGCGAACGGCTAGGGAGTGGTATTCCCTGCCTGCAGACGTTCGGGGAAAACCCCGAACGCTGTAACTTGGACCTTTTCAAGGCGAGAGTGAGAGTGCATCTTGCGTTTTAAGTACAGGGAAATAACAGACAATACGACTTCGCACAGTGAAATCATTGTAGTACCATTAACAAACTTTATAACAATTAAAATAAAATCACATATTTAATTTACATGATTTACAATCTACATTATAACAATGCTGACAACACCTAGTGATATAAGCAATAACACATTCTGCACGAAATACGGGATTTGATCAGGGGTTTATGGTCACACAAAAAGAAACGAAGCAATATGGGATTTTTTTTAATGAAAATGAGCACAATTTAACCACAACGTACCTGTCAGAGCCTTGACCTCTCCCGTCGCGTTAGCGTAGAGGTATATTCGTAACACCTCGCTGAGGTTTGCAGGTGTGATGTCGCCCATACGGATCGCATGCCCGAGGAGTGTCGTGTGGCGGCCTGGATGAGGAATGCCTGGGTCCTCTGTTAGCAAAAACAGATTGTACAGTCAAAATTGCACATATTTAAGTAAAGTTCGAATTCATGAGCTAGAATATTGTATTTGTCGCATCATAGTCCCAGCAGCATCATCTAATGGATGATGGTGAAACTATGATTGCCTATTAATTAATTACAACGCGATCTATCGACAAGTCTGGTGAAACATGAAGGAATACGCTTCAATGTAGTCAATACAGAACTGGCAACATCTGATGTGACAGTTGCAGTGTTGGGTCATGGAAAAGTTCCTATTTTGAAAAATTTATGTTTTTCCGAATATTGTTTCTATTTCCACATTATGACAAATGACACCCTTTAAAAGTTGACATACAATACTGAACGAAAACAATGTAGCCAATATAAAGGCTTTTTTGTCTACGTGTTCGTTCACGAACCAATCATTCTATGTACATTCACTCGCTCCCTCTCTCTTCATTCTCTTCTTTTCACGACATATTGGCTTTGCACGTTTTCATAAAAATTAAATATATTAAATAAGTTCTGCATGCTAAAAATATTGCTTTTATTTAGAAATATACATTTAGTGCCGAAACCCGGGGACCTATACATAGTCGTTTTCGCTCGTGGCCAATTATTTTAAATCTCGTTTTACTGTAACTTGCTTTTGACTAAACAATTTTATGTTAAATAAATTTTTAAAAGATATATCTAAAGGTAGAACATAACATGAGCATTCGAATTATGTTTTTCCAATTTTTCGGAATATTTTCCGGAAAGAATTCCAATATTTCATTTATACATGTCTGCGAGCCTACCCGATTAATTGTGTGATTGTTATTCTTATAATTCAATGCCAGTTCAGTACTGAACTCATTGTATTTCACGTTTTTAATCGATTTTTGTGTAATTTATTTAACCCTTTGACCGCCGTGGACGCTTTAAAGCGTCTTATATTAACTTGGCTGATACGCCAACGACGCTTTAAAGTGTCAATGAAACCCATCAATTTGTAATTGAAATTAATAAATAAATATTAAGATATTCCTTGTGTTACTTGTATCCTAGTTAAGTACGGATTCATAGTTGCATTTATGTTCAATTAGGTTCTTCTTTGACTTAGGAGAATTGAATTAATATAAGGTGGGAATTTATAACATTTCACTTCACTATAAAGGCTTGGCGTCTAGGGAACGAAACTAGTTTTTGTCAGTGGCTGTCAAAAGGTTAGGTAAACGAGTGCCTGTGTTATTGATTCATAATAAAATTTTAAATTCAATACATGCTATTTTGTTCTTCTAAGTTATTACGGCTGCAATAAAATCTCTTACCTATAGCACACACGAGCAGCTGTGTGAGGACTTGTATGAGTTCTTCTTCAGCGTTTGGGCAACAGTCCGGCAGCAACGCCATTTGTAACGAGTTCAGGGTTGGTATCGATTCTACATCTGTAAATACAATAAATAATATAAATAGATTAAATACTTAGACAATTACAGACGTTGCTCAGATCCCAAAGTAAGTAACTAAAGCACTTATGTTATGGAAGGAAATAACGATAGTATCACAAACAACCAGACCCGAGGCAATATAGACAAGTTATTTTTCTGCATTAACCCGGTCGGGGACCGAACCCGGGACCTCAAAGCTCGCGATGAATGAAAATTATTGTAATAGCCAAGCGACTACCGAGGACATCTAAACACAATTGTAACTTTACTTAATAATTTAGAAGAAACCAAAGTCCGACGGCTGTTTGCACTGTGGGCGTTGGATGTCGAGGTCTCAGGGTCGATTCGCGGTAAGGCCAATTTGATGATGTTCTGAGGTAGTCATAGTACAGGGGATTCCCTAGTTTGAGACCAGGCATTTGGTGTGGTTATGTATGTTATACAAAAATAGGGGAACAAACAACATGAACACGGGACAGGTTTCAGAAATTGTAATGAATAAATAAAATACCCAGTGGAAAGAGACCTGAACATGTGAAGCAAGCATATTTTTTTATGATACCAAATGACAGGATGTACGCCGTGCGCCTGTTGTTAAGAGTCACGCCTGTCCATATACCAAGAGTTGGTCCGTTTAGTCAAGCTGCGTTTCAAGGTCCGTTTAGGATCAGAAACGTGGAGGGTTTATTTTAACTGTCAGGACATTTACCAAAACCCAAAGTTTGTCCGAAGTTATGAATAAACTCGTAGACTTGCAGAAGGTCCGCCATGGCTTGTCCAGGCAGCTTTAAACCTGGGATCCTATTCAGAGACGGTAGAGGCTTCTGGTCGGATAAGGTTGAGTCTTCCTGGGGTCGTCTGTGGAAAAGAAGTAATATTTATCTCGGTGGCTCAGTCGTTAGCAATGTAACCAGATAAACAATAAGGTGTCGGATTCAATTTTCGATATGACTAATTTGTGAAATGTACTTTCTAATAGAACCTTGTGACAGAAGTTTGCTATTTTTAAATAATCTTATTTTTTTGTGATTTTCTACGGTTGGTATTCTGCTAATAGTTAAGAGTAGGGGTTTGTCAGTGCCTAGCCATCGAGCTAGTATTCAACAACCGTTGCAATTTTGTGACATCCTGTTCTTCTATGGAGAGCCGATGGCACGTCTATGGCGTAGTCTACTATTATTATAATACAAAGTGTTTTGTTTTAATGGAATGAAATGAAATGGATGGAAATACGAAACCACAGAAGATACAGGGAAACTGTGAATTTTATAGTCAAGCGTGAGTTGTCCATAAAAATTAATTACATTAATGGCAGTTTTGTTTAGTGGTGATCGGCTCAGTTTTATGTAAGGACAAATTTCATAAAATGTTTCTCATACAAAATGAATAAAATTGACTAATTTCTTTTTTAATGCTGATAGACTCGGTTTCTTATAAGGATGATTTCATTGTATGAGAGGAAAAAATCAGGACAGTAGAAGTTGGTTAAATGTAATAAAATGTTATTCATTACCTTCCTATACAATTTGTCGATAAAACTGTCAGCAAAAACTACATGACTAAGTATTTAAAATTTTATGAAAGATGGCAACCCTGCAAATATCATTTTACTTCGTAAAAAATTATAAGTAAAAAGTTTATAAGGTAATATTTTGGTTTTCAACACACATTGGTTAGAGGGTGATTTCACTACATTATATAAAAATTTATTAGTTTTATTTCTGCTGCCGCGTCGTATTACCTTAATTCAGACACCAGCTCCATTTCTTTCCTCCTCAACCGCAGTTTCTTCTCCTTAGCCAGAAGTCGATCGAGCAAGTTCTGATGTTTTCTTCTCTCTCGCTCTTCCCATCTTCTTCTTGAATCCAGCTGCCGAATGAAGGTCGTGTGCTGACGTCTTCTTTCGCGTTCCTGAGAAAAAACCATAACGTTAATTGACCTTATTTTTAAGCCGAGTCCAAATAATCAAGACAAGCGTTTCACGAAACAGATATACAGAGTTATTTGTAAAAAACTAGCAGGATTATATTACCATGGACAAATATTTCAAAAGGACTGCTAAACGCGATATAAGAAAGCATAGTGGGATATTTAATACCAAATAGTTATTTTTGTAACAAATTTTTTGTAGGGCTCGTGTCCACGTTAAGAAAAGTGGCCGGGTCTATGGAAAAATTAGTGTCGTTTCTACACACGAGCTGTGTACAGTGCCTCGGTGCCGGACAAGAAAAAAGTATTGTCTACCTACGACACGACGCGCTCTGCCACTATTGTATGCAGCGGGGTGAGGTGCATTGTCAGTAAACGAACGTTTATGCGCGTGGACGGATGTTGCTTAGTACTCAACATATTATACAGCAACATATTTCTTCCCACAGTCCTGGAAGACTGGTAATGCACTGACACATTTTACCCTGCAAACGTCTGCCCGAAAGCATTCGTATCGTGTACATACTCATCATTTTCTCATCTGCAACAGACACGATATGTTTTCGTAGATCTGACATAGATCTTGTAGTGAACAAGACTATTCTCATCTTTTCTGTAGCAGATACGTTGAATTTCTTAGCGTTTACATACGGTGACAAGTTGCAATTTATCAAAGCTATGGCAATGAGGTTGCCTAGTGATAACAAATAAATCAACTAGATGGCGCTTATTGCATAGATTTTTATGGATAATACTGGTTATTCTTTTCTTTTGTTTAGGATTAGCGCCATCTATCAGGATCCGTTATATCACCGTATAGGGCTATCAATTTACTGTTACTTAGCTGTTGGACGTGCTGCAGCAGCGCTGCAGCCGCGCGGGGTTGCGGCGAGTGAGGTGTACATGTTAATTTTTCAAATTAACCACGATGGACGAAAATTGAATTGAAGAATTTATAGCGAATGTAAAACAACACCCTGCAATATGGGATAGCAGCGCTAGTTATTCCAATCGACTGGTTAAAAAAAGCATGGGAAAATTTGTCTAAAATTATTTTGACAAAATAAAAGTAACGAACGGATTCTAATACGTTCTCGTTTTCTTTTTAATTTTCTTCTTCAGTTTTAACAAAATAAGTAACAATCATGTTTCTTCATCAAAATTAATCGCGTAACGTAAATTTGGTCGCACTTCAGCAGCGCCCAAGTCATGGAGCACAAGTTGTTGTTTATGATTTCAGTAATATATTCCTGCGGGGTTTTTAGTATTCTACAAATAAATAAGTTAATTAACACAAAAAGCAAAAAGCGTTATTTATTTTGAAATTTTATTAGTTACAACACAAACCTCAGTTATGTACTTTTGCTGTCGTAACGAAGCGTCCGGAAGCGGAAAACAAAACACACATATATAAAACACAATCACACACATCGAATTCTTAGGTTAATCAATATTGCTACACACTGAAAATGAAACTATTTTTGACTCAGAGTCGGGCCCTAAGACCTGCTAAGACCACGAACCGATTTGGATGTTTGAAAAAAAAAAAGAAAAATAGTTTCATTTACAATTACACACATAATAATGAATGTTTTTTCCATTCCATTTTGAATTTAATTACCAAACACAAAGAAAAACAAAGACCTGCAGCAAGATAAATTCGTTCGGTCTGCTGACTCGTTCCGCAGCTCAATTGGGAGAGCGATTAGGCGCGTTAGGCGAAAAAAATGTCTCTGATTCAACTTCAGCCGGATCAATGGAATTTTTCTTTGAGTTTTTTCGATCTTTGTATTAATTACAACAACAATACAATAAAACCAACCTATTTGTGATACGAGCAATATCCAGAGATAAAAATTGGCAAAGTATAATTAACTAAACTTAGAATAATACCATAATCATGGACCATCGAGTATATAACCAGTATGGACCTTATCAGAGGACGGAGAGGAGCTGGGTATTTAGTACTTATTGGTACACGCGACATCTATGTCGCGACGAGTACCAAATATAAGCTGCAATTTATCAAAGCTCGAATTTCTAGTGATAACAAACAAAACAACTAGATGGCGCTTAGTGCTATTCTGGCTATTCTTTCATTTTGTTTAGGATTTAGGCCATCTACCCAAATTAGGAAGCGCTAATTTATAAATTAGTTTGTAACACACAATGCCATCTATTGGCACACATATTTCGACTCCTCCTACGTGAAGTAGCGTATGTCGAAATTGCCAAGTTTACAGGGAGTGTTTTAAAGTTTTGAATTCACTGAAATGAGCGTAACACGTGACTTTAGCATTTCTCAGTTTTATTACGCAAAGCTCGTTACTCACATAGAGCATTATAAAATCTTATACATTGGTTAGATGATCTATGATGATCTACTAGATGATCACTCCATCAGCATCATATTATATATTGATTAATACATCAAATCAATTTAATCGCATTTATCACCAATCGTAATAATATTATAAAGCAACGAGAAATTTAAACAACGTAAACAATTAGGTCAGTGTGTAGCTACTCCCATTTAAACATTTAATAAATAATTTCTACTTAATTAATTCAGATGCTCACCTGTTCTTTGAGTAGAATAGCTTGCTGTCGTTTAAGTTCTCTTTCCTGAAGCAAAAGAAAATGAACACTCGTTTAAACTTATTCGCATTATTAAAATAGCGCCTTATTAAAAAATACGGTGGAATATTTTCTGCATTACTAAAGTTGTTTAGAAATGTTACGTAACTTACTCGAGTATACAACTCTGTTTAAATAACTTACATTATACAGTATTATAGTCTGTTCCAATCTATTATACCAGAAAAGTAAACAAACAGATCATTGACCCAACCATAGACAGTTTAGTGATGGCCAACTGTACTACCAACCATAAATCAATTATTTAAATTGAATGAATCGATTTGTTTCATTGAATCAGATGGAATAACTGGGTTTTATATATTTTTTTTTATATAAGATTACTATAAAAAATACAAAAGCAAATTTCAAATTTCCGAAATCTAATTTAAAATTCTCCTTCAAATCCTTACACTTAGTTATTCGCTCAATCGATTAGAAAAAGTTTAATTGAATTCACCGAGTTACTTCCATAAAGCCCTATGCAACCATAGACCATTCATAAATATACATTTGAAGAATAACTTGAACAAGTCATGTTTTTGAACTAATATTTTTCAATTACGATTTTAATATGTTATTCAAATGAATATTGCTGGCAAAAGTCTTCAAAATATACGTGAATTCTGCCACGGTAAACTAGAAGACGTCGGTTCAATTCCCGCCGGATCGAAGGAATTTTTTCTGAGTGTTCGATCTTTGTATTAATAATTATAACAAACTATTGGAGTAATTTCACAAAAAATAATTGAATATAAATTCAATAAAAATTTTAAGTACGTGAATTCTTTAAAATAAGTGTTACTTATTCCATTATTGAGCGATTGCTTTAGAATTTTAATCAATCGGTTTGTTTACTTTTTTGTATAACGAATTGAAACAAACTTTAGTCAATTGCTAGTTACTGAGATCTTGGTGCAATCGACAGATCAGTATGATGTACAGAATGGAATAAAAATAATAAAGACAGCAAGTTCTGTAGTTTTACCCCAACGTAAGCGTACGTTTTGCCCTAACCTGTATTATAAGTAGCTTGTTTATAATAAATGCCTTAGTGTTAAGGGAAAGTTGCAGTTATAAACGGTATGGTGTGGTCACCCTATTAGCCAAGCAGCCGTTAGAGCGGTTAGTGTGCCGACATTTAGCAGCGATGCAAAGGCGCGGCTGCATCGATACAAACACGCAATTGCATCGATGCAATCGCCTATAAATCCTAAGTGTTTAAAATCTGCTGCTTAAAATCACTCGCGTGAGTAAAGGTACATAATTAGCAACTGCATCGCTACTGCATTGTGTTTGCATCGCGTTTGCATCGCTGCTAAAAGCCGCCGTGTGTAACCGCTCTTAAACATGCAGATTTGACAATCAAATAATAGCAATGAACAGTATGCTTACTAAAAAATTGCAAGTTTTGATCAGAGCTTGAAGGAAACTCTTAATTAATTGTCTGACATATAATTATATTAATTATTTTTACTGTAAGTTATTTTTAACAGTGTTAAAAAAAAGAGGAGGTGAGAACCTCCTCCTTTTTTCGACTGTATTTTTTTTAATGTATGTTACGCGATAACATACATTACATGTGAACCGATTTTGATGATTCTTGTTTGTTGGAATTAAAAATTTATTCTATATCTATCTATTATAATCATTAAAATTTTAAGAAAATATTCCACCTTTAAGGAATGGCAAACTAGGGAATTAATTTCTTTTGAGGTCGGTTTTTTTAGTACTTTATACTGAGATCATTTTAATTTTGAATTTAATACAAAGCAGCTGAATAATTTTGCATCTTGGTCTAATTTGGCAGACGAGACAAAATTCGAGTTGTTATTTTATTTTTACAATATCAAGTGACGTGACGAACAAGTCGTGCGCCTGATGGTAAGCTACACGCCTGTCCATAAAAGTTGCAGTGCCACTCAGAGCTTTAAAACGCAAAGATCTGAGGGCCAAGGCGCCCGTCACCCTGCGACATAAGTTGACAAGTCCCATATGCCTGTAATTTCACCAGCACCCTTACCCTTCAAAACCGAAACACAGTAATGCTCGCATTGCGATGCTAGTTAGCATAGTGTTAATTATTGGAGTCGAAATGGAAGAATTAGTTAGTATATTACTATTATAAACAATGTTAACACCTAACATTCTATGGAAGAAAATAATATGAAGGAAAACATGTATGTCATAGTCGTAGCAACAATGCTGTCACTGCCTAACCCAACTAGGCCTCTTTCAGAAATATAAAAATTTAGGACATAGGTACAATGGTCCATTCGGGCAATCACACTTCAACATTTTATTACAAATGCTTTTACGGAATGTCGGTCAATATATCCAATATAAATAATATAATACTTTTTTTTTATTGATCTTTGAAAATAAGTAAGAATGCAGCAAAATAAAAAAGCACAACAAACCTGTTGTCTCTTAGCCTGATCCTCGATCTTCTGCTTTTCAATTTCTCCCTGTTTCCTTCGTTTAGCCTTAACAACATCGAAAGCAAAATAATAGAACAGGCACATGAAACAAATGAGAAAAAATACGAGTTACTTTTTGAAAATAATAAAAAAAAAAGAAACAATACGGCCCAACTTTTTGTATTTGATTTTTTTTTGTAATCATACATTGTCCTACCAAAGTAAACGTAATCATAGCTGGCTCAAAAGTAGTAAGTACTAGGACCTCGGCTCCGACTACCTATTTACAGCCTTTGGAGTCGAAACCCTTGGTCCATGTGTCCCAGTGCCCTTCATCTGTATAAAATTTTATCCAAAAACTTGGGCAGCTACCTTATCCAACGCATTAGCCAACCGTGCAAAGGGGGAACGCTGCCACCATCTTGGGCACTTTGCCGCGGGGACCTAATTTTATTCATATAATCTAATCTTCGTTTTACCACCATAGCATAATGAACATTGTGTCAATTAGTGTAACGTACAAATTTGATACGAGCCAAAAAGCGGTAGTCCAAGTTCGCCAATATTTTTGAAACCACTGATCATTGTAATCATACATTGTATGTTCTTTTACTTGTAATATTGTATATACTCGTGTGCTCATCGAAATAATAAATATTAATTTTAAGCATGTTAAATTTAAAATGAAATTCTTGTGAAGTTTGACAATTGTCAGCAGCGGATATCCGTGTATGAAGGTGGAACCTGAAAAGCAGCAGTAGTGCTGTTCCATCCTTTTCATTGGCACTAGAGTCCACATTTCCGAAACTCTTTACCGTTAACTATTTTATTGTAAATGTGCTTATGTATAAATGTCTTATTATTATTATTGAGATTACCACCACTGAGATTATTATTGCAATTACGATAATATGTATCGGGTTTTTAAATAAGCACATAACAGTTTTGTATTTCAATAAAAAACAGAATAATTGTAATATCGAGATGAAATTTATTCCACGTGAAATACATGTTACATTTAAAAATGAAATTCGATCTCGTTCATGTGACCACCGCGTGCGTTTTTTAATTTGGTCGAGTATTACTTATTTGACAGTATTTGTTTCGGACGAAGAACGAGAGTACAGGGGCCAGACATGATACAGTGCATCTTCCAGAGAATATTCGCGAAGTCTCGGGAATTTCCGCGGCTACCGTATCTATTTGCACGTTACGTAAATAACATAAGGTTAATTCTGCTACGTAAAATTTTCTCACAAAAGTTCGCTTCCATTTTGTTCAGAAAAAAATCCATAGTTCTAAAAGCTAGACTTGACTTAACGAGAATAGTAATTAGAATTTGGCCGCCACTCGAATAATTAGATTAAATCAAATCTCATTGAATAAACATTTCAACAGAAATAAGCGTAATCGCGTGTAAAATAACATGCATTGTTGTGAAGAAAAGTTACATGCAAATAATATATTTACAAAGAGAAACCTCTAGAATTTTGGACTCGTTCTGCTCAGAGGTGACCTTACGTGTGAGGCCTTAAGGTGTATGTGTGTGTGCAAAGATATTTAGATTGTGTGATGTGTTGAGGATGGTGCGCGGGCGAATGCGAGGACAATTTTACTGTTTGTTAGTATGTGGATGTGACTCGATGTGTGTGTGTGTGTGAATGAATCTGGTTACTAAATTAAATAGGATTTTCTTTTTCTATTATGTTACTTTAAGTATTTTGATTGTATTATTTAGCATTTTAAACAAGTTCGTAAAAAAGAAACCTAACCTAATATTAATATATTATACAAATTAATATATAATATATCAGTATATAATATAATTAGTACACTTATTATATTCGCATAGATACATATAATTATCTCAAAAATAATTTCAAATTACTTTTAGGTTATGTTTTCAAGGAAATAGATAAGTTGGTTATAACCGTATTGATTTTGACACTTGGGTAAAGCGAGCCTCAGTTGTGTATTACTTCTGATTGGGTTTTTCTTAATTTTTTGTGTCTGTAAATCTGTGTTGAAGAATTGTTCTACTAATAGGGTATACTTTACTTTTTCATGTATCGGTAGTATTCTACAAAACGCAAAAGAATTCGGTGTAATTTTCCTTATATTTTTCTTTTATTTTTGGTGGTACGATTTTTTTGAGGATTCTCACTTGTAATTCATATATATGGTCAAGATGAGATTTATATTATTATGTTCGCCAGCAGCTGCTTAAGCCGTATCCTATGATAGATTCTCCAAGTGTTTTATACAGTAATAGTCTTGTTTGAAATGGAATTTTATTTTTAATTATTGAAAATTTTGGAAAAATTGCGCGTTAGCTTATCACATAAACCTGGATATGGGGAATCCATTTCATCCTATTATCAATTACTAGCCCGAGATATATTTGCTTATCGAATAGTTCTAACGGTAAAAGTTAGTATTTATTGTTAGATTTTTCATTTGTATGTTTTATGTTTTTTTTGTGTGTGTGGCAAATAAATGGGATTTGGGTTCGAATACTTTAGAACCAATTTGAGATACGAACTTTTCTATATTAATGAATTTTCTATAGGGGTGAAAGTAATCTTGTACTCATAGCACAGAGTACTTCATAGTACATTATTATTATTACATTAGTAACTCTAACTAGTTATTTTAGTACTTATTGTATTGAAAATCATGATGTTTTCAATACCATTATAATCACGTATATTTTGTGAAAATACTCGACTACAGTCCATTTCACATAGAATGGATACTGTGACGTTTCAAATTTTTACGTCGCATGCATACTATTTTTAACTAATCTCTTAACCAGGTTACGACAAAAATAATAAATTTGTTATAATATACTAAAAACAAACAATATTTGCTACAATTGTAATTTTAAATAAAAATTGCAAATTATATTAAGTAGATTGAAAATTAAATGACAAAGAAAAAAATAAATTATCTCAGCTACTTGATGCGTAAAACGAAATCCATAGAGATTTACGTCATACAATCGATAAATCGAATCGGTAATTGTATATGTCGCGGCAATATGAGTGCGTTATGTGCAATATGCGGGTCGTTTTTTTTTTGTTTTGAGCTTTCGTTCAAATATTGATTTTATGTCTTGTTGTTGACTTTTTGTTTGAGTTGATATGTAAGTTTTTTAGTAACATATTAATATAATAATTGAATCCTTTTTATTTTGTTTATTATTTTTTCTTAAACTATATCCGTAAATCGATTCCCTCTTCGTTACAAATTATCTGTATCACATTTTTTTTTCATCCAATTTATTATCACATTTCTAGAAATTTCAAATCTCAAACGTCACCGCAATCATGCTATGTGAAATGAACTATAGTTTGTTATATATTACAAAGATTGCACAAACACAAAGAAAAATTCTTTCGAATGGACTCGCCATTATCGCCACGAACCAGCGTCTGCTGCCTAACCGTGGCTACCGCTCTTAACGAGCTATATACCGAGTCAGCAAGTCTTACGAATTTCTCTATGTAATATATAGTTATTTCAGTGTTTTATTATTATAGACTGTGCAAGTTATTATGGTACATATCCCTCACCATTATTAAGTCGTTATTCCCTTGCCTGATTAAGTACCGAATTTTGTTAAAAATATGTTAGTGACATATTATACCGAAAAGTTAGTTATAAACCGAGGATAGTAATGTTAGTATACATTTTTAATTTATTTTCACGTACCGAGGCAACATCCTTTGAAAACGGATGAACTGATATTGAAAGAGCTCCGTCTTTACCCACATTGAAAGTTCCTTTGTTTATTTTCTTTGAAATTATATCATTCAACAGATTGTCATCGTCCTCACTTAAATCGATTACCTCTTTCAGTACAGATTTCGGACTTTCTTTAGGCATGAGCTTTAAATTCTTGGACATAAATTCGTTTTTCGCATTTAAATATTTTTGTTCCAATTCTTTAGGATCCTCCTTCTTATTGGACGACAATTTCGACCAATCACAGCCGTTTATAAACTCGCTTATTCTCGAATACGAATCAATTAACTTCTCCAAGTTATTCTCTTTCTTCTTCTCGGACTTCATTAAAGTGAAATTGAAATATTTGTCATTTGACCGTTTTGGAAGGTCAAAGGCTGCTTTTTCTGCGAAATCCTTCATTTTGTCCAGTGCATTGTATTCTTCAGATTCCTTCCAACTTGTTTGGTCAAAGTTTAAAGTCTTTATAGGTGAATTCTGGCTTCCATCAGGACCGCTTACTGGTATAAGACTTAGGCTTATAGGTGGCATAATGCGTTCCTTGTTAGTTTTTGTTGCAGGACCCATTATAATGTCTGGTATTTTCCAATTATCTAGTTTGGGTGCCACGGGCTCGATGGTCAACTGCGTTCTATTCATGTTGATATGCTGTCGTAATTTTTCTTTAATTAATTCTTGTTTTTTTTTTTGTTTTTTTTTGCCTTTATTATCAATTGGACTTATGACAACATTGTCCATAGTTTGTTTTGTGTTAGATTAGAGCTGACAATCCCGACAGGTAAATTTGTTACATAAATACATAAAGAGATATAATTATGTAAATAAATACTACGTATATAAGCCCTGTTGTTCATATTTTTTAAACTTAGTATTTTTTTAAAACACGTATATCGATACTTCGTGGAAGAAAGGGTGTAAATACTATACTGCAAACTTTAAGAGAGTGAAAAGTTATAACTGTAAAAATAGCCTATTTCCCGCATAACTAAATTTTAAGTATACAGACTGAACGATCATAAAAATTTAACTCAATTACATAGACGACTCAATTTTGTTATTTATAACAACAAAGTAGTGGCGTACTTTCACAAAAAAAAAATATATTTTTTTTATAAATAAAAACCAACCACAACAGCTTGTGAAATTACATCTATTGGCTAAGTTTTATTGAAATCGGTTAACGGAAAGAGAGCGAAATCCCCTAACGTGTCACGTTAAGAAGTGGAACGTTTTCTTCAAATTTGAATGAGATCAATCTCCCCCTTTCCGAAAAAAGTATCTTCGAAATCCGTTCACAAATGTAGGAGTAATTCCTTTTTTTAAGTCGGTTGATAAAAAAATCTTTGATAAAATTACTTTTTTTTTCTTTCCCGAAGTATCGATTAGTATTTTCAACCTATAACGATCTTTTAAATCGATCATAATAAAAAAAAACAGTAAAAAATTTAACCAAAACTATGAACAACAGTCTCAAATCTAAGGACACACAAAACTACGTTCTAATAAGCTCCTACACTACATAAAAAGCAATCGACCATTTAAACATGATCTCTGACCACATTTTTGATAATGACAATTTTTATTCATATATAAAAAGTGACCATTTAAAAAAAAGTCTACTAATGTGAGCACAATGTTGCCAAGCATCAAATTGATAATAAAAAATATAATAATAATACAAAAAAACAACACAAGCACATTGAATACATAGAAAAAAAATTCCCATAAAATTTTCTACCACATTTATATTACGTCACACATTAACGGTCAACAGCACGTTAAACTTCACACTCAGTCTTATTATGATTGGCATAGAGTTCAATTCATAAGTGTATAGGGAGACGTGCTTTTGTCCGTACAAGCAAATGTACAGGGGAACTGACTAATAAAAGTTGACATTAAAAATAAACCCAGGTTAAAATTATCTTAAAACATACTAAAAAAATTGATACCCAATCGCCTTTTAATACTTTCGATTTTTTATAACACACAAATTATTATTTTTATATTTTATATTATTAGTTTTGGATATTGAAATGGTACCAAAAGTTTACCTTCTTATAGTATGAAAATCATAATTTGACGTCCAAAATGTAAACAAGAAATGTTATTGTCAAACTGTGAATGCGCGTGTTAAACCTTCTATTTTTAACGGAATCGGAAAAGGAAGAGGTTCTCTTTTTCTACAATTTTAATTATCTATTACAAAAAACAAAAACTTTAACAACAATACGCAATAATTTAACAAACGCTCTACGGAGACAAAAAAACATTCGAATTGAGAAACGAAGCACGAATGACATCTATGACATAACAAAATGGCGGCATAAAAAATGTTTTTGATCCTGATTGTGTTACCATGTTACCAGCGTCGTACAACTATTTGCGACCTCAAACATAGTCTCCTATTATAATTATTGTATAGAACGAAATTAAGTAAAAATTATATTGCAAAACGTGAGTTGTTCTAAATTTTATCAGCTTGAAAATAGATTTTAACGTTTATTATCGACAAAAATAAGAAACTACCATTTAAAATGTAAAACGTATTTTGGACGTCTAATTATGATTCATACTATAAGGTAGAGAAATTACTTTAAAAAAAATGTTTTAGAAGTAACATGTGTCAGATATTAAAAGACAAACAAACTCTAGGGCAAAGCAGTATTTGCTACATTGCGAAAATAGATGAGAGACAGCGTTATTCCAATCAGAGGGGACTTGAGTTTAGCCCAAAGCAAGCAACGCATTTTGATTGCTTCCTTATACAGCAAATGTTTTAAGTTGGTAACCACCCAATTACCGGTTTCTAATCACGCTATGATTTCTTATTTTCCCGATATATAATTAACAATGTCAAGCCGTGGCTATGGAGCAAGTAATCAGGGCATGTAATGTCGGTATTTTAATTACTACAGTACATGGTACTTGAGATACTTACCAGTATAAATTATACCTCTATTTTCAAGAAATAGTTTCACTGACCTTATCAATAGTCTGGTATTATATAGGTTTTTATAACAACTGTATACCGGTATATTATTCCGGTACTAATAAAATATTTATTCACAATAAAGGAATTTTTCTTCTGTTTTATATTATTGTTTCTTATATTCTGTTTTATATATTCAATTATTGAAATACAAATAAATAATCAACATGATTTACTTTACAAATAACTGAATACCGGTACGTTAAGGTAAATATATCGGTTTTCCACTGGTATATAGGTATCCAAATGATAAAATAGCAGTATAATACATTTTTTATACCGGTACCAAGCCCTGCGTGTAATTACTCCGAAATATAGGGAAAATAATAAGAAGTCACTACGTGGTAAGTAACGCTGTAATAAGTGATAATCATGAGGTTACAGTTTGGTCATTTGACAGTTTGCAATGACGTGTATGCTTTAAAAAAAATGGAAGTGACCGGCATTCGATCGCACGCAAGATATGGGACAGTGGAAGCGAATATATCAGGCCTTTGCCCAATACAGGGACATAATAAGGGCGAAAGAAAAAAAAACTATTGAGTATTCAAAATTTAAGCCCCCAAAAATGTTACAAACGTATGTTAAAAAGTAAGTGTTGACATAAGTACCTCTAAAAGCTGTTGGCTTCGAGCCTCTTTTTCTCGCTTGGCGTGCTCCGCCTTTTCCGTTCGCTCTAATTCTCTGACTAGACGAGCCTTCAACAAAAATTTTTATAGAGTTATTTCGTGTTGAATGCCATACCATGGAACAAACAAACTAGCGGATATGTGAAGTGGGCATTCCCTTATAGCCATATTTATGTTCCATAGAACATAACAGTGCGTTAAAGCTCTCATTGATGTTTATAGGATTTTTTAATTTAATTCCCCTTAAGTGTTAATTCCATTAGTGTTATGTAATGGAATTCCAAAAACAAGTAGTACATATTAGCACAGATTATACAACACCCTCATACAAAATCGAAAATACCTACGCTATAATAGCCTACTAAATCTGACTAATGACGCCAGGTATTCACTACGAGGAAAAATAAACCTAAGCACGAGTTCAAAGAGGTGGAAATAACATTGCCCGCCGTGTGCAGTCGTGCGGAGCCAAATGCTCAAAAATTAAAGACTTGTATGAATGCTTGTGCCGACGTCGGTACACTCAGCGGTAGCCAGCGTAACCTTGAGCTAGTGCCGGAGCCCTATCAATTGCCGCTTTAGAATGAGATGTAGTATGATTAGAGTGGTAGAGACACTGCCTCTACTATGTGTATGTATAAATATATCGCACATGACAACTAACATAGTATAACTCAAAATGCCTTTATGCTATAGTAATATTACCTATTTACTTTTAAAGCGACAATTGTTGTCCTGTCACTTTGAAATTAAATTTTATATGAATGACACATAAACATACCGAAATTTTGAAGATAATTTATTAATATAACGCCATTTTGAGATAAAATATAATATAACGCAATTTTTGAGACAATACTATGTTAGTTCTCAAGTGCGATATGTATACAAAGAGGAGACGTATTTTAAAGTTTCTCATTTTAAATCAATATAGATAATCAAATTCGCCGAACCTTATTAAAATGTATATGATACTGTCGAAATAGAAATAAAGAAGGCAATAACGCAATTAGTAATTAGAACGTCGTAACATTCACATTTTTGGCCAAATTTTACCTTTTTTCACAATCTGCCGATAAAACTGTCGACAATAAATGACTATTTAAAATTGTATGAAAACTGGCAACCCTGCAAACGACATTTTAGTTCGTCTTCAAAAAAGATAAGATTATAGAAAAGTTTACAAGTGTGAACGTTTGGCGACAGTGGGTTCGGTACTAAAGCCGCTTGATACAATTTCCACAGTTTGTTTGTTCCATGGTTGTTACGAAGCAGGTTGATTAATATTTCTTTATCGCTCCGATATCCGATTGAGCATTTTTATATTAAATGACATGACAGTATTACGATGTGGGCAAAAATGTTGTTTTGGTAGTACGGTATAAATAACATAGATGGCGCTAAGTAGAAAGTAAATTAATCAACTGGTTCCGAAAGATAAGTCAAGTCTTATTTATAGCGTAGTACTAAAATATTTAATTTTATTTCTACATCATCGTAATGACGTGTCGTCTAATGTAAAAACGCCCGCATTTGATGAATGGACGTTAAAAATCATAATATAAATCGGATCTTGGCCGTGTATGTATGATTTTTACTCATGAACGGCAATGATCGGATGTCGGATCGGAGAGGGCATAGCCTCCCTAAGTTCATCATAAAAAGCGGCAACTCACAAACAGCCTCGTAGAGTTTCGTACAATCAACATCACTTCAATAATAATAATATTTGGGTTTTATTGTTACATCTGCGTGTTACTAAAATCTTCTGTTTTTAAAACAGAATTGCACTAAGTGGACCTTATGATCTTTTGTCAAGGGTCATTGTAAAGTACAAAAACGGAATAATTGCAAATGAGAACCAAGCTAACCTGATCTCTGGACCGTGCACTAGCATCTCTTCTCGCGTCTCTGGCAGCCTGTTGTCTTCTAGCCAGTTCTATGCGCTGGTCTAATGGGGGTGGGGTCGGTCTTGTGCCTGTAATAGCTGCTAATGCACGGGCTTCTTCTAACCTGTGAAAGAAACAGAGTTATTGAAAAGGTAAAGGTAGGGTCGTATTCCAGAACTCTACTCTATGCTCAAGTCAGGACTTGAGTATTGCAGTGAGCACTGAAAATCATACTCAAGTCCTTGCCATTAGGGTCGTATTTCCAGTGCTTGAAATCATACTCAAGTCTGCTCAATTCCTGACTTGAGCTTTGAGTAGAGTTCTGGAATATGACCCTAAAACAGAGATGGAGGGATAGACCTGATTGAGATTTTTTTCTAATTTTAAAAAATCGCGTAGTCAGATTCGCGAAGACGCTATTTTTTTTTTAATTATATTAAGCGACTGGACGAACATGTCGTGCGCCTGATGGTAAGCTACACGTCTATACTGCCACGGTAAAGGGGCAGTACTACCCTGGATGAACTCTTTCACAAGTAGTTCTACTGTAACTAAATTTTAAAATATTTTCTCTATGCCGTGTCGGTCCTTCTATAATATAATTTCTTTAATTAATCGGTTTTTCTAAATTGAGTTCCTTTCTGAGGTACCTGGTTAGTGAAAAAACCAATGTGTTATAACCTATTAACCAGTGAAAGTAAAGGCAATACCGGGTCTCCGAAGGCTGCCCTAAATGTAACGTTTAAAGATTTTGTAAGCTCTATATACTGCTTTTCGGCTTTTAGTTCTTTATAAAATCACTTTTAATGGAACTAATGGGAATAAATATGACATGTTTTGGTTAACAATTGTTCCATGTGGAACTGAATACATGGACCTACTGGGAATAAACGCTTTTACCTCCCAAGAACATGAGTGTCTCATGTGTAATCATCGGTTTATAACCAGGAATAGAGATGAAATAAGGGCCTTCGATCCCTGGCAACTCATCAGACAAATAGGCCTTATATAACTTTTAAATATCAACTCTCGTTTGCGCTGAAATCATATAGAAAACTGAAATAATACAGCGCCAACAACTGACCTGTGTGTACGTCTCCGTATATTCCAAAAATATTCTGTATTTATTGTAATAAAGATAATATCTCTAATAATGAGAGGCTGTTCCATTCAGTGGTGTGGGGAAAACAGCAAAGCATCTAATTATAAAGCAAACGGAATCACATTAATCGGTAATTAAACAATTTCCGTCCATTATCGCAAAGTTTATGTTAAACTGGTCTATTATTGTGCAATAAGGCATTTTTCTACGATTTTAGAGAATTTGCACGAAAGAATGACACAACCATACCATACAAAGCGAAAATGGCGGAATGAGCTCTAGTTGGTCTTTCGAGACCTATAGGATATGGCACGCGTCAGACGCTAACTAACCACTTCTACTGCATTTATTGTTTTGTGATTTAACTTGATAATAATCTGAGCCATGTAAATGACCTTGAATGCACATACCTCTTAGTGATTTCGGCTTCATTAAGAATCAAAGGTTCCTCAGGTGTGGGCTGAATGTATTCTCCCAAGATGACACGTGAACTGAAGCTGAAATTGTCCACTGTAAGGGGACCACAAGGGTTGCTCTCCAGGAACTGTTGAAAAGGAGTTTAATAAGTTTAAATAATTATAATTTACACAAATGTTTGCAATTGTATCAAAGTTGTTTGCAATTGAATTGTTTGTACATGTTAAATTAAATTAATTATACAATAATATACATAATGTAACTCATGCCTATGTATCTGGTAACTACATTAATTGTACTTTAATGGATCATGTTAGTGTTTAAAGTAATATGTGCTCGAGTCATGCAATATTTTTGGAGTCAATCTGTGACAGCTATTCCGTGACAAGTGTGTTATGTTGCCAGATACGCTGGGATTCAGCGTCGAAGCGCTTTAAATAAGACGACAAGTTGAGTGGATGACGGTTTCCTTGGCAGCACCGCACACACGCTTTGTACTCTATTATTATTTGTAATTAGTTCCTCGTCTAAATCTTTGTTATTATATTTTTTCTATACTTATCTATGATGTGCACTGCACTGTTTTTTCAAGGAATAAATTCTTTCTATTTGTATGTGTCTTTAAAAAAAATTGTATTTGCGAGGTTTAGAACTGTAGTGAAACGAAATGTTTTCCTAAGTTTTTTACACAGTTTTTGCGTTCTAGAGTGACCTTTTGAGCATTGGTAAAAAGCGCGTATCTGCACCAAACCAAATTTCACAGGAGAGGGATTTAAAGTTATTACTTTGTTATTTCAATGACTACGACTTTCATTCATGCACAATAAGCATTAATTTATGTTGTCTACGGACTGATAACAATAGATTCCCGTAAATCACGCTAATTTGGTTGCCACGACATTTACGCGGACAGAGATCGAAATGGAGACTCATAATCAAATGCTAGTTACGCGTAATTATATATCCCCGACGATATGTTATTGTATGTACTATCACCGCCTGGACAAGAGCAATAACCTTGGCAATAATGTAGTAGCTGCCATCTGTTGGCGTTTTCGAATATTATTACAATCGCATCGCGGGTTTACTTGGTAACCGTATATTAATCAGCGTTGAGAATCAAAATAAGCTTTCGAATAAGCAGAATTACGAGGGCGACATTTCTTTGTATGAGCTTGAGTATTTGAACTAGTATAGTATTTATTTGTGGTATTACTGTCATAGTCGTGTCTTTATTTTACAGACCGCTGTTCAAACAATGTTTGAACATTCCACTTAGCAGGTGAACGACCCAAAAATAGACTGCAAGAAAGTGCTTCAGCAGTACTATTCATCAAGACGAATGACCGAAAACCAGGCTGTAAGATAATGCTTCAACGGCACTTTACACCGACGAGACACTAGCAGCCTTACTAATAAAAAACAACTAAACATCCGTTTCAATACTAAAAAATTAACTAAAGTTAAGCATTATTTAAAATTTTAAACAGTATTTAAATTTGTATTACCTATTAAAAAAAGTTAAACACGTTATGTAATGTTTAATGAAGAAAAAAATAATTACCATGGTTTAATCTTCTTCTTCTAATTTAAACTGTTAAAAATAGCTATAAAAAGACAAAAAACAGAAAAAAAATTGCTGTCAGATGGCTGTCATTTGGAGCGAAAATCTAAAAATTGAATCAAAAACAAATACTAACAAACTCATTGTCTATTATCTTTAACATATTTTCTTTGGAAAAACGATATTGTTTCCTAAATTCATGTTCATCCATCTAACTGAAGCGATGGATCGTATCGTTTCTTGTTCTTTGCGTGCCTCCGTTTAAAGTACCGCAAATCTGCTACACCACGTCAAAAATTTTCCATTTCCATTTTATCACAATTCAAGTAAAAATTGTCGCACAATAAAAATCAAAACAAATCTCTCTCTCTGCTTAACTCATTGACGTTTTCTAAACCTGCTACCAGCTGATTAATGTCAGCCATCTTGTTAATTAGCGAGTTAAACAAGGTTCCTAGGGTGTTTAAGTTAACAGCTATTTAAACAACAAATTAATTAATCATTTAGCACTTATTAATGTTTATAGGTAAGAATTTTTCTTAAACATGTTTAAAGCGTTATTTAAAGTTAAATAGTGTTTATAAGTAAGGCTGTTAGATTTTAGAGATATGTTTTGTAATAGTGTGTTAATGTAAATTGAATTGAATACATTAATTACTGGCCTGACTCCGCCAAAACGCGATACTCGACGTATTCAACGCAATATGTGTATTATTAGCAGCAATAAGAGAAACAAGATTCTAACGACAGCAACATCTACCATCCAGAACACAAAAATTTGTCATTACTTGACACCAAATGTAGGACTTCAGCAGCTACTGACAAATTTAGAGAAGAAAGTGAAAAATTATACACTGTATGACTCATGCGTTATAATGATAGGAGAAAAGGATTTTGAAACCAGTATGGACTATAAAATTTTAGTTAATATGCTCAGGACTAAACTGTTAAAAATTCAAAATACCAATGTGTTCATATGTTTACCAACTTTCAGACACGGGTTGAATACGAGCATGTTATTTAATGAGCGGGTTGACACATTTAACAATTTACTCTATCGTGACAATTTGACTCATGAATATGCTTATGTACTGGACTCGAATAAGAATCTTACGTACGATAATCGCATGTTTACTGTTTTTAAGGGCAATTTGAATAACACAGGTCTTCGCCAAATTTTTAAAGATTTAAGCTTGTTGATAAATGATGTTTGTGACTCCTCCTCTTTTTTATAGATACTTATTGCAATTTTCGAATCATGCATCAAAACATAGCAGGTTTCTTAAGCAAAAAAGACTTGTTGGAAATCACATTATCAGACCTCCGTAATAACAAAAAAATTATTGATGTTCTTTGTTTATCAGAAACATTTATTAAACGAAATAATGAAGCAAACATACAATTAAAGGGTTATTCTCTGGGTTCGTCTTTTTGCAGACATAATAAAAGACGAGGGGGTGTGTGTATAATGCATGACAGAAACATCGAGGCAAGACCCATAACATTCCTTCAAGAACTTGCATTGGAATTAAGCTTTGAATGCTGTGGAATAGAAATTATGCAACATAAATTATTAGTAATCTGCATATATAGAATCCCCAACTCAAATATTAATATATTTTTTGAAAAATTAGATTTATTGCTAGATAGACTAAAAAATAAAGCGAATAAAAAAATTATATTGACAGGTGACTGGAATGTGGATACCTTAACTGACAATAAATTATCACGTGACCTAAAAACTTTGTTAGAAAGCTACAATATGAACTTACATATATACACACCGACTCGCTTAAACACTTGCATAGATCATATCGCTAGTAGTATTGCTAATGCTGTTGGAGAAACATTACCAGTCTGCTTATCAGACCACAACACGGCTCAACTTTTAACTTTTCCTATAACTTCGCGTCAAAAACCAATTAAGCACTGGTTTGAAATGAAGAGAGACTTTTTATTTATTTATTTATTTATTTAAATGCAGTTAAAAACTTTTCAGTGGACAATGTTACTAAATTTAAATTCTACTTAGAAACTTATGCCTGGTCCGAGCTTTTTAGTTATGTTGATGACCTTGAACATGCTTTTAGTTTTTTCTATGATAATTTTGTTCTATTGTTTAACTTATGTTTTCCAAAGATTAAAGTCAAAATGTTTCAAGATAATACGAATTTAAAATGGCTGTCAAAAGGAATAAGAAAGTCCTGTACCACTAAAAGAAAATTACGTATGAACTATTACAAAAAAAAAGACACAAAATAGAAAGACTCTGTATAAAACCTACACAAAAATTTTGAAACGGACTATCATTGCCGCTCAAAAGCAATGTAATAATAGATACATGGTCAATGCTAAAAACAAAAATAGGGCTACTTGGAACATAATAAACAACAAGGACAATAATTTACGTGACAAACATTTTATTGAACACATTACCGTAAATAAAATTAAGATTGAAAATCCGCGAGAGATAGCATCAGAGTTTAACACTCATTTTTTAAATTTAAACTTAACAACTACGGACCCAGGACAAGATAGTAACGATATTTTTTTACCAAAGGTGCATGATTCAAGTTTATTTTTATATCCCACGGACGAAGCGGAAATAAAAATTTTAATAAAATCCCTCAACAACACAAACTCTACCGGTTACGATGACGTGTGCACTAAGGTTTTTAAATTGTGTGCTGATGAACTATCACCATTGCTGGCATACTTGGTAAACCTGTCCTTCATGGAGGGTACATTTCCATCGCCTCTTAAGATCTCCATAATAAAACCGCTGTTTAAGAGGGGCGAAAAAGACCATTTGGAAAACTACAGACCTATTGCACTTATATCTGTAATATCAAAGTTTTTTGAAAAGGTAATGCATAAAAGAATTACGGCTTTCCTATCAAAGTACAACATTATTAAAGTAGAGCAATTTGGATTTCAAAAGGGAAAATCTACCACACAGGCATGTTTCAGGGTAATCAAAGATATCTCAACTTTTGCAGATAAGAAAGTACCTGTCTGTTCTGTTTTATTTGACATGAGTAGAGCTTTCGATTACGTTTGCCACAGAACTCTACTATCCAAATTAGAAAGATACGGTTTTCGTGGCCAGGTGCATAACTGGATAGCAAGTTACCTTAGCAACAGAACTCAGTGTGTAGAGGTAGTGAAGTTAAATAATAATAATGAGATTGAGACCCACAGATCAGAGTTTAAAGTTAATAAATGCGGTGTGCCTCAAGGAAGTATTTTAGGTCCATTGCTGTTTTTATTGTATGTTAATGACCTCCCTGAAATGACAAAATATCCATGCACTCTTTTTGCAGATGACATATCAATCATTATTAATAAGAATTCTGACATAGATTATGAAAAAGAAATAAATGACACTATATGTAACATTATTGACTGGCTTAAGAGAAATAATCTGAAAGTAAATGTTTCAAAAACAAAGCTCATACAATTTTATAATCATAATGGAAAGCCCCAAAAACTCTCTGTAAGTTGTCATGGAGATGAAATTGTGGAATGCTCATCCAGCAATTTTCTCGGCATAGTATTGGACTCTCAACTAACATGGAAACCACAGGTTGATTCAATATGTGCAAAGCTGAATCGATTTGTATTTGGTTTACATCGTCTAACGCACATATGTGATCAGAGGACTGCCTTGATGGCCTACCATGCATTTGTCTGCTCAAGCTTGCGGTATGGCCTCATCATCTGGGGGAACTGCGTAGAGATAAACCGTGTATTTGCTATCCAAAAAAAATGTGTCAGAGCTATATTATGTAGAATAGGTCCGCTCGAATCTTGTAGACCGTTTTTTAGAAAGCTAAATCTTCTAACGCTTCCCGCCATGTACGTATATGAGGTATGGATGTTTGTTAAAAAAAACTTGGTCTTATTTACTAGGAAACGTGAAGTATGTAATTTTTTAACTAGATATCCAAACCGTATAGCTGGCCCCTCCCATAAGACTACTTGCTTTTACAGGAATTGCTATAACATGTCCATACAAATATATAATGCCTTGCCTGCAGCTATCGCAGATTTACCTATCAAAATATTTTAAAAAAAGTTATTTGATTTGCTATGTGATCTGTGTTTATACGATATCAAAGATTTTTTAATAATAAAAAGAAATTGACATTTTGTTTGTATTTGACACTTTGATTATATTTGCGCTGTTCTTACTTCTTTGATATTGTTTAATTTATGATGTTGTTACTGTTGCTATTTATTGGCATTTTGACTTAATTTTATACGACATTGCTTATTTGACAAATTGTATAATTTTAATTTATGACATTATTTAACTTCAATTTATTTTAATATTTGCGTGCCAGTATCTGGTGCAACACGTGTTCTTGACACCTTGTATAATAATATCTTTTCTTACCGTGTTTGCTTGCGAATAAATATTTCATTTCATTTCATTTCAAATTTATAATTAATTTATTATTAAAATTAGTCTTTCAACACCAGTCGAGTTTAATTTATCTCCTGCTAGCACCCTCTCACTGTGGCCAAGACACCTTTAGCCATCAGCAGATCAGTCTTAAGAGCCGTGAGATCGACAGTGAGAATATCCGTCCAAGTACACCCTTATTTCCTTCCCTCCGTCCGTTAGTTGCCTGAGGTCTCACGGTGCAGATATCCTGTACTTATTTATATATTTATTTAGCAAACTTATAATGTTAGGGCTAGGGCCGATTAGGGTACTTAGGGTGATAGGCACACACCTAAGGGCGCTAGGGTTCGTCTTGCCCTATTTCATTAAGTTCATTCCTGTACAGTTTGTCGACGACCATACACCGCAGAAATACAGAGCACGCTCGCTTACTACCCTCTTAACGTCAGAGAAATACTACTACGGTACGTAAACGTGCATGGGCACAAAACGATTCTAAAATATATTCCAGTTTAAAAATAAAGTAGTCGACTTACAGCCTGTAGTTCTTGAGCGGATTTCATCTTCATACTGGAGTGCGGATCGGGCGGGGTGTACGCGACGTCGCCTTTGATGCTGCAGTTGCGAGATAAGCCTTTGATTACTGTTGTTCGCTTCCAGCCTGGAGGAGAAAAAATTCAATTTTCATTGAAAGAAATTCTTCAACAAAGTGAAAGCTCCTGCCTTCCCTATAATAACTAACGTAATGGACATTCTAGCAAAATCGAGTTGTAAACATATCTGGAAACAGCGAAACAAAATCTATAACCCCCTGTAAGCGGTTTCTTAACATCTTTTTTTTTATCTTAGTTTTCTAACACCCTATTGGGTGTTTAAAACATCGACGGTAGCAAAGAGTTATATGCATTTTACTAGCGCAATTTTGTGGAATGAGGCAATATAATAATAATAACGCCCACACTCAACATAGCTCCGCACTAGGGAAACCGTATATCGGGTGCCATGGACACACACATAGACAACCACAAATTACACCCAAACTCACGAGAGAAATAAATGTAGGCTACACAAATATTTCTCCCGGCCCGGGAATCGAACCTGGAACCTCTGCGTGGCAGTCGTGGCATGGTAACCGTTCAGCCACGAAGGCAGTCATCAATATCTGAAGGATATTCAGAATATAAATATGTCGGAGTGACATCACGAAGCAAACTACAAACAGCGTATTGAAATGGAACGTGCTGACGGCAACATTAACTGAACGAAAATGGAACGCAACACCTAATGTTGCAATATCGTCGCTCCTGACATGACAGGAGTGATCATAGTGTTCTGCAAGTTAGCCAACTGTGTAAAGATTAGGCAGGCGGGGAAAACCGGGGCGGTAGACAGACACACTTTCTTGATTATTCGAAATAGCCTTAAGGTGTGTCCTAATTAAAGTTGTATCACTCGCAATATATTTCCGCAGTTAAGTGTACAGAAGTTAAGTTATGTGTATACATCGAGTATGCAGGCTCTATATTTGAAAGTGGGACATACCTATAGACTGCGTTATATTCCTGATTCTGAACCCAAAGAAATAATAAAGTAATGAACTTAAACTTTACAAAAAAATATTTTTAATTTTTTTTATCGACTACTACTTGTGAACAACATTAGTTATCGAAATCTATGCGCATGACTATTATTGCTCCGACTCAACGGCGAGCTGCGGCACGGCGGCGAAAATCAAAGCACAGGTAGGGGGTGAGGCGCGGACGCATATGCGAAATTGCTGTTTGCAGAGACAGTGCACTCGCGACCTTGGCCTAGCGAAGATAAGTAAATTATTTGTACTTCCGCTCGCTCGCACAAAATAGATATTTATTCTAACGTCCTATTGACTGAGATGGTGCGACTTTACGCAATAAGTAGTGATAGTGTGAGACGAGCGATTGAAATATTCCCAAATTGGAGTTTTACGCGGAGGAGGTGAACAGTGCCGAAGTGTTGCGGCATGAGATGATTATATCAGCATTTTATACTGTGAGACAAAATGTGTTTGTGTTGAACAATTTAAAACAAATATAGGAATCGGTTTATTGCTATGTACACTCCAAAACAAATTTGTTGATTTACTTTTTATTCTATCCCTTATCCTAATTTTATTTTAGTATATATTAAGTTGTAACATGATTTACTATAACATGTATGAATATGTCTCACTTTCAAATATACAGCGAGTATAATCAGAAATAGAGACGAAATGTCATTTAATTTGTTTGAAAACTATTCTGCTTAATCATTACAGTGACAACTGTGCTCCGATTGGCCAGCCCGAATTCGAAATAATTGACGGGTGTCGTCAATTGTTTCACTTCAAATCGACCAGTTTAACTTGAGCTTTGCTATATGGACAAAAATTGAAAAATTACATATTTAATATTTCATTACCGGTGAAATGTGATTCCGTTTGTTTTGTAATTAGATGATTTGCCAGTTTCGAACCAACGTCTCCAAGCAAACCGTGCTAAATGCTATGCCAACTAAGCCACGGAACGAACCAACGGACCTCACGAATCTTTTCATGTGCTTGTTGTCGGATGTTAGTATTTGGTTTTTCATCGACTTTTTAGCCATGTCACGCCAACTATGAGAAATCTATGAACCACCCAGAAATCTATAAGTCACCCAGTGAGGTACCTTTACAACTACCAGCCCTGGCTAAAGAAGTCGCTATTAACTGTAATTAAAATTGTCTAGTTTTTTTTTGTCATGGCGTTACCTTTGTTTACATTTTTTTATATAAATTCCATTTCAGAGCATAGTCTATTTATTATTATAAAAAGCGTTAGACAAACGTGTAAGGAATAAAAAGCTGTATTGCTCACCTAGTGCTAAAGGAAGACGCAGCTGCGATTCGTGAGGGCGGCGTCCGGACTCGCTGGCATCCGAGTCCGAGGGGCAACTGTCTGATGGACATTCAGAGTCTGTGCTTGCCGTTTCACCCATTAAGGCTTTTAGTTTTTCCTGTAATTAACGTTAATATGTTAAACCATACTAATACTGCACTATTTTTATTGTTATTAAACTTTTTATTTTTTATTATGGTGCCAAGTGGCAGGACGAACAAGTCGAGCGCCTGAAGGTAACCAACATGCCTGTCCATAGTAGTTGCAGTGCCACTCAAGACGGTCCGCCTGCATAGAATCCGCAGTTCATGTTCTAAATCGAGTATTTTAGTGCGGATATTCACAGAAGACAGTCGCCTACAATGAACGCACAGGCGGCTTGGGCAGAGTTCACGCGGAGCGTGTTCCACACGGAGCAATCCGCGTCACTGTAAAACGATGTTCTAATACGACAAGTATTACTCTGCTTCGGTGCTCCGCGCGGATGCCGATAAGTCCGCACTGCTCTGAAACCAGCCTAAGAGTTTTAAATCGCATGGGTCTGAGGGGCACTGCCACTACGCCTGTCACCCTGAAACATAAGTTAACAAGTTCCATGTGCCTGTAATTTCGCCAGCATCTTTACCTTTCAAAATCGGTAAATAGTAATGCACACAGTGTGGCAGTACTTCTCTGGACGAACCCTTTCACAAGGAGCTCTGCTGCTACTATAGACTGGACGAAGAAGGTTTCGTTTGCTGCGCTTCCACAAATTACACGG
Organism: Hyposmocoma kahamanoa; assembly: GCF_003589595.1. Classification (NCBI taxonomy): domain Eukaryota; kingdom Metazoa; phylum Arthropoda; class Insecta; order Lepidoptera; family Cosmopterigidae; genus Hyposmocoma; species Hyposmocoma kahamanoa. The sequence goes on along the minus strand of NW_020653732.1, from coordinate 3,246,894 downwards.
TATAATTAAGTATGCAGTACTAATACTAACCAAGTCAGTCTCGCCGAGCAGCTGCTGCGCAAGCGCCGGTCGCAGTCCCAACGCTCGACTCTGCGCGAGTAGCGACGCTACTGTGTTTTTCTTGGGCTTGCTTACGCCGCGGCCCAGGTTGCGTGGTCGGCCTTCTCGCGTGGGCCAACCTACAGCTTGAAAAGTGTTTTTTTGTATTAACTGAATATTGTAACGTATTAGCATAAGATACCTGATACCGCAAGCCGACTTTGTTGATCTTTTGGTTTTGTTTTTTTCAATTAATATTTGCACATCTGCTTGAAGGTTGAATACAATGTACCTAATTTTACTTAAGACCTTTGTAATTACTGTATTCTGGCAAATAAACGTATTCTATTCTATTATATTCTATTCTATTTTGTTCCGTGCTAATATGGTTAATTTTACTTGGATCGACCGAATTAAAGCCATTTGAAAAATGTATATAATATACTATACGTGTTCTATTTAGTTCAGTTGATATTAAAAAAATCGATGGTATATGTAAAGTACCTATTGAATACGGCGATTTTCGTGTAAAATTTCGTGGTAAGTTTGTTTTTTCTGACATGAAAATTTTTAGGAATTGTGTTTTCACACCATACAGGAAGATTTTTTTATCACTATCCAAATTTTTTTTGGGCATTAGGTATCGTTAATAGAACCCATTTCTGAAATAAAATATGTAGGTCATATTTTCACAATAAAATAATTTTCCCGATCCAATAATCAATAAAGCGTGGTAACCATTTCTAGCGTAAATTTCTCTAGTACGCAAGGCGGCTACATCAATGAACACACCTGCGCGCGCGGCGCGGAGACGGGAAGGGCTAGTTGCGGGGGAGGGCGGAGGGGTACCGGGAGCGGCGACAAGTCACGCACAAAGGTCACGCAGTCGCCCGCGCATTTCCGCCCGGCGAAAGCGTGTTATCTCTTGCGAATTGCGATACATAGCGCAGCCCCCGCGATGTACTCAAACCGCGAATATTATGAAATGGTGCGATGTTATTTATTAAGTGGCGAATGTTTGAACGGAGCTCAAAGACTGTTCGAAGCGGAAAGCCTCCCTCGCCTTCGCAACCAAGGTGTAGTGAATCCTTCGATACCGTGCCACGATTCTCGCTGCCAATCAAAGGCTGTTAGATCATGGCCAGTTCACTTCTCCTTCACATGCACAAGGGCGTGGAAGGCAAAGACTGCCAGTAGAGATCGAGGAAGAAATCTTCGATTTTTTCGAAAGAAACCCTCGTGCAAGTACTCGAGATGCAGCGAGACGCTTCGAGGTCAGCCAGTACGCCGTCTGGAAGCTGCTCAACACCGCAGGGTTGCACCCTTACCACTTCCAAAAGGTGCAAGCATTAAGTGATGCAGATGCTGCGCCCCGCCGAGCCTTCTGTGGCTAATTGCGCACCCGACGGCCGTTATAATGTGGACCGATGAGGCTTTGTTTACGCGTGTCGGATTATACAATCAGCACAACGAACACTGGTGGTCATTCCGAAACCCATACATGATAAGGGAAACCTATCATCAAGTGCGTTTTAGTGCCAACGTGTGGGCCGGTATCGTAGGCAATAAAGTACTTGGGCCGTATTTTATCGAGGGACGCTTGACCGGTGGCACGTATCTGGATATGTTGCGTACGGTGATCACGGACTTTGTGGACGAGGTGCCCCTCGTGCACCTGCGCGACTTTTATTTCCAACAAGACGGTGCCCCGCCTCACTACTCCGCCGCGGTGTGCGAATACCTCGGCGCTGAGCACGGCGACCGCTGGATCGGCCGCGGAGGCCCCGTCCCGTGGCCAGCGCGCTCACCGGACCTGACTCCATGTGACTTTTTTTTGTGGGGTGAAATTAAAAGACGTCTGTATGTGGAAGAGGTCCAAAGCCTAGACGCATTAAAACTGCAAATCATACGCGCGTTTGATGAAGTGAAAAGAGACACTGTAGTGCTTAATAAATTGAAAGACAATGTGCAGAAACGTGCTAGACTCTGTTTAGAGAGAAATGGTTTGCATTTTGAACAATTGCTAAAATACAGTTAGTTATTAGGATTTTAATCTTTTTTTTTTGTTTTATTGTAGGCAAGTTGAATTTCATTGATTTTAATTATTGTACATTCTAAGTTGATTCAAATTTTTTAAATACGCCTTATTGCAAAATGTGCTGCCTACCTACCTACTTTGTAAAATTGCCTTCTGAGTAATTTAAACCTACCTACTACCTAGCTAATTTAAACGTTAACGAGTAACCTAAACTACCTTATCACTATGAAATTTAGGTAGGTACAATAATGCCTTTTGCGATCTGACGGTCCTAAGCCCGTTAAAGTATGAAGGAAAAATTTGCAACTTATGGATGTTATTATTTGTTATCAATCAAATGGCGGGGCGGGGGGCGGAAGCGCAATGCGCGGTGACCATTTACGTCAGGATTTTTTTGGATAATTTTGTAATGCCTTATCTCAATATTTTAGTACTGAATGATACTAAAAGAAAAACTACGTATATAATTATTTTCATTGCAGATCATAATATGAAATTTTGGATAGTGTTTAAAAAATCTTCCTGTACAGTAACCAAAGTATATCCTCAATTTTACTATATCGACTGTGAACTGGCAATCGGTACTATGTCAATTTTAATAACTTTACAGGTGAAGAAAAAAATTGTTTGCGTCATTTACATAGCATCTGGTTTATTAAATAAAAATACGAAGTTTTTAATTATTTTTATTAAACAAGTATGTATGTACACTACGTATTTTTATTTAATAAGCCAGATGTTATATAAATGATTTTTTCTTCATCCTGTAAAGTCACAGCCGATATATTTTTTCCAAAATGAATGCAACTAAAGCCATTTGAGGTTGTATCGGCTCTGTGTCTGTAAGTGACGAAATTTAGTATTGGCTTCAAATATAAGTTGATAATTTTTAATCAACGGTCCTTTGCCTATGGTATAAAGTTGAAATTTCTTCAATTTCTTTTCTGTTAAATACGTAAGATACTCCCCCATGGAGAGCTATCTTACGTTTCTTACGCTCTCCATGGGGGGCCAGGTACCTTGTGGTGGAGGTTGTTCTCTCTCTCTCTAACGATCAAGTGGGGAGCGAGTTTGGATAAAAAAGCGCTAGCAGTGCAAGAAACGGTTATTTCTAGTTCTTTTTTGTCATTTAATTTTAGAAAACGAGCTTATTAATTAAATTATTTGTAACATGAAGTAGCCAATTCACAATAGCTTTATTACTTCCCTTTAAGATCCAATTTCGTCTGCCCAGAATAATACGTCACAAAGATACACAGCTAAATAATGTAATCGTCATTTCCTGTTAAAGTACAAATATTTCCGAAGCTTGAACATATTGAATAGAACTGTATGTATATCTACTGTAAACTGGCAGTCGGTACTATCTAAATTTTGACAACTTTACAGGATGTAGAAAAAAATTGTTTGCGTCATTTACATAGCATGTGATTTAATAAATAAAAATACGTAGTTTTTAAATATTTTTATTACACATGTATGTATGTACACTAGGTATTTTTATTTAATAAACCAGATACTATATAAATGATTTTTTCTTCATCTTGTAAAGTTGTCAAAATTGAGATAATACCGGTTGCCAGTTCACAGTCGATATGCCGTTGAACTCACTTTCGCTATCCTCGCTTCCACTGGATTTCGGTCGAGGTGATTCTCCAGCTGAGCCCAAGTCTGGAGCCACTCTTCGGGGTTTCGCACCTGGTTTGCGACGGGCTGAGGAAGAAATAAGAAGTATATAAGTTATTATTATCTATTATATATGATAATCTCATTACAGAGTACAAAAAAATCGGACCTCAAAAGTAATTAATCATCCCCTAGTTTGCCACCCTTAGAAGTGGAATATCTTCTTCAAATTTAAATGGGACTACTGAGGTACGCAAGGAAGAAAAAAACAATGGAGTGCCCTAAGTCTAAATTACTATCAGAACCGATGTCGCAAAAACATGCTTAATTTGAAACACTACAAAATCTTGATATGGTTTGGTGGTAGTTTGAAATCTAAAAAGAAATAACTAAAAATATAATTTAAACTTTACATTGTTGTCCCATCATTAAAAGTTCAATACCATCAATACCTATTATTACAAGGTACGTTTTGATATTATATTGAAATTTCAATCAATGTGCTGCCACCTAGCGGTTAATTGCTGAACGACGACGAATTGGAGTTATTAATTTAGTTCTCCAAAAAAGAAGCGACCTTATTGCAGGGGTATAAGCTTTACTTTCGTTTATTGTAATAAACGAATTATTTCGATAAACAGAAAATTGAAAATGTATTATAATAAGACTCCGATGATATGAAATACCGCCACGGGTAGTATTTTTGGTGCGGCTACCATTTTTGCACTCCAAAACAGCACAAGTAGGTATTTTTCTAGGGTTTTGTATGCTATTGCTGTGTCAGCATACAAAGCGAAAACGGCGGACTGAGCTCAGATAGGTCTTTCAAGACATATAGTTGGCACGCATCGCACGCGAACTAACCACTTCTACTATATTCATTGTTCCGTGGAGGTATCCTCTTTCCAACAAAAAAGAAACATCAAAATCGGTTCACTAATTTACCGCGTAACATACATACAAAAAAAAAACAATCGAATTGGAAACCTCCTCCTTTCTTTGAAATCGGTTAAAAAATAATATGTATTTGTGTCCCGTGTGGCTCATTACCCATGTCACCGTGATAACGCTTTCATGAGTTGTGCCCACGCCCGCAAAGGTCTCTGAACTGTTATTAGATCCCAGTCTTTTTACTGTTTTTTTTAAGTGCGCATTTGACCTCCATCTCAGCTGATGGTAAGTGATGATGAGGTCGACTATGTAGCACGCACACGTTTTTTTAAATTTATTTATCCTTTCAATGACTTTTTGACAAATAAAATAAGGTTCTCCCAAACTTCATGAAAGTTTATCGGGAGAGTTTAGTTGCTACGCTTAATATTACAGTCAGATAAACACATGAACATTACATTCAGTTACCAACATTACAGTATTTCAATTACCTACATCTATCATACCTATCTAACAAATATTTTTTATTTAAATTTTACGGACTTTTTAGTACCTTTAATGTTTTTTAAGTGTGACGGTAGACAGTTAAACAATGTTGGAATTAAATCGTTTTACCATATACGTTATTTGTTTTAAAAGTTGCATAGCTGCCAATTATTGCTTGTCTTGTTGGATAATTATAATTTTTTGGTACTTTATATTCATGACTTGAATATTCTTGTAATATTTGAGAAAGCAAACATTTTTTTTTAACAGGAATTATTTTACAAATTTTTAATAACCTATATAATGCCTATTCACTCTCGCCGTGAAAATGTCCAGGTCACAGCTATCGGGGAATAAGTCCGAAGGCAGGGAATCACACTCTCCGTGATATATGTGTAATACTAAGAAGCAGGCAACTTTACGGTGGTGTTCAATGGTAAGCAGCCTTGACTAAATTAGTGTTACCTATATGCCTCTTTTGACGCTTTTCAACAGCTTACCACCATCAGGCGCATGATTTATTCGTCCCGTGACTTCGTAATCATGAAAGAAGTGTAATAAAAACTTACATATCCTGTCGTTGGCGACACTTAAAGAACTGCTGAGGGAAGTCAGTCTTGATAACGCGTCAGAAGCTTGCGAGCTCGCTGTAATGTTAACAAAGTACATTGATATGACAATGAATAAAAAAAATATTAAATAAAAAAAACGCACACACAGCCCCGCAATAGGAAAACCCTGTTTCGCGGATGCCATGGCTACGCTCACGAGAGACATAAATGTAGGCCATACAAATATTGCTCTCGGCCCTGGAATCGAACCCGGGACCTCTGCGTCCTGCATAGTAATCGTTCGGCCGTTAAATTATAATGGTAATGTAACAGGACAGAATGAACTGTAACGTAACTGTACTGTATTTGGTAAATAAATAAAAGTTCGTGGAATTACGTCTAACCGCGTTACCAAAGTGCGCGTAAATTTAAAATAAGATGGGTACCAACATTGACTTAGAATTATATGGACGTCGGGTCCGCGCTAAAAAGTGTCCGAACTTATAGGGCGTTAAAATCGTATACAGAGCGTCATTCACGCTTTAGTCTTCGTTTGTTCGACTGATAGCGAAGCAAGCAAAATTAGACAGTACTGCGATGACATTACAATTTGAATTCAACGTTTTAGCTTTTTCATATTCCTTTACATGTCACTACGTTTAAATAGGTTGACTTGGGACATTTTTTTCGTGGTTTGTGTATTAGACCCGTCGTCCATTTATTTGTAAGTCAATGGGTACCAACGATAAACAGATATATTTCAAGGCTTGGAATGTCGGTATTTTAAGGAACCGGTACCATAAACCTTACTATAGTACCGGTACGCTCGAGACGCTACCGGTATAAATTATACCTGCATTTTACGAACTTATCTCACTTGAGTATAAAGTACGGAGACAAATGTACGGTATAATACTAACCTGGCGTAGGTTTAAGGGACAAGTTAAGGGGTGCGTCGTCATCCACAGCTGACTTCACACCGAGGTCCAGGGGGGTGTCTTCTGCACCACGGCTGCTTTCTTTCGTGCTCAGATTTAGGCCGGAATCTGATTAATAATAATATTATAATAACAACGTGACAAGTATACAAATTAAATATTATAAATTAAACTTTATATCATAATTGACATAAATAATGACAAAAAATTTCATAAATTAATAAATAATCTCAGTACAGAGTACTAAGAAATCCGACCTCAAAAGTACGTGGAAATACATATAATTACCATGTTTTATTGAAATCGGTTACCGGGTAGTGCGCAAACCCGGATGCATCCCCTAGTTCGCCACTAAAATATAATAAAAATCGGTTCTCACTTCTCAAAGTATATTGAGAGAGAAAAACGCCTTGAATTGGAGAATAGCAAAATCAAACATTAAAATAATTGCTGCTTATAATAAAATTTAGGCGCTATTTATAAAAATGAATCTTCATGCGTGAACAGCCACCCTTAGAGGTGGACGATTTTCTTCAAAATTAAATGGGACCACTATGGAGATACCCTCTTTCCAACAAAAAAAGAATCATGAAAATCGGTTCACAAATACCGGAGTTATCGCGTAACATACATACAAAAAAAACATACAGTCGAATTGAGAACCTCCTTTTTTGAACTCAGTTAATAATAAAGATAGATAATAGAATTATATTGTACGTGTTTATTAGAACGACTGCTATGATATAATATTGTAAAATTTTGCAAGTCGGAAATCGCGCAACACGCTTGTACTTCAGAGGCCAAGTATTATGCACTTTTACCAACAGTAATACCGTACAGAGCGTCATTCACGGTTTAGTCTTCGTTTGTTCGACTGACAGCGAAGCAAGCAAAATTAGACAGTGCTGCGATGACATTACAATTTAAATTCAACGTTTTAGCTTTTTCATACTCCTTTACATGTCACTACGTTTAAATAGGTTGACTTGGGACATTTTTTTCGTTGGTTTTTGTATTAGACCCGTCGTCCATTTATTTGTAAGTCAATGTTAATTACAATCAATATTATGATTTACAATGCGACATCTCTGTCAACCTCTGGTAGCTGTAAAGCTACCTGTTTGGGTGAAGAAAAGCTTTCATAGATTTCTCACAGATGGCAAACATCGACGGCATCGACTACAGCAAAAAAACCGTTAAAATCAACAAACAAAGATCTGTAATAAACGCGTAGAAAAATTGGTAAGGTCTGCTGATTAGATTTGTAGCTCAGTTGGTGGAGCGGTCGTCCTGTTACGGCGCAGACGCTAGTTCGAGTCCTGTCAGATGTAAGGATTTTTTTTAGTAGCAGTAGAGCTCCTTGCGAAAGAGTTCGTCCAGGGAAGTACTGCCACCTTACCTATTTCTACTGTCAAGCAGTGTTCCAGTTTGGAAGGGTAAGGGTGCTGGTGAAATTATAGGCACATGGAACTTGTCAATTTATGTTTCAAGGTGACGGGCGCAGTGTTAGTGCCCCTAGGATCTTTGCAATTCAAAGCTCTGAGTCGTACTTCAACTGTTATGGATAAGCGTGTCGTTTACCACCAGACAGGCGCACGACTTGTTTGTCCCATGACATGGTATTATATATAAAAAAAAATGTATATTATTATTATGCTCAGTGTTTACAGTATAGGCCCAAGTTCAGCAGTCGATGTTGAACTTACCATGTGAAGCAGAAGTGCCAGCTAGCTGTCTCTCAAGCGCAGCCAGACTAACGCCGCTCTGGCTAGCTATTGTTTGTAACAGCTCTCTCGATATGCCTGTGATAAAAACAAAACCATGTTTACCTGTGCACTACTGAGAAGGGAGATATGGATAATTCGCACTCTTCGTGTAATAAGGCCATATCTGCGAAATGTCAACTTTTCAGTAAAGTCCAAAGTCAAATAATCTTTATTTCATAGGTAAGCAAATTATATCGATCGAGACTACGTGAAAGAGCTAAACGGGTCACGACCACGGATTTTTGTCATCCAAGTACGCAGAAGATGTATTATTACGTTTCGTTCCACTATAGTTTTAAACCTCGTAAATGACAAAGAATATCAATCGGAACCTTATTATAGAAGCGTATATATTGCCCATTGAAAACGACTGTCAAGAACTGCAGGTTTGTTTTAATTCCTCGTATTAATGTTAGGTCTGTCACTATTTTTCATAAAAAAAAATTATATTTTTCTTAACATAAATGTACTGTGACGTTAGTGTAAGAATCGTACTACTGTCCTGCGCTATCTAGAACGCGGCTAAGGGCGCGTTCCCGCTATGTCGTGACAGTGGGAACAGTTAGAACGACAGTCGTCAGACGATAAAAAAAGTCACGATAAAAACGTGACGACAGATTGTCGCAGCTCCTATTGTCGTCACGTTTTATTTATCGCTGTCCGCACGTATTTTGCTCCCTGCCCTCCCCTCTCGTACCCCGCGCCCTCTGTTCGCTTTGCAGTAGCGTTGATTCTTAGCCAGAGATGGGCAAGGAGGCTGTCGTGAAACGATAAATTGTCGTAACGATCTAGTGGGAACAGCTAGTCACGACAGTCGTTCAATGATAAAAAGTCGTCCACGACAGATAGTCGTGATATGGGAACAGGCTAGACACGTAGTTTGTATGATTTTTACACAGCAGTACAGCAGGCTACTTGAAGTAATTATTCTACGCAGGCAAAGTCGCGGGTACCAGCTAGTCTATAATAAAAAATCTAACAAAATTAATAGTGTTTGTACCTGCATAATCGGAAAGATTTGGCGGCGGTGTTCCAGCTATGGAGTTCTGTCCGGGCCGGCCGTCCGGTTTGTTCGGCAACCGGATCACTTCCACTGATGATCGGGAATTACCATATTCGTCCTGAAATGAGGTCAATTCTATTCAAAACATGTCCAATATTATTTTTTATTGATATTATATATATCCCACCCCTCATGGAAGAATGGCATAAGTGGAGTTACGTAAAAAATGTTTATTGCTCCATTAGATATAGAAAAATATAACCCACATTCTCTGCAAAGTTATAACTCTATCGACTAATATTGTCCTAATCCTGTTGTTGTAACTCTATCAGTTACAAGAATTGGAGAGGATGTGGGTTATATTTTTCTGTATCTAACGTTTCTATATCAAAAAAAAATGTTGACGGCATAAGTGGAAATACTTATGCCATTCTTCCATGAGAATGATATATGTATGTCGAACTAAGACGTAAAAGGGGAAACGTTAAGGGAAACTCCTTTGTCACTTATTATTTGATAATTGGTCTATACGTTCTTCGTTGAGCCCCGCAGTGAATAATAACGTCAAAATAGTTAAATTTAAAGGCAATGGGTTTGTAAGTGCACTCTCACGACCAAACTTCTTCCCCGCCGAAAAACTGTCACTTACAACCAGCGTTTCAGAATTCCCAATAATCATGGTTAAAATCCCCAACTTTGAGCAGAGCAAAGTTCAAATTCCCCACGTCTCGAATTTTCATTATTTATTATAATATAATAACGCACACACTCAACATAGCCCCGCACTAGGGAAACCCTGTGTCGCGGGTGTCATGGACACACACATAGACAACCACAAATTACACCCAAACTCACGAGAGAAATAAATGTAGGCCATACAAATGTTTCTCCCGGCCCCGGAATCGAACCCAAGACCTCTGCGTGGCAGCCCGGCATGGTAACCGTTCGGCCACGGAGGCAGTTTACAAATACATCGCTTAAAAATATAATAAAGAATTAAGAAACTCAAAATGTAACCATCTATTAAGTTTGTTGTGAATGAACAGAACGTAAAATGTAAAGCAAATTATAAAATTAGATGACCTTTAATCGTTTATTTATTTTAATGAGATTCAACATTAATCAGTCTTTGAAAAAAGAAACCTTTTTGTTTGCCTTACAAAATTAAATAACCCTATTCAATCCCCAGAAAATCCCCAAACTCGTTTAAATTCCCCGCAATTTGGGGAATTCCCCACAAATTGGCAACAACACAACACAACACAATCATTGATTTAGCGAATAAACTAATTACTCGATATCCCGATAATCGATAATCAAATATTTTAATGACACGCCGTTATATAAATAAATTTATTCTTTATATCTACGTCCTACATCGTAAACTTCCGTCTCTTATTGAAGTTAGTTCCCCACTTGCTTACAATTCTAGCATATTTCATTGGCGTCTGAGGTATTATGCATCAGTCATTAAATACATTATTAATAGATCAAATCAAAACCCTGGATTTGATCTTTCAGACAGATTTTCATGTAAAACGGTTAAGCCAAGAGAATTTGAAAGAAAAAATCTGCCACCATCTGGTGGATAGACACTTTAACTGCTGTTAGTACATAGATAAAAACTTTAACTGCCTCTGTGGCCGAACGGCCACGCAGAAGCCTAGGGCCGGGAGAAATATTAGCATAAAAGAAAAAACATAACATGATTGTTATAGCAGTGAAACCGCGCTGACTCAGCATATGCCAAAGTTTAATGAGGCGCTGGTTTTCAGTCAGGACCAACGAGAGGGATTAAGTTATTTGAAAGCAAACATATAACGACTATGCGTAAAGTTATACATTGAGAATAATAATATACATAGTAAAGTGTAAATAGTGGATCTAAAATAACCTATTTGATATGTAAGTGCATGAGCGAGTGTCAATATAATTACAAATGTACGAGTAAATTGTGACTGTAAAGAGGTTTTAATGTTGTATAATTATTTAGTATATAATATAATTATACACGTAATGTGAATAGATCAAAGCAACAACAAATTGGTAATGGCTCTTCGTTGTGTAAAGGTAGCATGATCGCCTTCTTTTTGGTGGGTATACGCGTGTATGTCTCTGTTTGTGTGTGTGCGTGTGATGTATCCTACCTACCACTTTCTGTCGTTTGCTAGGCAGTGGCGTACCCCGATCACCAGTGGATGGGTGCACTGTCACCTGTGGAGGGTCCAGTGATATTGTCTTCTTGCGGCCTCTGTTGGTTGTACCTGGTGGAGCCTGTGACAAAAGAATGTTAAATATCAATTGCTGCATTGGACCAGTGTGACGTGTAAGACTACTGCCACCTATCACTTCTAAAACTAGTGTGTGCTGTGTACATCCTATTGCGCGTTTAGAAATACAGTTTAGAAGTAGTAGAGCTGCTTGTGGAAGACTTCGTCCAGAGAGGTACTGCCACCTTACCTATTTCTGTCGCCAAGCAGTAACGTGAGCATTAATGCGTTACGGTTTGGAAGGATAAGGGTGCTGGTGAAATTACAGACTCATGGTACTTGCCAATTTATGTGTCAGGGTGACGGGCACAATGGGAGTGCCCCTAAGATCTTTGCGATTCAAAGGCTCTGAGTGGCATTCTAACTGATATGGACAGGCGAGTAGCTTACCCTCAGGTGCGCGACTTGCTCGTCCCGTCACGTGGTATTACAAAAAAATTGAAAAAACAATCGAAACTTATGTACTTTCACCATTTTGCTGTTTGTAAGAATCCTTTGGTACAATTTTTTTATTACAATAAGTTGAAATATACATGTAAGGTGCAATAAAAGCTTAAATACTAGACACTAAAACTAGAATTAAATTATATGAATAAAATTGGGTCCCCGCCGCAAGGCGCCCGAGACGCTGGCAGCGTTCCCCCTTTATATGACTATGATAATGCGTTGGACGAGATAGCTGCTGGCCCTTGGGTTTCCCAGATAGTCTATTAACTCTGAGAACATCATGTACCTGTAATTTCACTAGCATCCCTTACTCTTCCCAACCGGAATGCAGTAAGGCTCATATTACTGCTTGGCGGCAGAAATAGGTAAAGTGGCAGTACTTCCCTCGACGACTCTTTCGCAAGTAGCTCTACTGCTACTAAACGAAGACGGAACACGAAGATTTTTTTCCCATTTGGCGGGACTCGAACTAGCGTCTGTGCTATGAGGGGCACCGCCTTTGCGCCCGTCACCCTGAGACATCAGTTGGCAAGTCACATGTGCTTGTAATTTCTGAATATACATAAATAGTATGAATATTAAATGCACAGTACCTTGGGCCCAGCCAGGGAAGAGGTGTACTTGATGATCTCAGTATCCGGCGGAAGTCTTACACCACCCAGCACTGAAGACGGATCACTGGAACAAATAAAAATTATTCACAATTAAACAAGCACAAAGAAAGTTCGAAATGTGAAATAAAAAAACACTGGCCTCCTTGTCATCATAACTAACGCACTGTATCTTTTTAATAAAAAATGTCTATTAAGCTGATTTTGCATACGTAACAATAAAAATTGACCTTATAGGTATTGACCTATAGCCATTGGACTACAGAGTAATCGTTAATAAAAATGAAAGTACATTAATTTGCTACTCCGCGAACCCAGTGAAGGTTAAATCGTATATTTTTGCCGCCGTAGCATGGCTACACATAATAGTCGCGACGCGCGCGATAAAATTGAAATAAGCGCACGCTATTGGCTGTCTCAATCAGATCTAATTTAGTTAGCCAATAGCGCGCGGTTATTTCAATTTTATCGCGCGTGTCGCGACTATCATGCGTAGCCATGCTACGGGGGCGGGTGGTGGTTTGAGACTGTAGTTGCGCTTGTGTTATTTATTTTATGCGGAGGGAGCAGACTACAATTATATGGACGTCGGGTCCGCGCTAAAAAGTGTCCTAACTTATAGGGCGTTAAAATCGTATACAGAGCGTCATTCACGCTTTAGTCTTCGTTTGTTCGACTGACAGCGAAGCAAGCAAAATTAGATAGTACTGCGATGACATTACAATTTAAAAGCTTTTTCATATTCCTTTACATGTCACTACGTTTAAATAGGTTGACTTGGGACATTTTTTTCGTGGTTTTTGTATTAGACCCGTCGTCCATTTATTTGTAAGTCAATGGGAGGGAGGGAAATTAACTGCAGCTATTTTGCACGATTTAACCTTCACTGGGTTCGCGGAGTAGCCAATTAATTTACTTCCATTTTTATTAACTTGGACTTCCGCAAAGTAACGCCTGAATCTATTAATTACTTAGAGTAACCGTTGTTCAGAGTCATCGATTTAAATATTTTTATTTTCGTGTGAAAGTAAAAGGTGATGAATTGTTAAAAGTCGTGGAACAAAAGTGGTTATTTATGATGTTAGTAATATGGTCCTGTGAGGTTGTTAGCATTTTAAAAATAACACTATAAGTTACAATAGTTTGTTTAACTTCCACGGAGAGGTCCCGGGTTCGATTCCCGGGCCGGGAGAAATATTTGTATGGCCTACATTTATTTCTCTCGTGACTTTGGACGTAATTTGTGCTTGTCTATGTGTGTGTCCGTGGCATTCGCTTTGCCGTTCTATTCTAGTGCGGGGCCTTAAAAAATGAAATAAAAAGAAAACTAAAGGAATTAATAGTCAATATCCAAGCCTGAGAGTGAGTTAATGAGTTTGTAAACACAATATGCAGGCGTATGTATTTTCGCCTTTACTATAAAATTGCTTTTGATTTTTTTACGAGATCTTTTTAACGCATTTATACTTGTCACCGTTGAAAGAAACGCCTGAATTTACTAATGTACTTAATTTAATATTAACTGACGTTTAGGTATATAATAACTTAAAAAAATTGAAACTCACCCTCCTTCCAAAGCAGCACTAATATGGGGCAAAAAAAACAAAAATCGATTTATCAAAGCTGCTAAATTGATTTTTTAAAATATTAATTCCTAAATTTTTTTAAGGACGTACATGATTGACTTAGAGTATATATTACAATAAATAGTAATACAAGTAAATCGGTAAATATATGCTCATTAGACTTGGTTCATTTGTTTTCGAGTCTCATATCTTAAAACTTTTGGACTTAGGGTGCGTTCCCATTATGTCGTAACGTTTTATTTATAGTTGGACGACTGTCGCGCATCTAGCCTGTTCCCATTTCACTACTATCTGTCGTGGACGTTTATTTTATAGTTGAACGACTGTCATGTGTAGCTGTTCCCACTAGACCGTGACGACAATTTATCTGCCTGGACATTTGCAGGATAAAATGGTTTGAAGCTACGACTATCTGTCGTCACATTTTTATCGTGACGTTATATTTATCGTCTGACGTCTGTCGTTCTACCTCTTCTTATTACGACGACAGTTTGTTGTCGTAACGCCAAAAAAGTCGTGAACGATAGTTAATCGTATTTTACTATACGTGAACAACGTCATTGAAATATACAAGCCACGACACTTTCAATTGCACGACTATCTGTCGTCACGACATAATGGGAACGCGCCCTTACATACGCACAACTTAGTCGCAAAGGACATTCGAACTTTATATCGTATCCTGGTTTAATAAAGCCACATCTGCTAAATGATCAGTTTTCAGGAGTGAGTTTTAAAATTCTACAAACCAAATTAGTCGATAACATTATTGTATGCCTAAACAATAGTTATTTAATATAACATATTTTTTATGATACCAAGTGCCGGGACAAACGAGTCGTACACCTGGTGGTAAGCGACACGCCTGTCCATAACAGTTGCAGTATTTCTCGGGGCTTTATATCACAATGATCTGAGAGGCACTGACATTGCGCTCGTCACCCTGAGACACAAGTTGAAAAGTCCCATGAGCCTGTAGTTTCACGAGCACCCTTAGTACCCTTCAAAACCGGAACCCAGTAATGTGAACATTACTGTTTGGCGGCAAAAATAGGTAAGATGGCAGTATTTCCCTGGACGAATTCTTTCACAAAAAATCTAAAACTTCTTCGTACTGCTAAATATGATTATTACTTTTTGCATTATATTCTTAAGCTGAATAATCCGGAATTAACAACGCAAAATCGACAAAATTCGAGTTAGCGTAGTTTTAATTGCGGGTGTCGATCTAAAACGCAATATCAACAAGTATTTTACAACATTCCATGATTTAAACTTCAACTTGAAGGTTGGAATCTCACTCGTGTAAGCAAATCATGAATTCACCAGCACACTTACCCTTGAAAACCGAAACAAAGTAACGGTCACATTACTGCTTGGCGGTAGAAATAGGTAAGGTAGCAGTACATCCCTGGACGAACTCTTTCACAATGAGCTCTACTGCTTCTAAATAATGTGATGAAAGCCCTTTACATGTGGTTTTGTTATACCGGAGGTACAAAATATATTGTTTTTGAACTGGTCATGCCAGCTACTGGTATCCATTCTGTTAAGTCACATTACACCTGCCTGCTTATGGCTTGTATTTTCTTGTACACAAATAGTAGGTTACTGTAAAGGTAAGTTTACCTTAGTATTGTATGTGGCAGGCCTGTTAACGTATCGATCCCGTGCCGGTCCTTGTCCGACATCCCGCCTACTCCAAATGGGTAAAGAGAGGACATATTCTGAAACAAATTATATAAGAATAAGTAGAAAGAATGACATAGTACATTGTGTATTAAGAGCGGCAAATAAGGAATTACGAATGAGACTCTATTAGAAGGAATCTAGCTTTCGGAGTCGAGGTTGAAACATATATTTTACAATTGCTTGCTACTGGCATGTCTTTTCGTGATCGGATCGTGACCGAATGTGACCGGGGATGTAGAGCAAAAATATTAAGGCCGTTAAACTATGATTATTTCATCGAAAAAACACCCCGATATGAGAACTAGTTTTCTGGCCCCCCTCAAAATACAGCTACATTAAATATTTATTTAGAGAAAACTAAAAAAACGTGGACCACGATTCTGTAATTTTTTTGAAACTGTTGGTCATTATTCTTAAAGTTTCTTCCATGGAGAGCCCACTGAGAATATTATAATAATATTTGAAGAGTCCTGGGAAAGAATTATTAAAGCCACTTCAGGAGAATTATAGGAAAAAATAATTTTTCATTTGGAGAACTTTTAAATTCTGGTGAAAAAGAGCGTGTCTTTTACAAATGCTATCAAAAGAAATAAAGTCAGCGCTGACATAAATGTATGTAACGCTATGTACTCCATTTTTACTAAAAAACATTTAAAAAACCATTTTTGACTTTACCATTTAGTCGCAAGCATTTTTATGACTAAATGTAAAAACTCTGGTGTGAATTAGTTACGACGTTGAGGCTTCGCTCAGGACACGTTCCTTTAAACAAGTTCGGTTATCTGACGTCAAAGGTTCCTTCACCAAACTGTGAGATATACAACAAAAGACGTTTATCATGTGATAATGGGGTGTGTTAGGAGTGAGGTGTTAAGACAACAGATTCCGGACTTAACGCTGTGTACAGTAGGCATATCGACTGTGAACTGGCAACCGGTACTATCTCAAATTTCTAAAGATTTCACTTTTTTATACTATTTCATACTCCACAGCGTTCTAAGAAATTCCATCTCAGATACATTTGATTTTGGCTCCAAAAGTGACTTCATTCAATATGAACTAACTTCTAACCAGGTGCTATATAAATGACGCAAACAATTATTTTCTTCATCCTGTAAAATTGTCAGAAATTGAGATAGTACCGGTTGCCAGTTCACTGTCAACAGCATCTTGGCCAGCCCGTTGTCTAAGGAGGCCAGGATGTTGCATAATGTTGTGAAATTAGCAATACCTGGATTGTAATACCTCATTATCGCCCCTATGAGGGTGGCATATCTATAAAGATAAAATCCTCTTAAAAAAAAAGGAAAAGCAAATTTTCAAGGATATTGAACCTTATTAGCCTGTTTTGAAACGTGTTTGAAATTACTGGTCATTTCTCCCATTTCTGCTAAAACCTAGTTACAATGGCAGGTGAGTCTCAATAGATTCATTCCTTCAATCACTGACTATGGTTGCAGAAATTTAGTCTTCAAATTAAAAGTATTTTCTCTGTCAAATAATTAGTAGATTACGTCATCGACGTGATGTCGACAATATATAAATAACACGTTGTTCTGGCAAACGGGTGAAATGTTTAAGTAGTTTAGACGTCCGTCACTCATCTCGGCTCAAGGCTCATTGAAAACCAGCGCCACAGTCGATTATGGCTGTGGCTTATGCTGAAAGAAGTCCTTTTGCGTACGCCACAGCCGCACAAATGACACTACAAAATTTGTAGTCGTTATATTTTGTTTTTTGTCAGTTTTGTATTATTATTTGAAATTTTTTTTGTTTTTTTTTTTATTTGTTTCGCTTGTCAGTGTTATATTTTTTTTATATATGTGTTGCGGCGTTGCAATAAATGTCATTGACAATGTATCAACACATAACTGAGATGACTTAGGAGCTTGTGCCCCTACCACGAGTTAACTGTGACAGTTATCGTTAGCAACCACTTAAATTACTTCACAATTTTGTATGGCAAATTATACAGCAACCCTAGCAGTCACAAGAAGAAACGGAATTTTGTATACAAACATTTTATACGGTCGCTAGCGATAATTGTCAATGTAAACTCATAGCTGTGGCACTGATTTTATTATGTAATTTCCGTTATTAATCTTTGATACAAAAATTTGCAGATACCTTCCCCTTCGCCGCAGCAGTAACAGCAGCATGGTAAGCCCCCTGCGCCGCCGCCTGCGCAAGCATGAGGTCACCTCGCAGGAGTGCCAAGTCACGCTCAGCCTTTGCGGACGAAGACGATGAAGATTTCCCTGGAAAATGACATAATCCAGGTTTGTATGAAAAGTTTCCTTTCAAATATATTAATAACCCGGGAAACCCTGTGTGTGCCATGGACACCCATAAATTATACCCAAACTCACGAGAGAAATAAATATAGGCCATACAAATATTTTTCACGGCCCGGGAATTGAACCCGGGACCTCTGCGTGGCAGACCAGTTATAGTAACCGTTCGGTCACGAAGGCAGTTAAATAAAAAAATATACAAGTTTTGTTTGAATTTCTTATAACAAATGTCAATGTTTTTATTTTTATTGAATATTATAACGGTTTTTGCTTCTTATTATATTCATCTATTCTTTCTGAAAATGTTTCGCTTTATTGTTATTACTGATACAAATAAAATAAACACAAAGAAAAATTCCGTCGGTTTGACTGGAATTGAACCAGGTGTTGCCTCAACGTGGCTACCCACAGATCAATAAATAAAGCAAAAGTGCTTTGTTTACGTTTACGTTTTGTTCGCGGAGTTCCGCAAACTTGAGCTCAGTCATTTTCGCTTTGTACGTTTTCATTGTGTCAATTATATCTCACAAAACCTCGAAAACCAGCAAATTGCTGGGACTGTTTGTTACCTGGTCTTCAATTTCTGCAACACAGCCCTTTATTGTAAGCTATTATTTTAATGTTTTTTTATGTATGGTTGTAGTGTTGAAGAATAGTCTTTTTATTTATTTTATTATTGTAGCGAACCGCAGCAGTCGCTACAAATCTTTTTTATATATAGTTTTAATACAGTTGCTCAAAACGTGGTATTTTTCGTACTACAAATCGTGCCGAAAATTGGGTTTTTCGCACTAGTGCTTTTTACTTTTCCATTATTTTTTATTTATCGTTGTTTTAAGTCTTAAACACAGAACTAAATAGGTTGTATATTTATTTAATATTTATATGCTTAGTGACGTAAGTCATTGGTTATTAAAACTTATATTTACTTATAAACATCTTATTTGTTTAAATTGCATAGGTGTTTTATAAAACAACGGGTTACATTTAAAAATACCAAAATATTTTCCATAAAGATGGCTGATTGAGTATTAACAATGACCGGAGGTGAATATTACACGATACCGCTGCGCGCGACGCCACTTAAATAGTAATTTAATGTGGCTGAATACTGGCAACAGTTGCCATATTGAAAAGTCGGCCAAAAAAGTACTAACTTTATTCATTTACATTCCCGCCTTTTTCATTTACTTTTTTTAAATACTGTTATATTTTTCTTTCAATGTAATTTTTTCGCAAATGTATTAATAAACGTCGTTTGGCACACGTGCGAATTTGTCATTTTGACTTGTCTCGAGTCTTGAATAATGACTAACTTTCCGCACTTGTATCAAAAATAACTATATTAGCCTTTTTTTACAGTTTAGTTTCATATTGAAATTCTGAATTTATTTTTGGCGCCTTTTCCTATTATTGTTTCTGTTTTGGTTGACTTCTGAGCGTTGTTTGTTAAATAAATAGTAAGTGCATTTCCTATGATAGCACCCGAATCCCATTGATACAGTCCAATTATGATTACGGAGTAGCTTTTTGCGGAGTGATTGATGAAACTAATATATAAGTTGTCACAGATGGCGCTACGCTACTCTTACTTGAAGAGGGTTGTTGCTGCTGTTTGCTGCTCTTGGTTTGATGCGGGCTAGAAACGAGGCTGCTAAGGGACGCCAGACTGGACAGCGATTGGGAGTGAGAGTGCATTGTGGACGGCGATGATGTCTTCGGGAAACCGTATGATGATCCTGGAAATTGGGATAAATTGTTAGCATAAGTGTAATATCAAAAACAGTATAAGCAATCTTTTCTGTTCTAAATTTGTTTAACCCTTTCATGGACAGTCCTTCAGATAGTCGTGCAATTTAAAGTGTTGTGGCTTCTAAATTTAAGTGAAGTTGTTCACATATTATAGTACAACACAATTAACTGTCGTTCACGACTTTTTTGACATTACGACGACAGACTGTCGAGACAATAGGAAGAGCTAGAACGCCAGTCGTCAGACACAAATGTGACGACAGAAAATCACAGCTTTAAACGATTCTGTCGTGCAAACGACATGCTGTCGTGAGCCGATAAATTGTCGTCACGATCTAGTAGAAACAGCTAGACACGACAGTCGTTCAACGATAAAATAAACGTCCACGACACAGTCACGACAGATAGTCGTGATATGGGAACAGGCTAGACGCGACAGTCGTCCAAAGATAAATAAAGCGTTACTATATAATGGGAACAGCGTTTACCGTAAAATTTAGTATTAGAATATGATGGTAATGGATATTCTGTTTCGATTGCGAACTTACACACATTGTTTTGCAGATTGTGTGCGGGTTTCACTACATGATGTACACACATATATGTATATTCAAATCCGCACATGCACTTACATGTTGAATAGGTTACTTTAGATGCACTATTCACGTTATTACATTTATTATTTTAATGAACAATTTCCCTCCTAGTCGTTTATTACATCTTTCATTACAAAAAACTTCTAGATTTAGTACCTCTCGTTGGTTCTGACTGAAAACCAGCGCCTTAGGGAACTTAGACATATCGACTGTGAACTATCTCAATTTTGACAACTTTTCATAATGGAGAAAAAAATTGTGTGCGTCATCTATATAGCATCTGGTTTATTAAATAAAAATACTTAGTTATGTGTAATAAAAATATTCAAAACCGTTCATTACAGTACAAATTGTTCTTTAAAATAATAAGTGTAATAAAATGTGAAAATTGCATCTAAAGTAACCTATTCAATATGTAAGTGCATGTGCGGATTTGAATATACATACATGTGCTGAGTCAGCGCCATGTCACTGCCATGACAAAAATGTTTTGTTTTTCCTGATATATTCAATCTGTATTTGTGTCATACTACTGAATAAAGTGTTTATCTATCTATCTATCTATCATGTTTTACCTTCACCGAAAAGTACATGATAAGTCCCGAAAAACTCAGAGGTGCAAGATCAGATTCGAATCCACTACCCTTGAAAGGCGGATAGGTCAAACCATTAGGCTACCACAGCTTTTTAATGGAAAAGAACTTTATGTTTGCAACTACGACGAAACTTTTTTTAATATCGAACTGTTTGCAATTTTTCGATGATGAAAATAGATTGCACTAAGAGAAGCAAGTTTACAGGGTTTATGTTGGAGCATGTATTAACTTGAAGACTTTCCTGTATCACATAGAGAAATAAGCACTATATATACTTTTATGATACCTACCAAGTGACGGAGCGTCCATAACAGTTGCAGTGCCACTCAGAGCTTTAAATCGCAAAGATCTTAGGGTGTGGTACTGCGCTCGTCACCTTGTGACATAAGTTGACAAGTCCCATGTGCCCGTAATTTCACAAGCACTCTTACCTTCCAAACCGGAACACAGTAATGCTCACAGTACTGCTTAGCGGCAGAAAGAGGGAAGGTGGCAGTACTTCCCTGGACGAACTCTTTCACAAGGACCTCTACTGCTGCTATATGAGTATGTATGAAGTTGGCAATCGACCTGCAGCCTGCCATTTTGCAATAGCAATGCAGTTTGAGCGCTTACTTTCATTAATTAATCTAACAAGTAGGAACTCACTCATGCTGGGGCTTGAGTTGGTGCTGGTAGACGGATTTTTCTCCTTGGAAGCTGTACTCGACGGGGTGTTGGTTCTTGCGGATCTGGACATAATATACATTTGAACCATTTATTCTAGACTCTTTGGGTCCAAAACGTGGCCCAATCATTATAGGGCTAGATAATTTAATTTACTTGTTATCCCAACTTATTCTACACACAATATTCAATACTTATTATTAACTGTTTTCAGTAACTTTAATGACCGTTTCACTAAAGTTTTCTTGTTCGTTTTGTCCCAGTATTGCTTTAACGTGTGGTATTATATTAATTAACCTGCAAACTATTTTAAGGGTGTTTACACCCAATATGTTATGATCGTTGTGAAAATAAATGATAGATTTATCTATTAGTGTGAGCGGAGTATTGTCTCTCATATTTTATACGAATTTTAATGAATATAAATTAATTAATTAATTATTCACCTCTCACTCTTCTGCGGTTGTTTATTTTTAGGCGGCACATTCATTGCGGCTCCGGATAACGCTGAGAGAGCGGAATAAGGGTCCCCCATTGGTGGAAAATTGAGGCCCGAGGCTTGCAGCCTCGCGAGGTAGTCTTGAGCAGCTAGGTGGGAGGCCATGGACCACCAGGCCGCACCTAAAAAGACGATACAATTCATATTAAAACAGTGAATCATTTTAAAGGTAGTCCGATGGTAAGGTGTTGTACTAATTGAACGCGAATACGCGATCGGACTGCCGATGCCATCATCGTGCAACCGCGCGATGACAAAAAGCGTGTGTTCTAATAGATAATTGCGCGAGCACGTATCCGCGCGATCATGGGTGCGGCTGAATTGATAACGCGACGCGATTGTCAATCGTGACACCTATTCCGACATCAATGTTTGATCGTGCGTTCGCGTGAATAGATTTCAAACATATTCATCGCGCGTACGGCATTAGGGCACCCATTCGAGATCTGTATGTTTGATCGCAGGTTCGCACGAACAAAACTCGCGCGAATTTGCGACGATCGCGTAATCGCGTTCAATTAGGACGACGCCTAAGAGCGGTTACACACGGCGACTACCAGCAGCGATGCAAACGCGATGCAGTCGCTAATCGTCTACACCTTTACACGAGCGCGCGATTTTAAGCAGCGATGCAAACGCGATGCAAGCGCGCGACTGCATCGATACAAACGCATGATTACATCGGGATTTGTAGGCGACTGCATCGATGCAATCGCGCGTTTGTGTCGAAGCAATCGCGCCTTTGCATCGATGCAATCCTATAAATCACAAGTGTGGCGATGTAATCGCACGTTTCACGAACGGGTGTCTCACTAAGGGTTCGTAAATAACTTTGGAAACTGTAACGTAAATAGAGTGAAGATAGTGATGGTAACCCTGGGCAAGAACGGTTGTTTATCTACCTGAAAGCTACCCCCTTATCATAACCAAGGACCAATAAATAACCCAAGGGCCAGGGGGCTTACCATAAAACTTTCAAAAAACAATCTTATTTCAATGTAAGTTTATAATAAACCTATCAACCAAGTAATGTATTATTGCTAAAGTGAGTGAAAGAACGAATGATTTCCCAATATTGTCTATTCCTTACTAAAACTAGGAAAGAAGTAACGCTATATGAACTGTATAATGCCATCTCTTTCTTTTTTGATGTTCCTCAAATCGAATCGCGCTATCGTAGTACAGTGTAAAAATATTTAATATTATTTACATTTAAGAGAATTTTGACTTCCAAAAAAAGAAAAGTATGTAATAATAATCTCTTAAAATTACGTTATTTCCAATTATTTTTCCGCATTTTCATGAAGAAAAATAAATAAAACAAGCGAAGTCTTGATTGTCACCAAGTTAGTGTCGCCAAGGATCATATAATTTTCATAATTTTACGAAATAAACATCGTTCATATTTTTATTTAATGACAAATTATTTCCTATGTACTATTAAATAAAAAACAAAATATATATAACGTATTTAGACAATAAATTCGAAAATAACATTGTTTCCATTGCATCCGTGTAATTATTTCAATATTACTTTAATGTTAAAGTGGCGTCATAGTACGAACTGAGTGCATGAATAGTCACGAAGCTGCCAACGAAACATCATAGTTTTAACACATCGAGTACATAACCAGAAATAGAGACGAAATGAGGGTCATATATTCCTGGTAACTCATCAGTGATACATCACTTATAAACATCAACTCTCGTTTGCACTGAAATATAGAAACGCCGTATACTCCAAAAATATCCTGTATTTATTGTAATAAAGATAATATCTCTAACAATGGCGTGCTGTTTCATTTGGTGGTGTGGGAAAAAACAGCAAACCATCTAATTACAAAACAAACGGAATCAAATTTCATCGGTAATTAAATATTAAATATGTAATTTTGCAATTTTCGTCAATTATAGCGAACCTCAAGTGAACTGGTCGATTTGAAGTTAAACAATTGACGACACCCGTCAATTGTTTCGAACTCGGGCTAGCCAATCGGAGCGCAGTTGTCACAGTAATGATATGGCAGAATAGTTTTCAAACAAATTAAATGACATTTCGTCTCTATTTCTGGTTATATACTCGATGTTTTAACATTACAATAAGCTTACTTTAAGCGCGTCATGGCACGAAAAGTCAATGTAAGGTTAAAGTAATATTGTTTTAAGAGGTTGTGGTAGGACCCCTGCTAATCGCAATACAAGACAGCATAGTGGGGTAATTAGTACCTATTAGTACACCATATGTCACTACGAGTACCAAAAATGCTATTTTTGTAGCCAGTTTTACATTGACGAGCTGCAATTTATCAAAGCTACTCTAATTTCTAGTGCTAACAAATAAATCAACTAGATGGCGCTCATTGCACATATTTTTATGGATAGTGCAGGCTATTTTTTTTTGTTTAGGATTAACGCCATCTGCCCATATAAAGAAGCGTTAATTTAAATTTATAAATTAGCTATGTAACACACAACGCCATCTATTGAAATGCATATTAATTTAAAGTTTAGAAAATAATTTTCGCTCATGATCAATATTTGAATAAAAATAATTATAAACTACTTCCAGGCTATTGAACAGCGCTATACATAGATAGATAGATATTTTTCAGAGCTACGATCTGCAGCTTGACTTTGATTGCCTCTCTCGATCGGAAACTGCGTCTTTTCCGAGTCGAGGTGCATAACTGCGATTCACAACTGGCAGAACGAAAACTTTTGACATTTCTAATCGGAACAATAGTTAATTTAACTCACAAATTAGAAAGATATAGCAGGAATCAGGTTCATCTTCTCGCTCAAAAACCCATCGGTCGGGTAGTCTCGAAATCAGATGGGTTTCAGTCTCCATTAGTTTTTAGAAATATTGAGAAAAATGTACTTTACATCTGCTCTCATTAAGTACATAGCAACGTTTTGGAATTAAACGTGGTAGCACCACCGGAATCCTGAGTGTGATAGACAGTACTTAATGTTCATTTTTATTTTATTATTAAGCCTACTAGTACTAGATTATGAAAATAATGCTTTATTAGGTATTATTATTGTTATTTTCAATACAAGCAGAACTTACTGGCAGCAGGGTGCAATCCAAGCGAAGCAGCCTGGTTGGCGGCAACGCCGAGGGTGGTGGGGGGCGGGTAGCGCGAGCCGAAGCCGAACAGCGCCGCCTGCGCCTGGGCCGCGGCTTGCGCCTGCGCTGCGGACGCGGAGTTGCTGCCATCGCGGCCCCAGTATGCTGGAATTGAGACACGAGTGCATAGTTAGCAGGGATCTGAATAGGAATTTCACAACGCCACATAAGAACGGCTTCTCGTTTAGTTTGCCCTAGACACAACACTTCTGCATTTCGTGGCAGTTTCCGTTATGCTGCCACGAAATGCTAGAACAATATACCTCCTCCAATCAGGAAGTCTAATAATGTTTATTCTTTTAAAAAAAACTATAGATTTTATTTAACAGAAATAACAAAAAACACATAAGAAATATTAGATGTATCGTTTGTGTATAAGTGGATTTTGTATGTATATGTGGCCTAATTCGGTTATACTTTTTGCAATCAGTTCCAACTTTATAGTTAGGAAATAAGTAGTTTTTTCTTTTCTTTTTATATATAATTAAGTTTGTTTGATAGTTGAATGGTGTTTGCATACATAACATAATATTATCAATTAATTATAAATAAATTATAAATAAATTAACAATAGGTATAGATATAGTTAAGCATCACACATTTTGTCGCATCATAAATTCTTTGTACGCATATTGCGAATTTAAATAAGTCAATGTTTTTGTAGTAATAGTTTAGTGCGCTTGTGACGCACTCCCTGGGCTCCGCATAATACCAGCGACGTGGCTGTTCTCAGCCACGGCACATGCTGAGCGGTGCCCATTCAGCATCATAATTTTAGTTTTTTTTTTTAGTTTTAGAATTAAGTAAATTTCAAACTAAACAGGATAACACCTCTAAATCGGACATATGATTTATTTTTATGTGTAATTAGCAATTACTTTTCTACAGTAGGTGTGTTTAGAAGAAAAATTTTAAATTGTAAGTAAAAAAACTGTCCTCAAAAGTTTGTCAAGTTATTTGAAATTGGTTAACGTAAAGTGCCCACTTATTTCAATAAACCGGATTCTTTCTCCCTTCGGGTGCGTACAGATCTGGCGAATGCGCTGCGAACACGCTGCATGCGCGCTGTGCACGTACTGCACGCTAACTGCGCGCGTGCAGTTAAATACATGTTAATATATGTGGCACGAGAGCATCGTGCGATCGGCACGCGAACTGATCGCACTACGTAATGCACGTGTGCAGCTCGCGTGCGTTTTGCAAACAGGCGCGTTTGCGGCGCATTTGCCAGATCTGTACGCACCCTTAGAGGTGGAATATTTTCAACAATTTGAATGAGATGACTTCAGAGGTACGCCCATTCTAACAAAAAAGAATAGTCGAAATCGGTTTACACATGTCGGGGTAATTGCACAACATACATACAAAAAAAGGCCAGTTGAGAACCTCCTAATTTGAAAAAGGTTAAAAGGAACTATTTTATCCTGGGCTTTATTAATCACTAGGCGGAGGTTACAATCTTCCATTGCGTAGACCGTTTGCTTGTTTACCAATTTGTATACCATGAAAAAAAAAACGCAGAATTTATTATTTAGAATCGTTATAATACGAGTAGTGTAGAATTTATGACATTATTGTTTAATTACCTCAATGATGCCACATTTTAATTATGCAAGCAATAATTTTATTATTCAATGTAATTCTTTGGATCTGGATCTTTTCAATACGAGTGTGATTTCGGCAAGCAATTAATGAATAAATAAATAAATAAGCTAAATATATAAGGAGAGTACTGAGTGGACATTTCTTTGTTTTACAGTGACGTTTGCAACTATGGTTGTATTTTTATGTTTTACGTAATAAGTTATTTTGAACTGCCTCCATGGCTGAACAGTTACCATGCTGCACTGCCACGCAGAGGTTCCGGGATCGATTCCCGGGCTGGGAGAAATATTTTTGCATGGTCTCATTAACCTACCAAATGGTCCACATCTATTTCTCTCTTTCTCTCGTGAGTTTGGGTGTAAGTTGTGGTTGTCTATGTGTGTGTCCATGGCACCCGCGACACAGGGTTTCAGAAATACGGGACTATGTTGAGTGTGTGCTTTATTTTTATTATTTTTATATTATGTTTTGTGTAATAACTTAGTTAAATTGTGCACTCAGGTTCCTTGTTATATTTCTATTTGTGAGGACATGTAATTGGATCTCACTTGTTACTATTATTATTTAAGTTACTTTTAATCTTTTAGAAACTTATGTGGGTGGTCCTGTTAACCACCCGGATTAAACGTGCTCACTATGGGGATTCCAGATAAAGTCAAAACTCCGTTATAATTTAGTTGTCACACTTTTATTGTTCACTGCCAAATAGTATACGGTACAAAACAATTAGAAGATTTACACAGATTTACTCGGAACTACTTATGGCGAGGAACATTGCTGGAGGGTTGAAAACGTAACGTAAGGACATGTGTCCCTACAAGCTTTTGGTTTTTCTTTTAAATAAATAAACTGTATATAAATAAATCAGCTTTTTTCTTAGTTAGCGTAAAGGTCAAAGACATAAAATGAATTTATTTTTTCTCAAACACGCTCGGAAATGTTTGCGTTACTTTCAAAAAACGACCACGGACAGTTTGTCCTTTATGGACCGTGTGACTCCTTCCCGGCCAAGGTAAGTATGAAAGACTACGCTAAACTTTTAAATCTGCATACTAATGATTAGTTAATGAACCACATGAACTATGTAAACAGGCAAAAGAAAAACTCGTACAGCCTACTGCCAAGTGTTAGTTGCATAGTAATTTAATAATATTTTTTTTAACAAAAACACGGTAAATTAAACCAAAGTGTTTGGTATTCTCTTCTGTTTTTTTTGGCCTTTTTTTTAGGTTTTTTAAATAAGTTCTAGTGAGAAGAGCGATAACGAAAATACCTGCGAGTACTGTCGAATATTACTTTTAATTAACATTTTTTTTACTCTTTGTATTATACGCCTTCTCTTTAGTTTTTGTATTATTTCATCACATTGTTTGAGAAAATCACTATATAAGCGTCGGCGGGAACAGGGATTGCTTGACTCGTATTATTACAAATATATTAAAAATATTGTAACTCTTATTTTATTATTTAGTAGCAGTAGAGCTCCCTGTGAAAGAGTTCGTCCAGGGAAGTACTGCTATCTTACCTATTTCTGCCGCCAAGCAGTAATGTCAGCATTACTGTGTTCCGGGTTTGAAGGGTAAAAGTGCTGGTGAAATTACAGGCACATGGGACTTGTCAACTTCGGGTGGACGGGCGCAGTGGCAGTGCCCCTCAGATCTTTGCGATTTAAAGCACTGCGTGGCACTGCAACTGTCATGGACGTGTACCTTACCATCAAGCGTACGACTTGTTTGTCCTGTCACTTGATATTATTAAAAAAATACTCTTCCAGCATGTGCTGGAAGAGTAATGAATGAGAGAATGTACTATTACTGTTCCTTGTCGAATCGACTTGAAATTTGTTATACTATAGAAATTCGATGAGATGACAATAGTTTAGTATCCCAGATGCTGCAACCAGGACTGTCTGCAGCTTAGCCAACTCCTCAACTACTTAGAGTAGAACTATCGCGTCTGGTCTCGTTACATTGGTCACGATACCACGAGGTGTTACTTATAGATGGTACTTTATTGCCTATTTGAGTTTAGTAGAGCAATAATTATTAATACAAAGATCGAACACTTAGAAAAAATTCCTGCGATCCGGCCGGATTCGAACCGACGTCTTCTAGCAAACCGTGTCAGACGCTATACCAACTAAGAACGAACCAGCGGACCTCACGAATTTATCTATGTGCTTGTTGTTGAATAGAGATCCGATAACAAGCACATAGAGAAATAATAAAAGAGAAAAGAGTCGTTCGTCGAAAAACCAAGTACCTCTGTATTTGGTTTTTCAAACGACTTTTTAGCCATCAGAATACACGGACATGCCTGTAAAATTTGAGGATTTCCTTCGAGTTTCATGGGATCCCTCATCAGATTCTGACTTGGCGACAACGGGACGACCACGAGAGTGTAGCCTTTCAAACAAAAAAGAATTTACAAAATCGATCCACAATTGACGGAGATATCTGAACACATACATAAAACATACAGCCGAACGCATAACCTCCGCCTTTTTTTTTAAATCGGTTAAAAATAGATAAATGCAATGTATACGCTTCTATAATAGGATTCCGATTGATATTCAAAATTTACCATTTACGAGGTTTAAAAGTATTATGAAACAAAAACTTTATACTAAAGTTATACAACTTCTGCGTACTTGGATAAAACAAAAATCCGTGGTAGTGACCCGTTTAGCTCTTCCACGTATTCTCGATCCAAGATGTTTAAATTAAATATTGTAATGATAAATGTATTCAAATGTATATTTTGCAAAGAGCAATTTATTTAATTAGTTATTAATACATATAATCTCAGTATAGGGTAATAAAAAAAATCTACCTCAAAAGTTAATGGAGTTACATGTATTTGCCAAGTAAATAAAAGTGAGCGAAACCGGATTCAACCCCTATTTTGCCACCCTTAGAGGTGGAATACTTTCATCAAATTTAAATGGGAACAATTCTGAGGTACCTTCATTCCAACAAAAAAAGAATCATCAAAATCCGTTCACAAATGCCAAAAAAAAGGAACATACATACAAAAATTAGGCATTAAATTTAAACTTATTACTAGTTAATACTTAAGGTAGGTGTACACTCCGCATATTAGTATGATGCAGCAAGCGAACAACTAGCTAGCTACAGGTGAAGACTGAAAATCAGTAATGCTATCTAAAGTTTTTTCCACATCATTCAATTGTTTTTTTTTTCATTCTTAATAATAATATTCAATTTTTTAATTTCTAATTATTAAAAAAAATATTGAGAACCTCCTCCTTTTTTGAAGTCGGTTAATTATTAGACTTTTTTTATGACATTGAACCTACTATTAAAATTTTTCTTTTGTTTTTATTTTGCATTGCATTTTTAATTAAATTGACTTCGTGAATGAAAAAAATGGCGTACATTTTGGCTTATTGCAGAGATTCTACAAAATTATTATTATCATCTATACCATGCACCTGTAATAACGAATGAATAAATGAATTTGTGTATTACAAAGAAATAAACTAATTTGAAAATTATGGCAATACCTCCGAAGAGCCTGGCGGCATCGAGGAGCCCGTCTGGCGGAGGCTTGCCGGCCGCGTCGCCGGCCTCCCCATTCTCCTTGTCCATGCCACGACTGGAACAATACAAGAGTTAAGGTTATTATCCACAACAGATGTTTAAAATTTTTAAGAAATTAAATTTATGCCTATGCAAAAAAACAAACAACTCGTTGAAGGCGCAGTTAAAAGAACGTCAAGTTTGACACATAAGACCACTAATGTTAAGTGTAGGCAGTTTGCACCGTAACACAACAAATACAATAGCTGTAAGAGCTCTTTGTAAAAGAGTTCATCCACGGAAGTACGGACACACACACTGTGCTGGTGAACTTACAGAACTAAGTCCAAACTCACGGTACCACGATTTCGATCACTAAGGTAAACGATTCTTTTATGGGGAACTGTATGCGTTTCTACAATAAGATTCCGGAGCATATATTAAGATTACGATTTCCTAAGTTAAAAGTATTTTAATTGAAAAGTCATATTACAAAATTGTAGACTACGTGTTAGATAAAGATGTATGGAAAGACAACGTGAGTCTAGATTCCACACAATTATTATTCAAAATGTATTCCATAGCATTGAAGTTTATTTGAAAAGAGCTATCCCTAGAGTTTCTTGCTCGGTCTTCTCAGGGAGGTCAGCGTAGTGAACGAGCATTAGCTTAAATAATGACGTTTCCAAGTGTAAAAATTTTACCTATGGAATAAATGATTATTTGACTTTGACAGGCAAATGAGACTTGTTAATTTACGTCTGAGAGTGACGGGCGCAGCAGCAGTGACAATCTTTACGACTTAAAGCTCTGAGTGGCACTGCAACAGCTATATAATGCGCGTCGCTTCCCAAAATTAAAAAAAAAATAACAAAAATACTCAATAAAAATATTTGTTACAATTTTAAAGAAAAAAGTATTTAAAAACAGAACAATTCATCAAAGTAAACTCCAAAGAATTAAAAAAAATGAAGAACATGTTTGTATCGTCTGAAAATATTTTCCCAAAATTCAGTCGAAGTCAACGAACTCGGTGTCAATGACCTGTGTTGGCCTAGATAGATGACTAGGGCAAGGTTGTACGAATTCATGGTCTTCAAGGTCGTCGTATTTCTGGATATTTGTTGGTAGATATGCTTGGCTGATATGAATTTTTAAATTATTCTTATGGCTCTTTGAGCATGTCTGGTTACTGTCCGTCCGGATTCCTCCGGACACGTAATTTTCGGTTTGGAGTAACAATTTAAAAAAAAAGTAATATTAGATGGATACGTTGCAATTCTGTAGTAAAACTCGATTTACTTATATTAAACGTTTCAATTATATTAATCTAGTTTAGGCTCCAGCCTATAGAAATTTTCCTGTACACACTACTACGAGTATTACGTCATTTAAATTGTTACAAAATTGGTTTGGTTTTTGGTTTTAAAATGGTTTGTTTGAAAAAACAAATATACGCGATTTAAATCCGGAAAAATAGTTTCAGTTACAAATTTGTCGGGGAAATAAAGAATGGATTGCTTATTTACGGCAAAAATTTTGTTGCTCGGGCGTATGTCCATCAGTTACTGCCGCGTGAGAGAGATTTTCGACTTTATTTTGGTAAAACGTCCGGCCTTACAAATGGCAGGTTTTTTTCTCTGGACTATTCAAATTTCGAAACGGTAACCCTATCTATACTGAAGCAGAATATTGCTCTTGTAATGATAACAACGCACACTTATCTCTACCCTCTTGGGAAACCCTGCATCACGAGTGCCATGGACATAGAACATAGACAACCATAAAGTACACCCAAACTCACAAGAAATTTATTCCGGCTCAGTAATCGAACCCGAGACCTCTGCGTCAGTTACGTGACCGCTAGGGGCGCTGTAAAATTTTGGTCGATGGTCGATTGCTAAAAATACAACATAACAAGGGGAACTAAAAGTCATATTATGTTGTGCATCTACTATACTTACCTACCTATAGTATGAAACACCCGTTCATTGAAGCTCATCTACTTATACGAGGGTGGTACCCCAGGGGTGGCAACACCCTCTTCCTGAATGGGGGGAGTAAGTATTTCATGAATGAATGAGATAACTTAGAAACTGAAATTTTGATTTAAGAAATTGAAACTTACTATTGTAAATACCGGTCTGTAAATTGTCATAATCGTGTTCGTGTATTTTTCGAAAGATTTTAGTACCTAGAAATCTTCGACTTGCTCCCACTTATAAAGTAAAGGAACAATGGCGAACTACCATATAAATTTTGTTGACCTAATTTGTTTGCGTCTGTGTATGAATAACATGTAAAAAAGCATAGAGTTTACAATAAGAGGCTTACAATAGTAATCTCAGAATACTGAGACGTTTAGAATTAAAGATATACTTACCGTTTGTAGTTTTGGAGATTATTTTTTTACATAATTGAATAAAATATATATATTCTGTGTCATAGCAAAATAAACTACAGAAACCTTAATCAGAGTTAATAGAAGCCAAGCCAAGAAGAAAGTAGTTAGTATTACCTTATACCTTTTTGGTACCATTTTAAATGTAATACTGTTTTATTTTAAGTAAATGTTATAATAAGGTTATTTTAATTTTTGTTTTTACGTTCTATTTGTATTATGGTTACCAAATAAACTATTTTTCTTTCTTTCTTTCTATTTGAGATTAGTCTTATTGGAAATCGGTGGAATTAGTACATTTGATATTACGTGAATTAACTTAATGTGTACGAAGCTATCTATAGGTACATAAGTATTGAATTAAAAACTGACAGTAGATCTATCGGTCTAGGTTACATATTAATTGGACATAGTTATGCAAACTAGAACCAACCCACAAAATGACACTTTCGAGATAATTAGATTTTTGTAATAACAGTGTGAAGAAATAAATAGGTAAGTTATTTGAGACAAACAATGTGAGTTATATGTAGCATTGAGAATGATTCTAATGAATGAAACTATTATATACAGCAATAAATAGAAAACATTATGTATCTTTTTATTTCGTTAACGAGAACCATGTTCTACTTTTCGTGATGAAAACGCTAAAGATCTACAATACTTCAGTACATGTGACATAGATCTAGTTAGCATATTTAAAAAAATACATTATGAGGTTAAGAAGCATGGTTATTTTTAGCTATTAAAAAGTTACTTATTTAGTGTTGGTACCCTGAAGGACTTTTATTTTCTCCATTTTGGCTTGGTACATTGCCAGGATCTTTTGTGAGCGGGTAAAGGACATGTCTGGTGTTCTACGTAAATACATACAATTTCACTCGAGGTGTGGGTTGGCTCTTGTTTGTATAACTATGTTCAATTAGGCATGTGAGTCTCATTTAAATATGTTTTTATTTCTAAATTTCCACAGGCCTTTAGTATAATTAAAAAAACCAAACTGAATTTAATTTATTCAAATTCGTAATTATGATATTTGAAGACGCAAAAAAATTATTTCAACAATTATTTCGCCACTGTTCTTTTGGTTATAGAAATTACAAATGTAATTTTATTACCGCCGTGATTGTAACAAATTATAGGTTTCTTACGGCTTTCTTTTTATTTGGCCATGTTGGCCGCTGGCCAGTCAACCCGTGACGAACTTTCTTTAAGTACGTCCTCAATTCGGTTATGGCAAGTTCACCTTGTTGAGTCTTTACTAAGTTGCCCGTTCACTCTCACCTTATAAATCTGTTTTGTTAACCTTCTTTTCTTTCATTCATTCTCTCGACATGTCCGACCCATCTAATAATCCCTTCTTCTTTCTTCTTTACCTTTGTAACTTTTTTTATAATATCTAGCAACTGGACAAACAAGTCGTGCACCTGATGGTAAGATACACGTCTGTCCATAACAGTTGCAATGCCACTCAGAGCTTTAAATTGCAAAGATCTGTGGGGCACTGCCCGTCTCCCTGAGACATAAGTTGACAAGTCCCATGCGCCTGTAATTTCACCAGCACCGTTATACCCTTCAAAGCCGGAACACAGTAATGCTGACATTACTGTTTGGCGGCAGAAATAGGTAAGGTAGCAATACTACACTGGACGAATTCTTTCATAAGGAGCTCTCCAGCTGCTTAAACTACATCTTCCACGCGGCAACGCTCTTTTATCACAACTGTCCCGTAATTTATCTGTCCAGCCTACTTCTCAAAGCTCTCATTTCCGCTGCATTAATTCTCGTGCGTCTTCTGCTAAATTCAACATTCACTATCATAAGTGTAGAAACTAAGCCCCATGAATACACTCGGCTAGGGGGTCAGGTATCTTAGGACACTGACTGTACATTCGATGTAGTAAGTCTTCAAACGCTACATAGTACTTACTGCTGTTAAATAATGGATACATAGGTAATAAGAAATTCTGCTTTAAGAAAGGTATATTTTTGTAATTAAGTTTTATTGAATGTCATGATATTTTACCACCAAGATAAGCGCCTAAAAAGTGAAGTGTCCAAAAATTGTATACTTCCAATTGTGCCTTTTTAGACACTTTTCGACCGATCGTGAAGGCAGCAAACCACGATTCAACAACCTCCATAGCCGAACGGTTACGCCTGCCACCACCACCACCAGAGGTCCCGGGTTCGATTCCTGGGCCGGGATAAATAAAGGGCGTAATTTGTGATTGCATATGCGTGTCTTTGACACCCGCGATACAGGGTTTCTCTAGTGCGATGCTAAATCAATGTTTCACGTGAATTAACAGAGGTATTAAATAATAGTATTCAAGCACATGAACCCTGTAAGGGCACTACAATGATAATAACTAACTAATTATTAATCTCGTATAGAAGCTGTGTCATTAATTATTACAATTGTGAAATAAATCAAGACCTATATAAAAATTTTGATCACAAGAATTAACATTAAAAAGCATAAATATTTAGTGATATAATCTTTTTCATCATTCAATTGATTAATTTATTTCAAAAATTTGACAAAATAATGTTTGAAAAAAATAAATTATTAATACAAAAGAAAAAAACATTAATAAATAGTAATAATAATTCTAACAAATGGCTTTGGTGTGTTATTATTATTATTCACTTGATCTCGTGGGTTCACCCTTCTTTCAATATCACTTTCATATCTTCCACCATAAGTAAAACATAGAACCCAAATTATACAACAACACATATTATCTATAGTACAAAAAACAATAAACCCAATTGTCCATAGTAGACCAGAACCAAAATCCTCTTCCCTGTATGACATATAGTCCATCCTGAATCTATGTCTAAATTCCAAACAGCAGAATTAACATGTTACCTTACAAAATCGATCCTACAAAACGTGAATAAACTCGTACAATGTTCAGTGAATGTAGGTCACGCTTAGATATTGCGCAAGCGCAAACTGATCATAACTTTGCTTTCTAAGCAAATCCATTTATAGCATGTACTGTGGGCACACACTGATCGAATTAATGAAGCTATTGGATAAATTAAGTTGACCTGTCGATAGGAAGAACTGTTTATAGCTCGGGATTCAATTATTATGGTTCAGTCTACCATGCACATTGTCCTATAAAGATGTAATATAGAAAACCAAGTCATGTTGTTAATCCCGTTTTGATTTATTTAACAGTAATAATTTAAGTAAATCCGTTAACTGAAAAAATTTAGGACTGATGTTATTATGTTCGATTGCTGGGATAATGTATTAGTGATACCGCAGCGCTGTGTTCCACATCGTAGTTATAGGGTAGGGAGAAACAGTGCAATCACAGGTATAGGAGACTTGAGAGACTAAGTTCCATGTAGTTATAACTTACCCTCAGGTGGACCATCTGGATGTTAATCAATTTGAATATCGTAAATAAACAAAGTAAATCTATTTTAAAATTTCGTACGACCAGTGCTGGCAATGCTTCCCGATCTCTGGATGTTTTAACGCTTGCATCCCTGAGGTCATTGGAGTACGTTTATTTGGCATGAATTGTACTTAAATTCAGAGTATGGGTTTTGCTTTTAGTGCGAGCAAAAAGGGCGTTGTGACATGCATCGGCGGTATACGGGACTTCCTCAAAAATACCATTGCTCACTCGCACCATAACCAGGCAGAGTAAATCTCACCTGGCCTGGTTCCTGCCGGCTATGCAGCACTTGACAGAAAATATGTAATAATAGTGTTATTAGGAGTGAGCGTTTCTGGTATTGGGCTTCGTGCTGCCTTTGTGGTTTATCTTGAGTGTGGTTGTGTCCTCGTCCATAGAAATAGAGTTGTATACTTTATTGCCCCTTCCGATGCGATTCTAAACAGTTTATTGGATTATAATTATTATTCGTAAGCAACGGATTTTACTTTGGTGCAAATCTGAAACCTCGGATCAGCAGGATAAGCCGTAAGACAATCCAGTTCAATTGATATTCTATAAACTTTTGACAAACAATTACTAATTGGAACAATAGCTACACTGAGTCGTGTAGGCAGAATACAATGAACAAATTGTATTGATATTAATTATGATTTTTATTTTGAGCGTCATAAACAATTTATGGTAAAAAAAAATACGGTTTGGAAATTATCAAATTGCCGACTTTTTTTGCTAACAGTAGCTATAACTGTAAACATATCGAAAAGCTGTATATAAACGGACAAAACATAATAATTTCCTCAGAAAACCTGCCTTCCTCCCAAAACTCCCAATTACCATGCATTACGCCGCCCACTAGGGTGCAAAGGGGGTACCCCCCTTTACTCCAACCCCAAACAGCTGGGCTATGAATGAAACTTCCTTATTGCATTATCCTGTAACCTTGAAGCTGCATTCTTTGGAAAATTGTTAGTAGTAGAAACTTAATTTTTGATTAGGTTAGGTTAAGAAGATTTGAAATAGAAGTGAACAATAAATCATCATCAATCCATTTACACGTGCCACTACTGGACACGGGTTTCATCTCAGGCGAGGGTTTAGGCCATTATCCGCCACGCTTGGGGACTTCACACTTTTCCGAGGGTTGTGAAAGCTTATGGTAAATTTCAAATTCAATTTTTACACATAAATTTTGAGACACGCGAGGCAGGATTCGAACCCACATGCTCTGCTTGAGAAGCTGTAGCTCAAACCATTCGGTTACCACGCCTGATAGTGAGCAATACTTTTGGTGTAATTACAGGCACATGGGACTTGTCAGCTTGTCTCAGGGTGACGGGCGCAGTGGCAGTGCCCCTAAGATCATTGCGCTTTGGTCACACGTATTTGTAAATTGTTGTTACAAATATAAATAAATAACGCGTGTTACTTGTATCGCAAGAGCCATGGACACATGACATAAACAACCACAAATTACATCCATACTCACGAGAGAAATAAATGTAGGCCATAGAAATATTTCTCCAGGCCCGGACTCTCCACGTGGCAGACAGCATGGTAACCATTCGGCCTCAGAGGCAGTAAATAATAAAGTTAAATAATATTAAATTATAACAATATCCACCAAATATGACCAAATGTTTACATTTCTCAGGGAATTTGCCTTACGAATGAGCAGTTGAGTTTAATAAGTATGACTATTTCAAGTGTAATAAAGATTATTTGAACGACCTAGTTCTTTCAAACAATACTTTCGGGTGGAAAAGTGTTCGTGACGCTTCAGTCTCAAAAGCAGGCTTTCTTTTCTGTTTAAAGTTTTTCAACAATACTTAAATATTATTTTGAACGATCTAGTTCTTCCAAGTCTCAAACAATACTTTTGGATGGGAAAGTGTTCGTTAGGCTTTAGTCAAAAAAAGCACCCATTTTTTTTCTATCTCAAGTGTTTTCTGTGACACTGTAAATTTGTCGGTTTATTTCCACAGCACGTACAGATCGCGTACGTGTCTTGGACACACCAAATTTGTGCAAACTATTGCAAAAAACTAACAATGAGCGTGTCGAACACGTTTTACTAAAAAGTTCCATGATTGTGGAGTCTCTAGATGCATATTAACGAAAACTTGATGTAGATAATGTGCTAAAACATTAAAAAATACGTAGTTGAATTTACGCGCGTGTAATGGCGAAGTCATTGTTAGAAGAATTCTTTAGCGTTCAAATGACATAATCGGACGTAGTTAAGCAAAAAGGATCCAATAAAATTATCAAAAAATGAGTTATATTTACCAAACGGTTCCAGTCCAACCTCTTAGATCAGCAAAAAAATCCAACATATAAATAGATAACTCTGGAGTTACATGAAGTATTTTTAGACTTTTAAACTTAAAATTGCCATATCTCGAAAGTGACTGGATGTGCATTGGATCCTTTTTGTTTAACTACGTTCAATTACAAGTTTGAATAAAATAAATACATTAAGTTTTTCAAATTACTCGTATTTAAGCCTGGAAATAAAATCATATGTGAAATTAATAAGGTATTTGATTAATAGCTTTTGTAACTACAGTGAAAAAATAGGGTGGTTTGCATTAATATTAAACATAAGTGGTTGATGACTGTACCACCTCAGTCAACCGTGACCATGGGACCTGTAAAGGGCATGAAACGTTGGTTTGTTTGAAAAAACAAATATACGCGATTTAAATCCGGAAGAAATAGTTTCATTTCATTGTTTCTTTATAATATTATTCAAGTATTGACCATGAGCTAAAATTATTTCCTGAACTTTGACAAATATCCGTATCAATAGATAGCATTATGTGTTACAAACTAATTTATAAATTACAGCTTCCTAATATGGGTAGGATTAGCGTCCTAAATAAAATAAAAGAATAGCCGGCAGCAGCATCGATAAAAATCTCTGCAATAAGCGCCATCTAGTTTATTTGTCTGTTATCACAAGAAATAAGAGTAACTTTTTCCAATTGAGAACCTTTTAACAATGGTTGTGGCAAACGGTTGACAATTATATCCATTTAGTACTTGTCGCGCCATCTGGTGAACCAATAGGTACTAAATACCCGACTACGCTTGTGTCTTGTGTTGTATCGCAATTCGTGTCCATGATATGTATCTAAACCAAACGCAATACCACAAAAAGCAGGTGTGCGGATACGGTCAGCAGCCACCAACACGCAAGAAGATGCAAAGATGGATATGCTGTCTCTACCGTATCGTATAAAGGTTCACGCCCATTTAACGTATCAGCACTAAACTAGCATCACGTCGTCTTAAAATAGAATACTGAAAAAATAACTTTAATTTGTCGGGTATACGTTTTAATTACGACATCGAGTCGCTGTCCACTATTTTCGCTTATACTGCAAGATACTGAACTTTAAATCTGTTTCAACTACGCCAGGGGTCTCAAAGTGTGCGCCGTGGCGCCCTGCAACTTGATTTTGATTTCCTCTCCCGATCAGAAACTGCGTCTCTTTCGGGTCGAGGCGCATAATAGCGATTCACAACTGGCCGATCGGAAACTTTTGACATTTCAAATCGGAACAATAGTTGAATTGACTCACAAGTTAGAAAGATATAGTGGGAATCAGGTTCATCTTCTCGCTCGGAAACCCATCTGCCGATCGATTCCGATTTAAACTAAAATCAGCCTGCTGGTGCGTCGTGGAAAGTGAAGAGGGGCGCTGTGAGGCCGTGACCCCGAAACCTTAGGTATTGGCGAGTACAAAAATAATTAAAGGATATCCTCCACTCTGTATGTGTAACTATGATGTTAATATAATAGCGCTTATATAGGAACGGAAGACGAAGAAGTACTTATTTCTTTCGACTGTACCTATCCATTACGACTAGCTAGCTATGTTAGGGCGCCACGACATGTTATTAAGCTTGTGAGTGCGCCGCAGTCTGAAAAAGATTGGGAGCCCCTGCTCTACGCTATTTCGTTGTGAGGAGGGACTGATGGCTAAATGTGTAGAGCGAAAGACCGCTCTGTGGCAATGATATTCTGTGACTCAATTGTTTGGACAACTATAGCTGCTTTTCTGGATAGTGGCTTAACACGAAATGATTCACTTTTTTACAGAACTATATTCAAAAAGTGCTTTCATCTTAAAACACAAAGAAAGAGAACTTGTTATTGGTTACAATAATCACGTAACAACATTCGGTTGTTTTTAAACCGTCTACCTGGTGAATCAGATGTTTTTGAACTAGGCCGCCATTGTAGAAAACCATCGATATATTGCATTGACTTACAAATAAATGGACGACGGGTCTAATACAAAAACCACGAAAAAAATGTCCCAAGTCAACCTATTCGAAATTTAAATTGTTATGTCATCGCAGTATCGCGCTGTCCGTAGAACAAATGAAGACTAAAGCGGAGTGTCGCGCTCTGTATACGATTTTAGCGCCTTACAAGTGCGGACACTTTTTAGCGCGGACCCGACGTCCATATAATTGTAAGTCAATGGATATATTGTTAAATTTTTAACAATCTTGTAGTTTGGCAGTTTGACAGAAAATTTGTAGAAAAGTTGTTTAAACGGCGACAGATGTTGACAAAACAGTGAGAAAGGGCGTACGGGGGAAACTACAAAAGAAGGATGGCAAAATCTGACACAATAATTATAAAATCAACGAAGAGCTTTAGTTTATGCCTAGTTAACAGTGTACTTTTGTATATTTGTAGAAGTCGGGAATAAAGAAATTGTAAACAATGTATTTTTGAATAAATGCAAGAACATAAAGCAACTGATTCAGTTCGACCACAGATTAGATAACGTTCTTGCACGTACGTTTCATTTTAAGCATGA
Organism: Hyposmocoma kahamanoa; assembly: GCF_003589595.1. NCBI lineage: Eukaryota > Metazoa > Arthropoda > Insecta > Lepidoptera > Cosmopterigidae > Hyposmocoma > Hyposmocoma kahamanoa. The sequence continues at coordinate 3,205,603 of NW_020653732.1, read as the reverse complement.
TTGAATATTTATGTACCCAAAGTATTGGTTATTTTATAGTACGTACAGTAAACAGTAATGACACACTGTAAAAAATAAAACACAATGTGACAAAAATGTTTAGAGAATATTGAAATGAGAGATAAGAAAGTTAGCAAAGGAACGTTTTGACAAGAGGTCTCTTGCTAATGTCAATGTCACATTGAAGTTTTTTTATTGGGTTTTCACGGCCGGGGTACTTTGCCTTTTGAGCCAATCGTCATCTCATTGAGGTTGAGGACAGTGTGATCACTTGTAGCAAATTTCTGCCATTTGGCCAAGTTTAATTTTTATTACTTTTCATTGCGGCAGAACACGTTAACGTCACGGAACGTAAAAAAAAGTTGTATCAAATGTGACAGAGTTTGGTAGATTTGGGAATATACAGCAAGTTCTTTATTATTTTTAGGAAAAAACTGAAAACTTGTTGCTTTCTGCTACAACGAACAAACATCTGACGCGAAATACAGGACAACGAAACATAACCTATATGAACTTTATAACTCCAGCTTCTACAGGCTGTACTCAATTAACTTTTTTGATGCTTTGATAATGAATCATCGATAGGTTTCTTTAATGCACGTCGTCAAAAACATTGGGTAACAAAATATACGGGATGTCGCCATCCTTCTTTACAAAACGAGTGCAAAACAATAACTTACATAAATATATATCTTATTAATTTCACAGGAGGTTCTCAATTCGTCTGAATTTTTTTTTATGCGCATGTTACGAGCTTAATCCGATATTTGAGAACCGATTTTTGTTAGAAAAGAGGCACCTCAGTGGTCGTGCCATTCAAGTTTGAAGAAAATATTTATTGAATTTCACACACTTTCCGCTAACGATGTCACTAAAACTTGGCATATAGATGTGATTATTGTAACTAACGTAACTGCCTCCGAGTCTGAACGGTTACCATGCTGGACTGCCAAGCAAAGACCCCGGGAGAAATATTTGAATGATTTTTAATTCGGGACTTATAATACGTCTGTAATGTCGAAGTAATTAAAATATGTTTTATACGTGATTAAGTTCCGAATTACAAATCAAATAATGTGTGAAAATCGTGAAAGTATACATCAAAATATTTGTATGGCCTACGTTTATTTCTCTCGTGAGTTTGGGTGTAATTTGTTGTTGTTTATGTGTGTGTCCATGGCACCCGTGATACAGGGTTTCCCTAGTGTGCGTTATTATTATTATTATTATTATTCCAATGAAAATAAAATATAGCCAAAATGGCTAAGCAATCTTATGGGATTGGTTTTTTTTATAACAAAAAGTTTTCATTATCCATCGATGTTTTCGTAGAGAAGCTACTTTTATCGATTAACAAAACTCGAGTAGATAGACTGAGAAAACCATTGACTTACAATTATATGGACGTCGGGTCCGCGCTAAAAAGTGTCCGAACTTATAGGGCGTTAAAATCGTATACAGAGCGTCACTCACGCTCTAGTCTTCGTCTGTTCGACTGACAGCGAAGCAAGCAAAATTAGACAGTACTGCGATGACATTACAATTTAAATTCAACGTTTTAGCTTTTTCATATTCCTTGACATGTCACTACGTGTAAATAGGTTGACTTGGGACATTTTTTTCGTGGTTTTTGTTTTAGACCCGTCGTCCATTTATTTGTAAGTCAATGGAGAAAGCATACATTTTAACTGACTAGTGCCATAACTAATTGTCAAAAAAATTCGCTGGTATTAATTATTGTGACCAAACTGTCCTTTGTTTCGCTTTACGTCGTTCGCCGGCTGGTGCTGGCGCGTTAAATGGGATACAACCTTAAAAATAGGACTGCGCAAAAATACATATTATTACATTTCCTTCCACATTGCGTGAAGACTATAGAAGGCATGTCAGAGTACGCTAGCAAATCGGAAGTACGGTAATTGCTCACTATCGAAAAATGGACACTTCAAGGTTTTCAAATCATTTATTATTGATAGACAATTACAGTTTCTTATTCGTTATATTTGTAATACACTGGTTTATTATTTAACTTATAAGAAAGATGGCCGACAGTGGTTGGAGCTCCAAGACCGGGGTCCCAAGTCTGCTAATTTTAAATCATCTCAGTTGGTTAGAGCAATGCTACGGTGCAGCATGGACGGTGGAAGTCCGACCGAGTCGATGAAAAATTTTTCTAAGTCCGATCTTTGTAGTCATATAACAAAACTAGTGAAGTTAATTCACGAAAAATCTCAATAAATAACTTTGCATTGCTATGGCAAACGGCGGGTCGTTTAGTAATGAACGTCCAGACGTTTGGCGAGATTACATACTTATTTCGACTTATCCGTGGAACAAAGACCTATGTGCAAGACTACTTGTTCTCAGGACATAGTACATTTCGTTCGTTCTTCTGCGCTGTGAATGTCAGATCGACTGTTGTTCGATGTTATATTTTCGAAACGAAATAAGATATATAAATCGTCAAAACGCTTTTACGTAGGTCTTAGTTTGAATAACGAAATCATTCTCGTAACGTAGTTATTCTCTTTTCGCTATATAATCACATCGGACTCTGTTCTTCGGATGAGCCGATTTGGCCGATATTCCCTACAGGCGTACTAAGCGTTTTTAGTCATCTTTTATTATGCGCATAGCTCAAGAATGGAATTCCCTGCCTGCGACAGTGTTTCCGAGCACATACCACCCGAGTGTCTTTAAGGTGCGACTGAATCTTCTTCTGAAGGCATCTTCAGGGCCGAGCACGTTCCATCGTAGATCCCAACTTTTCTCCAGAGCTAGGTAGTGGTCAAGAGCGAGTCGTTTAATTAAAAAAAAGAAAAAAGAACGACTCTTGTATGGAACGTTTACTACGGATTTTCAAAAATACGTGGCAATGTGATAACTGCAATTTTACATTTTATGCTTAAAATGATAAGGGTTAATTAGTCAAACAGTATTCATGTACTAGCTACATGACAGAAAATATGCGTGTGATAATGAGTTCCTATGTAGTCTCATTCCTGTTTATAAATAAATAAACAAATACTAGACAACATCACATTTAGTAGCAGTAGAGCTCCTTGTGAAAGAGGTTCGTCCAGAGTACTGCCATGTTACCTATTTCTGCCGCCAAGCCGTAATGTCAGCATTAATGCGTTCCTTTTAAAGGTAAGGGTGCTGGTGAAATTACAGGCACATGGGACTTGTCAACTTATGTCTCAGGGTGACGGGCGCAGTGGCAGTGCCCCTCAAATCTTGGCGATTTAAAACTCTGAGTGCCACTGTGACTGTCATGGACAGGTTTGTCGCTTACCATCAGACGCACGACTTATTCGTTCCGGCACTTAATAATATATATATGTATATAAAAAAACATACGTTGCTCTGATTCCAAATTAAGTAGCTAAAGCACTTGTGTTATGAATATGTCGCATATGACAACAACTAACATAGTATTATCTAAAAATTGCGTTATATATAATATATCTTTTGTATACTATTTAATTTGTCTTGTATAAAAAATCGCCGCGACAACAACCGCGTTGACTTTTATAAGACATTAATATTCAACAGTGTTATCCTATCACTTTTAAATTAAAACGTATGCGAATGTCAGACTATAACGCAATTTTGGAGATTATACTATGTTAGAGGTGTTATGTGCGATGCATGTAACTAAATTTTGATAATAAATAACGCACACACTCAACATAGCCCCGCACTAGGGAAACCCTGTGTCGCGGGTGCCATGGACACACACATAGACAACCACAAATTACACCCAAACTCACGAGAGAAATAATTGTAGGCCATACAACTATTTCTTCCGGCCCGGGAATCGAACCTGTGACCTCTGCGTGGCAGTCCGGCATGGTATCCGTTCGGCTACGGAGGCAGTTAAAAACGTTAGATGTCTTTTTCGTTCCGAGGGCAGTACTAGGCATAGAGGTGGCTGTTTACTAGGCTAAAGAAACATAACACTGGTTTGGTATTTTATTTCTTTTCATCACTGACTCAACAACAAGACTGTTAGATATCATTTTCATTGATCATCATACTGCGGTTCAACCAATTCTGGAAACTAGCGATACCTACTCAAGTAAAATGTTACATAACAGCAAATGGTTTTGGTGAAGTGACGAGGGTCCCCTGCCACAAAAGTTGTTCATATTAATACGTGCTGTCATCTCTTTAAGTTAAGGACTCTAATAAAATGTCACCCTGTAAACAGGGGGTTAGGAAGCTGACGCTAACCGTTGAAGGGTTGTTTGGCATCACAAACAAAATGTTTAAAAAAGCCTATGGCGGTGGCTAACTTCACATGTGAAGGTGGCCACCTCGATTTATTTTATATTATAATACTAATTGTGCTCGTTATTTCACACATGCAAATATGTACCACTTACATAGGTATAAATAAATATAGGACGCGTTCCCATTACGTCGTAACGTTTTAATTATCGTTGGACGACTGTCGCGTCTAGTCTATTCCCATATCATGACTATCTGTCGTGACTTTGTGTCGTGGACGTCTATTTTATCGTTGAATATCGTTGTCGTGTCTAGCTGTTCCCACTAGATCGTGACGACAATTAATCGGTTCACGGCAGCCGCCTTGTCGTTTGAACGACAGAATCGTTTGAAGCTGCAATTGTCTGTCGTCACATTTTATTTATAATCGGACGACAGTCGTTCCAGCTCTTCCTATTATCACGACAGTATGTCGTCGTAACGTCAAAAAGTCGTGCACGACAGTTAATCGTGTTGTTCTATATGTAACTTCATTTAAATATATAAGTCACGACACATTAAACTGGACGACTATCTGTCGTCACGACATACTGGGAACGCGCTCTTAAACAACATCACATAATATGTTGCTCTGATCAACAATACCCTCTCAAAGGTAGTTTATTGGTTTAAAGCTAACAATTTATTGCTCAATGCCAAGAAGACAAAGTGTGTTAAATTTGAATTACCTAATGTAAAATCGACTAGTCCAACCATAGAAATAAATGGAAAAAAATTAGACCTTGTTAATAAAGCTGTCTTTTTGGGAGTAACCTAAATATTTTTTATAACATATAGTGACGGGACGAACAAGTCGTGCGCCTGATGGTAAGCTATTCACGCCTGTCCATAACAGTTACAGAACTGTAAAAAGGTCTGAGGGACACTACCACTGCGCCCGTCACCCTGAGACATAAATTGACAAGTCCCATGTGCCTGTAATATAACCAGCACTCTTACCCTTCTGAACCGGAACGTAGTAATGCTCACATTACTGCTTGGCGGCAAAAATAGCTAAAGTGGCAGTTCTTTCCTGGATGAACTTTTCACATTGAGCTAGCTCTACTGCTTAAAAACATGGAATTAGTTTCAAAAGAAAATAATTTATATGAATGGTTGTTGGTATTTACGAAAGAAAGATTTGCATCGCGATTCGCATATAGAGCCCCTGGATAAAATGATAAAAAGTTTTACACGTACACCTAAACTCACGAATATACACTTAATTATCACGTAAATATAAAGGTTATATACAGCTGCCAAAGAATATTATAATAAGTCTCATATAAGCCTCAGATCTTTGCGATTTAAAGCTCTGAGTGGCACTGCAACTGTTATGGACAGGCGTGTAGCTTACCACCAGGCGCACGACTTGTTCGTTCCGATACTTGGTATTGTAAGAAAAGTCTATGTCTATACATGTCATGGACAAATTTACATATTGAATTAACTTTGACAAACCGCAGGTTCTTGCAATTGAAGTCAGTTTTCTAACCAGATCGCTGCGAGAGGCCATTGACTCGCCATTGAAGAGCAGAACACCAAAATAATTGCAATGGCGGTTGAATAGTAGCTCGATGGGTCGCCGTTGACAAAGCCCCTTCTCATAACTTTTAGCAGAATACCAAACGTACAAAATCCTGCCATTGACACTCTTATCGTCATACAACTGCCCCCGTAATATGCCACCTCGATAAAGCTATAGTATCCAAATTTAGCTGTGAAATTCGAGTGATAAAAAATTTTAAAATTTTATCACAATAGCGGTCATCGCGAGTGCCGGCGACCAATGGCTGCAAGGTCACAGCTGATTTTAAAACATTTACACAGTAATTTTATCAACGTAAAAATTGAGCACGTCAAACGATATGACAATATATTTTTTGTTTCATGGCTTTGGCGGCGATGATTAAACGACAAAGATAGCATATATACGCAATTTTATATCGTTGTCCTTTATATCGTTGTTCTTCGAAATGTATGATTTATCAACTGAATTACATATTGTCACGGGGAGGTTTATCACACGTATTCAGCCAAACTACGGCCACTGAGATGATTTAAAATTAGCCGATCTTGGAGCCCTGATATCATATTTCATGAATATCACGGTATGTGACTACCATGACATTCAATTATGTTTTTGTAAAATTACTTCACTAGTTTGTTATAATTATTAATAACAAAGATCGAACACGGCTCCATCGATCCGACTGGATTCGAACCAGCACACTCGGGCAATCCATGCCAATGAAGCCACGGGACGAACCAGCAGACCTTACGAATATTTCTATGTGCTTGTTGCAGATCTTGATTGGATTTTAACGACTTTTTTGTCTAGCGCCACCTGTTAGATATCCTTGAATGTTCTTAGCGTTCGATATTTGTATTTAGTTACAAATAATTGTAACTTTTATATCTAGCGTCGGCGGACTAAGGCACATAACTCAAAAAAGTGTTCATTGTTAATATATCGCACTGCTATTAAATTAGTGTTCTAACTCAAAATATGTGACATTCAAGATATACCATTATTGAACGTAAAATTTGATTCTCTACACGTCAATAAAGCCGTAGTTATAATATTGTAAAAAACAACTAAAAGATATCTACTTACCTCAAAATGAGACACGCTTCATGTGAGCTAGGTCTGGCCAAAATAGTCCTTATTCAAAAATATGAAATAATTTTTTTTTTCTCTTTTATTTTTAAATATATTTGGCAAGTAGGAAATTCTCTGTAATAAACTATAACCTACACATACATTTTAATTATTTTTCACAGCAAGCGAGTAATTAATTTTTCGTCGATTCTGAGAAAATACACATTTTGAGTTAATACACTATTCTATTAACAGTGCGATATAATTATATATTTTTTGTGTTGGTTATAGAGTTGGAAGATGTGAAGAGAATGATAAGTTTGAAAAAGACGCCTCTAAAATAAAGTTACAAATTTATGAAGTAACAAAAGAATTTGACTTACATGCTTTTGCCGGTAGATGTATTCATTTAAATGAATGATGTTGGATTTTGACTCATGTGCTTTAGTCTGCCGATCCTAGATATAAAAAAAGCTGACCTCAACAGTTCGTGGAATTATATCTACTCGTATTTGCCAAGTTTTTACCGGAAAGTGCGCGAAATCAAATTCATTCCGTTGTTTTGTCACCCTTACAAGTCTATATTGTCTTCAATTTGAAATGGGACCAATACTGAGGTACCCTCTTACCAACAAAAAAAGAATCATCAAAATCTGTTCATAAATGCCGGAGTAAACGCGTACCATAGAGAATACGAATAATACATAGAGAACCTCCTCCTTTTTTGAAGTCGGTTAAAAATGGCGGTTGAAATTGAAATCATCATACTGTACGTCCATTATGCTGTGATTAAATCGTCTTACTGTCAAATTGACAACAGAAATTCCGCCATAAAACCGAAGAGAGGTAACTCTGGTGTCGGAACAATGCGGGTGATTGACCTTACAGCGGCCAGTAAAGCCGGCCGAGTGGGCCGGACGGGTGGACTCTAATGAATCACGGTAGTTAAATGTACGATTTTTTGTTTTTACATTGCCTTGTGACGCATTTTAGTGTGTCGTAGAAAGCGTCCAAGGGGGTCTTTACTCGAATGAAATCAGACTTTTTACGATGATATTATTTACACTCGACCCAGAGCAAAACCTAGTAAGTGCTTTAGACAAAATTTTACAGGAGAATCAAAAAACACGGTTGTCCTTGATAAATTTTCATTTTAACAGTGTAATTTAATGGTGTAGCTTGAGGTCTTGAAATAGTACGGCGCTTTAACTACTTTAAAACCTAGCAAGTCTCGAATACTTACTATGTTTTGGATTGGTGCAAGTGGCTTATTAGGTTTTTGACTGGTCACGAGGTAAATTAGATGTGCCTTACGAGATTTTAAGGCTTCTAAATCTCTAAACTGTAGGATTTTGATGTGGCTGTCACTGCAATGACAGTTTGGAAAGTAATTACTTTCGGAATATAAAGCGCGAGATACTGCATATAGTAGTATCTCGCCCTACTGGACGTACTATTTCACCAAGAGCTCGCCTGATACTAAATTATTACATTGAGTATTCGTATGTCTATAGAAGATATTATACATTATAATAAGTATATTATAAGGTCCTAATTTATTAGTCGCGATATATTTTAAACAGGGTTGGGCAGTATTTGAATTAGGTACTTATAATTGAAATACGTATTTAAAATACAAATACGCATCTTGTATTTGTATTTCAATTACTCCCTAAAAATGTAATTTGTGATTGATATTTCAAATATTTTTCAAGAAAATACTTTTTTTTAATGTACTGACTATTACGTGACAATTTTACTACGCGAACGGCGCAGCACTATTGACTATTTTAAACCGACTTCAAAAAAAAGAAGAAGTTCTCAATTCGTCTGTATATTTTTTTATGTATGTTACGCGCTAACTAATTAGTAAATCGGTTTGGATGATTTTTTTTGTTGGAAATTACAATATCTCAGTACTGGTCCCATTTAAATTTAAGGAAAATATTCCACTCCTAAGGGTGGCAAACTAGGGGATTGAATGGCTTTTGAGGTCGGTTTTTTAGTACTCTGTATTGAATTTTATGTAATTTGTATTTTTTTTAAATCGGACCAAAGTACCTACTTATTTTGTATTTTTTGTTTCAAATACGCCTCATGAAAGTATTTTATATTTCAATTAAGACATAGCATGTATTTTGCCCAGCCCTGCTTTTAAAGGTCATATAAACAGCTTTATTATGGAGATCCCTTACAAATGCCAAAAAAATGAACAAAAACATTGAAGCCCACTCGACGCAAGTAAAATAGATGTTTCTTATTCCATTGGTGTTCCCGTAGTAAAACTTGCTTGGTTTCCTGTAATAAAGACGGTCTTAAAAGGATCGCAGGAAATAAATTAGGACCTTATTTAATCATGTGGTTTTCGTGGAAAGTTATATACAGGGTAATTGCAATTGACAAGGATGTGTTTCCCTATGTATGAGATGTCAGATAAACAGATGCCTGTCTGCGAAGCGTGGAAAGTCCATGGATACAGGTTATTCCGCATCAAACCAAAATCAGATGAGAGATGTATGCGTGCAAAATCGTCGGTGACGCCGTCTGATGGTTAAGGACCGGCGACGGCAACGAGATCGGCTTGCAATGGTCATGAGCAAAAATTTAAATTCAACTTTATGTCACTTACAATAAGAAAGTAAAGACTTGATGATATTAACGTCTCAGTCGAGCCTAATTGCTTTTTTTTATGATACTAAGTATCGGGACGAACAAGTCATGCGCCTGGTGGTAAGCGACAAGCCTATCCATGACAGTTGCAGTGCCACTCAGAGCTTTAAATCGCAAAGATCTTAGGAGCACTGCCACTGCGCCCGTCATTTTGAGACAAGTGCCACCTGCCCGCAATTTCACCAGCACTATTATTATTCCTTCCCTTTTTAACCGAAACACAGTAATGCTCCCATTACTGCTTGGCGGCAGAAATATGTAAGGTGGCAGTATTTCCCTGGACGAACACAAGGAGCTCCACTGCTATATAAATTTAGTTGATCGAATATTAAGCTGCGAAATTTCAAAACTTAATACTTGCAGAATTGCATCGAATTACACTTACCTTCAATCGAAGTTTTCATTCAGAACTCCGGGTCCAAATGTCCACTACTTGCATACATTGTGTTCACTGCACAGTCACTTGTCACTCGACTAAACTGCACTAAACACTTCACAAATCCTTTGCACTTCGTTCCATTGAGATCTGTAACAAGAGATTTAGAATGTTAGTTATATTTTATACAATATAGACTTAGCTGCAGCAGCAGAACACAGATGAGATGACATAGATACAGCCAGGTCATGGGACCATTTGGTAATAAAAACAATAAAAAAAAGTCTTTATTTCCACTACACTATTGATTAGTATTGAATAATAATTAATATAATTGTATAAAAAAAGCATATTGTTATAATAAAACATATGTAGCGTAAATTGGAATGTTCCTTGTAAAATTTATAAAAAAGGTATTTAATTAATAAGTTTTGTAGCTATAGTAAAAAATAAGGTGGTTTGCATTAATATTAAACATAACTGGTTGATGACTGTACCACCTCAGTCAACCAAGCCCACGGGACCCATGAAGAGCCCGAAACTTTACTTAAAACTCGATACTTGATTTAAATCCGGAAAAATAGTTTCATTTCCTATTCATTAGTTGTAACGTCTTCTTCTTCGTACTATATGGCGTAGAAACTTGGACTCTCACACAGAACACAACAAGGAAGCTTTTGAGATGTGGATTTACCAAGATATTTTGAGAATCTCGTGGCGTGACCGGGTTACAAATGTGGAAGTACTCAATAAACTGAAGAAAAAGATGGAGCTTATGAACACCATTAAGTGCAGGCAGACGTCATGCTACGGGCACATCACGAGGCACAATTAGTAGAAATTACTCCAGCTTATCAGCCAAATCAAAATCTGTGGAAAAGAAAGTGTTGGTAGAAGGCGACACTATTAGTTGAAAAATTTGAGGGATCCTCTAAAGTCAGGATTGCCATGATGTTGTTGTTTCATAAAAAAATCGTTTTCTTAAAGGCAATTTATTTTAAGAAAAATGTGCATTACAACAGTTAAGTTACTGTCACTAATGAATACGTAAATGCCTAACCTAACCGATTTTTAAATGCCAACAAAGCACGAACATACATATCTCAACTGTTACTATAGTAACAGAGTACGCCATCGAACTTGTAAAACACATCAACCAATCAAAAACGCGATTCGAAACAAAACGCATAAAAGAATCGAATAAACAGTGCACGTGAAAGAGACAAGCACACGCAATCCTCAACGAGAGTGAAAGAGACAGCTAAAGGAGGGGAGCATAATAAAGGGTAGATTTGTATTGTCACGAAATTCGTAATTGTTCATCGAGAGGCGTTAATTCGGTCAAAATGAATTAGTTATAGTTCTGTAGAGAGAACATGAGCCTTGTAAACGAGAAATTACGGGTTCTGTAACTAACAGCGCGTAAATCTTAAACAGTACACACCAAAATGCCATTACTTATTCTTTGTATCGTAGTGCTTACATTGATTCTTTTTTTTACAATACAATGTGACGGGACGAACAAGTTATGCGCCTGATTTTAAAGTACTATTCATAACAGTTGCAGTGCCACTCAGAGCTTTAAATTTCAAAGATCTAAGGGGCATTGCCACAGCGCCTGTCACTCTGAGAAATAAGTTCTTAAGTCCCATGTGCCTGTAATTTCACCAGCACCCTCTTACCCTTCAAGACAGGAACACAGTAATGTTGACATTATTGCTTGGCGGCAGAAAGAGGTAAGGTGGAAGTACTTCCCTGGATGAACTCTTTCATAAGGAGTTCTGCTGCTACCAATATAATAATTAGGCTTAAACAATGCCGGCTGATCAAAAAAAAAAAAATTGTTGCCTTTGTCAGTTTGCCAAAAAATTTTTTGAACTACGACAATTTATTACTGAGCGTGCGACATTTACAGAATGGATATCGGCTTCCTTAATTGAGTACAGTGGGAAGCAAACCAGTTTTGCCGACAGCTTTCAAAGCTCTCGTAACAAGACTTTTAGATATTAGAAAATAAAATTTAAATGCTGATTGGAAAAAATTAGGTATAGTAAAAAAACCGACCTCAAAAGTAATTCATCCCCTAGTTTGCTTAGGGGCGGAATATTTTCTTCAAATTTAAATGGGACCACTTCTGACGTACCCTCTTTCCAACAAAAACAGAATCATCAAAATAGGTTCACAAATGCCGGAGTTATTGCGTAACACACATAAAACCATACATTCGACAACATACAGTCGAATTGTGAACCTCCTCCTTTTTTGAAGTCGGTTAAAAATGGACAACTGTGCCCTTAGAAAATAAAAATTTAGTTTAAAAGAAATATTTTAACCCGGCGCTTTATTAACGCTGGATTTAAATCGAGTTAAAACCCATTATCGTCGAGAGCAAAAACTATTTACAACTACTTAAATACAAAATACAATATCAAAAGTGTTGTTTTTGCTAATGACAGAAAATCAGGTTATTTAATGATTTTTTTTAACACCAACGCTTTTTTTTACAATTTCATTTTCAAATTAGTTATAAAATTGACCAAAAAAAATCCATCGGTCCTAAAACTGATTAAAAAAAAAACCTGATTTTCAGTAATTGGCAAAAAGGTGCTTGATCCCTGGACACTTTTGATGTGTGTATTAGTTGTAAATCAAGTTTTGTTCAAAGAAAGATGGCGACATCCCGTGTATTCTGTGACCCAGTGTTCTGACGACGTGCATTAAAAAGATCTATCAATACTTGTGATTCACTATAATAGCATCAAAAAAGCTGATTTAGTACAGCCTGTCCAAGCTGGGGTTATAAAGTTGTTAAGGGTTTGTTTTTTTTGTGTGATGTTTATTCGTAGTACTTGAAAACAACAAGTTTTCAGTTTGTTCCCAAAAATAATAAAGAACTTGCTGAATATTCCCAAATCTGCCAAACTTTGACGTTGACATTGGCAAGAGGCCTCTTGTCAAAACGTTCCTTTGCAACATTCTTATGTCTCATATTGTCTAAACATTTTTGTAATACTGTCTTTTATTTTTTACTTTATGTCATTACTGTTTAATAGATTGTTTGATTAGGTATTTTATAACTTTAATGTTTTATACGTGTGCTATAAAATAATCAATACTTTAGAATATATGTAAACATTCAATCATGCTTGAAATGAAACGTACGTACAAGAACGTTATTTAATCTATGGTCAAACTCACTCAATTGCGTTGTGTGCTTGAATTTACTCTAAAATGCATTGTTTTACAATATCTTTACCCATTTTGTGCCCACGATTTTGGGCAGAAATGGAGCGCTTTTGGTAAAACCTCGATTAAAACCCGGGTTGGTTTTATCCCACTGCCCATTTCTGATCTTAGGGCAAAGTTATATTTGTTCTTGTGTGCAATAAAATGTATTTGTATAGACCATGAGAAACTTCACTTACTTCTTTCCGAAGTAGTGTTTTATACTGCTTTTACTAATATACCCGTCATCTATTAACCGTGCAGAAAACCAGAACGCATAAAAAGCAATGAATTATACGCATATAATTCAATATATTGAAAATTTAACACAAACGCGAATCCGGTTTTGAGTGCGCCGTTCGATGAACGCACTCCGTCAAAAGGTCCATAAATCGAGGGGTGACCACCCTTCATCAAGCAAGGGATGCTTTATAGGGGTTGTTAATCCTTGCATCAGTGGCTGCCACTTTTGTTTATTATTATTTATTGCAGCATTTTGGTTATTTTATATACGTACAGTGGACAGTATATTCTATACCCATATGCAAATGCTAGACATAATCAAAGAAAAGAAAAATTTTAATATACGCGAACTGTGGCTTTATCGTATTAAGCAAATTCTTCCAATCCCATCATCATTTATTTGTGTTTTGCGTTAAGATTTAACGATTATAAAATGTGTTTTTGCATTGAATAACAGTCAATGGTTAAAACATTACATGATAACCAAAGTGTAGGTACTAAATAGCGATTCCCAATTCTTAAACTAGACAATTCCCTGTTTTCACTTTGGGGCACTTAGTAGTAATTCTAGTGAATTTAGAAAAGTTTATTAACCAAATTGGTTCTGCCGGTAATCGAACCTGCGATCCCCTCGTCTATTGTCCACGTGTCCAGTGCTAACCGATGGGCCACCAATGTCGACAAATATCGTAGTACCAATTACAAAAATATGTCAACTATTAAAGAGAACAAAACATAACCCCCCATTTCTCCGTAATAGAGCAACAAAAACCTACATGAAATGTCTCGCTATAACATAAAACGATTCCTGGATGTCCTCAGCAAAATAAAACAACTTGATGTCATGTGGTATTGATTCTGGTCCTTCCATCTTCCATCTTGCTCTAACACCGGTCAGATGTATAGGTTGGAGCGGAGCAGGTGTTGTTTATGTGTGTGCCGGTGATTCTTGGGTGACGCCCTGGTTTGTAGTTACAGTTTTAAAGTGTTCTTTTTGACGTTGTCTATCAAATGAACAAACCGTATAGTTTACCTTGTAACGCGGAAAAACAAAAGACAATCGACCGAGAAAAATAATCTAATGAAGAAACGAGATATACAAATCCAATTTCCAAATCACACAGTGTAAATGTACTTCGCGATTTACAGTCAGAGGCGGATTGGAGTACCTTCTAATCTATTTTTATTTAAAACATAAGATCTCCCACACACAAGAGTGGCAAATCGACTGTGAACTGGCAAACGGTACTATCTCAATTGTGACAACTTCACAGGTGAAGAAAAAAATTGTTTTCGTCATTTATATGCCATCTGGTTCATTAAATAAAAATACGTAGTGCATGTGTGATAGAAATATTTAAAAACTACGTATTTTTATTTATTAAATCAGATGCTATATAAATGACGCAAACTATTTTTTTCTTCAACCTGTAAAGTTGTCAAAATTGAGATAGTACCGATTGCCAGTTTACAGTCGATATCATTGCGAGATAGTACAGTGCATGAAAACAAAGCTATTTACGTACACTTTTCATCTATCCTCCTTGTCATAACCAAATGCACTCAAATTCAAATTAAAAATTATCTTTATTTCATAGGTAAGCAAATTACACTTGAAATAGTCATATTGATTAAACTCTACTGCTCATTTGTAAGACAGATTCCCCCGAGAAGAATAAGCAAGAAGCTCTAGGGGTTTCTCTTTGTAAATATACATTGGAATAAATAAAACTTTGAAACGTACTTCCTATTACTGTTCGCGAAAATAAAACGTTAGCTACTTTCAAAATGAGAGTTAAGGATTATTAGTCATCGAGTATATAACCAGAAATATAGACGAAATGTAATTTAATTTGTTTGAAAACTATTCTGCCAAATCATTACCATGAAAACTGCGCTCCGATTGGCCAGCCCGAATTCGAAACAATTGACAGGTGTCCTCAAATCGACCAGTTAACTTCAGCTTTGCTATATTGGACGAAAATTGCAAAATTACATATTTAATTACCGATGAAATTTGATTCCGTTTGTTTTGTAATTAGATGTTTCGCTCTTTTTCCCACACCACCGAATAAAACAGCACGGCATTGTTAGAGAGATTATCTTTATTACAATAAATACAGAATATTTTTTGGAATATACGGAGACGTACACACAGGCCAGTAGTTGGCATGTCCATATTTCAGTGCAAACGGGAGTTGATATTTATAAGAGCTGTATCGTTAATGTGTTACCAGGAATATATGGCCCCTATTTAGTCTCTATTTCTAGTTATATACTCGATGTTATTAGTTAACCATTATTCCGTCCATTTCTTAATTATTTTATTACAAATTGGCGTAATTACTAATACAAAGATCGAAGACTAAGAAAAATTCATTCGACCCGGTTGAATTTGAACCAGCGCGTTCAGCATACCGTGCCTGACGCTCCAACTGAGCTACGGAACGAACTAGCACACCTGAGTAATTTTTCCATGTGCTTGTTGCAGATGTTTGTTTTTAACGACTTGATATTGTATTTCGTCGCCTCACTTTCTCAAACTCGTATCTTAAAGCATAAAGTAACTGAAATGTAAAAAACGCATTGCACAATTTTTTTGCTGGCAGATTTCATATCACATTTCCTTCAAATTCACACACTGGCTTTCATGTATTCTTAAAGTTATGTATACATATTATAACGCCTTTGATCAGAAATTTAAAACAAATAGAAAGTTTTGCCATCTCCTGATAAGCACTCTTTATTAGATACGAGTTTGAGAAAGTAAGGCATCGATTTTTGCTATATAAGTCTTGTTTTATTGCGCGTGTAAACCAGTTTATTTTAGTTTTAAGCATCCTGTAGTCTGCAACGAGATTTGAAGTAAGCAAAACTGTTTGTGTTTTCCTTTTTTTAATTGCGCGTGTCCTGTACAATAAATTAATATTAAAGTGATCATGTTCACGACCAAATTCTGATACGTGTGATTACAAGGCAATCTTTCATTCCACTGGGCGGTATCGCCCTCAATTATTTAACAATACTGGTTAGGCAAAATCGATGTCACAACCCTTGGAAAGAGGGTGGGTATGGGAAATATGGGGTGGCAGATGAATTATATACACAGCAATCATAGATCATATTATTGTGAACACAAGCTCTATAGTAACATCGGGTGGATGGAGTCTGTAAGCCGTAGCTTGGGTACGAGAATATGAAGTTTTTCGTAGCCAAATGAATTTGGCAATCTTGGTGATTCTGTGAAGAACAACTGCAAACGGTACTCCTGTGCTTCAAATTGTAAGGAGAACCAGTGCTCGTAGCACAGACACTGGAGACTCAGGTTCCTGTGTAATTTACGAGGTTTAAAAAAAACCAAATACCTCTATTTGGTTTTTCAACGACTTTTTAGCCATCAGAATACGCGGACATGCCTGTAAAATTTGAGGATTTCCTTCGAGTTTCATAGGATCCCTCATCAGATTCTGACTTGGTGACAATGGGACCACCACGAGAGTGCATCCCTTCAAACAAAAAAATAATTTTCAAAATCGGTCCATAATTAACTGATATATATCTGAAAACACACACACGGCCGAACGTATAACCACCTCGTTCTTTTTGAAGTCCGTTAAAAAGAGCAAGCAAGCCCTCCAGTTTCTTCCTCATTCTTCTCAGAGAAATCTGCCTTTCGAATGAGCGGTAAAGTTTAATCAATATGACGATTTGAAGTGTACTTTGCTTACCCATGAAATAGACTGTGACTGAGTTTGACTCATACCCCATAGCAGTAAAGCTCGTTGTGAAAGAGATCATCTAGAAGGGTGCTTGTGAAATTACAGAAACATAGGACTTGTCAAGTTATTTTTTATTTATTCCATGTTTATTTATATTCAGGTTACAAAGACCCATAAATATACACCTTATAGACCATAATGCATAACAATATAATAAAACACTAATTACCAATGATTTACATGTATTTTCTGCGACGTGTCACGCAATGTGGGTGTCCGGTAGCCGGCCTCGGAAACGTCGGTACATGACACCCTTCGGTCACAACTCCTCCATCATGAAGGTCGACAGATGTTGAGTTGGTACTCTCACCACAAATGATTTAAAATTCCTTATGTCTCAGCGCGTGACGGGCGAAGTGCCCCGTAGATTTTTGGGACAAATGTCACTTGGTTTCATAAGAACTCACAATACACAGAACCTTACCTAAGTCCACAGTTTAACCATCATATTTGAGCTTATTACATATTGGTGTCGAAGAGTTGTACGTTGTAAGAGTTGGAGAGTTGTTGTACATAGGCCTCTCACAATGCGCGCCATTTCGCCCGGTCCTCAGTTCAGCGCTTCGCAAATTGTCACTTCAACTGACCAGCGGGCGTCCCGTCCCACACATCGTTTGCCGAGTCATGGTCACCACTCAAGTTGCAAAACATTATCGACTTTTTGGAAAGCAATGGTTTGAATAACTTAATAAGTTAAGTTTTGAAAATTTAATTTACGTGTTATTGTTCTTAACAGCCACCCCAAATTATACTCCATTATTTACCGGACATTCCGTTAAGCGGATAATCTTCCCCAGCCCCGACAGTGCATTAGCTTTTTGATAATATTGTTTCTCTCTCTACCGGCCGTATAGTCTGCGCGGGTGCAAGAGCGAGATAGCACTAGTATGGAAACAGTTCCATGCGTATTTTTTAAATGCCTAGTTTAACGTTCATTAATAAAATACAGAAAACATGGAGATAACACTTTTTTTTTAAATACATTACTTTTCCTATGGTCATGAATTGGATTTGATCGTAGTGTATTACTTTCTCAAACTCGTATCTTATAAAGAGTGATTATTCAGATGGCAAATCTTTCTATTCATTTTAAATTTCTTATCAAGGATGTTAATTTTGATGCATTACTTTAAGAATAGGTGAAAGCCAGTGTGTGAATATGAAGGAAATGTGATGTAAAATCAACCTGCAAAATTTGTATATACAATCCATTTTTTGCATTTCAGTAACTTGCTTCAGTCACGTGCTTTAAGATACGAGTTTGAGAAAATAAGTCGACGATATTGTACCAAAAAAGCAAATGACATGTTAAATGTTAACATCAATTTAAAATGTGAGTATACGAAGCCGATCTTATCCCGTATAACCTAACCTCAGTAAACAAAAACCAACCTCAAAAGTCATTCTTCCCCTAGTTTACCACCCTTAGAGGTAGAATATTTTCTTCAAATTTAAATGGGACCACTTCTGAGGTACCCACTTTCCAACAAAAAAAGGATCATCGGTTCCTTCGGTTTCATCGGAAAAATTCACAAATGGCGGAGTTATTGCGTAACATATTTACAAAAAAAAACATACAGTCCAATCGAGAACCTCCTCCTTTTTTGGAGTCGGTTAAAAAGGGTTTTTTCGAACTAACCCTTTTTTATGATACCAAATCACGGAACGAACTGTTCTTTGCAGTTGCAGTGCCACTCAGAGCGCCTGTGCGCCTGCATCTTGAGACGTAAATTGACAAGTCCCATGTGCCTGTAATTTCACACTTGAAAACCGGAACGCAGTTATGTTCACATTACTGCTTGGTGGCAGAAATGGGTAAGGTACTTCCCAGGACAAACTCTTTCACGAAGAATTCCTCGTGAAACGTTTGAATAACGAGGAGAAAGTTAATATATAGGTTGGCAATAAAAAATATATTAAGAAAATGAATTCTATACACTCAGTATTTATACCGATAAATTATCTATACGAATACATGTATAAATATTAAATAAAAAATGTACAAAATAAAACTATAAATAAATGTTTCAAACGTAAATAAATATGTACGTAGTATAATGTTCTGTTCAAAAGGGCATCTCCGAAAGCTGAACTGAAGGTGACTGACATAGTTTTGGGATTGGAAAAATGTATTGAAAAATGTTCTATTGCATTTAAAAAATTAGCACAAGTTTGACTTTTCGTTTAGGCATTGACGAGTCTATGAGCCTATGAAATAATGAAACTATACAGGGTGCTAACCAATTCGTATAGATTTTAGAGCCAATTATTTCAATCATTATAATCACTTTGAAATTAGATAATCGCAAGAAGTTTATTACTAACACACTGTGTTAATGGCAATTACCACTTAGTGACTAAAATCTCTTCAATGGTATCTTCTGAAAACTTTTAAACTCTTAGGTTTTTTCGCGATTGTTACACATAGGAAATGAAACTATTACTGACTTATTTTATAGAAGGATAACAAACAATTATACGGAGAAAATTACTTACATATGTGGTTACAATAGAGGTTCAGTCAACCACATCATCATACGATTACTATACAAATATAAATATTATTATTAAATGAAAAAGAATGTCAATGTCATATTATTTCATCATTTACTTCTAAATGTACAGGTGATTATATGCACAGGGATTTTAGTTATTTTTCTACGGAAAGTAGGATTAAAAAATCGCTAAAGAAGTGTTTTTGATTTGTATTTTAAATCGAACCTTTCAAAACAAACTATCGACTCCAGAATTAGGCACATCAAATTTTTTTAGCACCTTGTATAATTTAACGGAGAACAGATTATGTAGGATCAGGCTTCGGTAAAGAAAGCGTACATCTTTATGGCAAAGACGAACAATGTCGTTATATAACTGTAATGGAAAGTGACCGGCAACTAACTGTCTCGTGCCGTTGGTTCCCATACTGAGTGTTTAGATCATAGTTATATTGGCAGTTAGACATGTTTCGCAACACCTTTTCGACACATTTTAATAGGTTCAAATTTGCGAAACTATTATTTTTTTAAATAATATCAAGTGACGGGACGAACAAGTCGTGCGCCTGATGGTAAGCTACACGCCTGTTCATAACAGTTGCAGTGTCACTCAGAGATATATATCGCAAAGATCTGAAGCGCACTGCCAATACGCCCGTCACTATGGGACATCAGTTAAAAGGCATTATTTAGGTGTGCATGCTACATATTCTCCTCTGCCTCAAAAGTTGTCTGGAAGAGATCGCTCTCAGCGATAAAGCCGCCTTTGCCCACATTAATTCTAAGTTGTCTATATACTGTTTTTGTTTTGTGTGTGAGCACCAAAGTGTATTATCTTAGTAAAAACGTCATAATATTCAATGAAATAAAAAACATTTTAGATAAGACAAACATAGAGTTAACGAGAATTAACGATGCGTAAAACATAGAGGTACATAATCGGAGACGACATCTTTTGACGTAATGTGCTGATAAAATAACTCAAGAAGTCTTACTGTATATTTGTTACTCTGTCACATTTGAAGAACATAACGATGATGGCTTCCGCGCTCATCACGCCTACGATGCAAAAACTAGTACTTTGCGTATAACCTGTGTGACCAACATTATTAGGACTTTGTTGCACTGTTAATAATATATATTTTCAATAAATATAGTTCTAAGAAACACCTATTTTAATATCTGGAATTCGTTTATATGGCGTGCGAGCAATAGCTTTAACAAAGTTTCTGCTCTTTACGATTTTGATTTATTTAACACAAGCTGTGTGTACATTCAGAAAGTATTGTCTGATTAACTGGTCGTGTGTGTGCACGGAATAAAAAAAAAACAATGAAAGTGCCATAAGCCTTGATTACTATCAGAACCGATGTCGCCAAAACTTACACATGCTTCATTTGAAACACTACAAAATCTTGATATTGATTGGTCGTAGTTTCAAATTTAAAAGGAAATAAGAAATTCTGGATTGTTAATATATACTTTAAACTTTACTCTGTTGGCATATCGTTGAAAGTTCAATACCATCAATACCTATTATTACAAGTTACGACGTTTTGATATTATATTGAATTTTCAATCAATGTGCTGCCATCTAGCGGTTCATTGCGGAACGACGATGAATTGGAGTTATTAATTTAGTTCTCCAAACAAGCGAAAATATTGCAGTTGTATAAGCTTTACTTTGGTTTCTGGTAACAAAAAAATATAATAAAGAGAAGCGAATAAGATAAAGAGAAAATTATAAATTTATTCAAATAAGACTCCGAAGATATGAAATACCACCACGGGTAATATTTTTCGAGCGGCTATTATTTTTGCACTCCAAAACAGCACAGTAAGGCATTTTTCTAAGATTTTAGAGAATTTGCACGAAAGAATGACACAACCATACCATACAAAACGAAAATGGCGGACTGAACTCAGATAAGTCTTTTGAGACCTATTTACTTGACACGCGTCAAATTTATTTTTCTGTTCTGTGTATGCGTGTTATTTAGTTGTTTAGTGTTATCAATGCTGTATTTTGCTATTGTATTTTTATCAGTAGGGAACTGTTTTTGCTTATAATTATTTAATATAGTTTCTATTACATTGTGATACAAGCTGTTTGTACCCTCAAAAATAAAATAAATAAAATCTACCGTTGGTAATATAAGTAGTTCTGTATTTTAAATGTTTGTCTCGTTTCTCAAAAGTAAATCTGACGCTCCTTTACAATATATGTTGAATCAACGTTTTGCCACTCGTAAACGCAGCGTCGTACAAAACCCAGGATGAAATCCGATAAATGCGCAGGCGCATTTTTTGTTGCCGCCTTTATCCCGGCGAGGGCGCGGGGCGCGTGCGATAGAGAGCGTGCACAGGAGAGGACAATGACTGACGTGGTTTTTATTTTTGTAGTGATGGGACGTCACTGTTTTATAAATTATACAAGAGCAGTTATAAAACAGTGATGTCCATACAACGCCAACAGCATTTCCATATCCATACATCTATCTTTTGTTTCATTTGACTTGACGATTTAGAAATGATGTCGCTATTAATTAAATGTAATTTATAGCCACTTCAAGTTTTGACACTTTAGTCCTTTATTATTGTAAGCTGCCTAGAGTTCAATTTAAATCGTAAATGTTACAGCTTAAAACATAGCATAATTCCAGAAATATCTTTCGTGCGTTTTTTTTTGAAACTGAACACGAACAATGAATTTCCCACATAGGGGTAAGCAAACTTGGTCGAATAAGCATCTCCTGGGCGAGCTCGTTCCATCATATATCAATCTATCTTTACTCCAAGGTAGGTTCAAGGTAGTGAGCGAGTCCAACTTTAAAAAAGCAAACATTTACACTTGAGCTTGCCTAACCTAACACTCCTGATGGTAATTTTCGTTATCAAGGACTTGATTTGACGCAACCGAATCTCGTAAAAGAACAGTACCAAAAAAAAACGGTTACAGAAGTATTCTCGTATCCCATCACTATCACACACAAATCGACTAATAATGGAAAACAAATCTTTGCGTTGTGTTATTACGGCACAGTTTTCAACAAAAGTGCTTATGCAAATATCAAGGGTATTAGGGTAGGTTGACAGTAACACCTGGCAGAAGGGAGCAATGCAAATTGGTAATTATTGTTATTACTAAAGGCTTTGCCTGTGCTTTATAGGGGCTGCGTTTTTGCAGGAAGCCTCTACAATAGTCACTTGACCATAGTCCACTACTATTCGGGTGTCTGTCTTATGCGACGCTAATAAAAAATGTGGAGGAGTGTAGTACAGTATCAAGAGTATGCCAAGCTTGAGACTTGATGTTTAAATTAAATTCAATGCTGCGTGCGATAATAAAGGCCCAAAGTGCAAAGCAAGTTCCTAAACTTTTCAGCTCACGGCCGACTTAAGGCAAGATAAAAAATTATACAAAATTAAAAATATTTTTTTTATTAACTCAACACAAAAAAAAAACAATTAAAAATAATTATATATCTGTAGTGCAGTTTACATAGATTATTCAGGTTTGTTTTTTCAAATGCGATTGCACCCCCTGGACAGTATCAACGCTGGGAGCGCTGGTGCAGTGAACTCCCACTCCTATCCAACCCACCAAAATAAATTTATTAATTATGCTTTCATAATTATATTATATTAGCCGCAGTATTTATTTTTATTAATGAACGACAAACACACAATTAGATTTTTATCTTTCTCTTTAATATAGTATAGCATACTGACTCTTGAGTAGAGCGCTTCGCGATGCGCTCCTGTAAACTGCAGTTGTTTACAAAGTTTAGTACTGAATTCCATGAGTGCGAAAGAGAAATTACTTAACAGCGCGACACGTGAAACAAAAAATTAGTATGAGGAAATATAACAAGATTTGAGCGGCGCAAATAAGCAAACCGTATTTTTTTCGCGCCCATTTTGTTGTGTTGTACAAATTCTTATTATTCAATCGTTATTAAGAAGCGTAGTGTTGTTTAGTGGCATTGTTTAAAATGTAACACTATAATGTGACTTTTATTTTTTATTTAAAATATGTATAGGTCAGTGAACTTCCACTGAAATCGTCCACGAGCCGCCTCTGCCCTAGTTGCTTCCGATACCCTTGGCTACTACTTGGTAGGGACAACTTTAGGAAACTATGTTCCAAAAAATCAAGCAGATCCAGTCCAAAGAGTCAAACCAATCGGAATTTCAGAGTCAAGGCGGTCCAAACTCTTCACTGCACGTGATGAAAGATATTCTGATCTAAAAATATCCTGGTTGTTCAGGAAACACAGAACGCGGCAATGTAAAGATAGAAGCAAAATTGTACGAATGAATGTATATAGTGGATGCTCTCCGATAGAAGTCCATTTGACAAGTGACAGAAAGAGTGAGCGGGATTACATCGCAAAATACACGTTACATGACGTCACTTGACTTCCCACGTCTTCGGAGAGGTTCGTGAACCGTCGCCAACGTTCAGGTTTCATAATGTTTTCTTTGCCCTTTGAGCAAGTGACCATTAGTCAACTAAACTACTTACAATTTGCAGATTCACCGGTGTGGACCCACTGGTGGGATTCAGACATAGGTTATAGGAGGTGAGAATTCTCCCTAAACTCTAACTACTTGCGTTCCATTTTTATTAGTACGTCAACTCACTTTCTATTATCACCTTTCAGACTTGAGTGAACGCAGATTCCAGATAATGCCAGGAATTTCATAAATACGATTAATAAGCAGTTAGTACAATAAGTTATACCTAAACCTAAACATCGTGTCACAGTATCACGACCTAATTATACAGTTTACATCACTATTCCATGACGTGATGCAAAAAAACTGAAGGCAAACGTGTTTGTAGACAATAATAATTTGTAATTTTTGTATTTATTACATTCAGCGTACGTTTTTAGCACTAGGAAGCGAATATCAGTACTTTCTAACGATAGAATCAGGAATCTACCTACAAACCGGCAAATAGTTAGAACATAGTTTCCCAAGAGTCCTAGAGGTAGGGGCTTCGGAAGCAATTGGGGGGCGTAGATGTTATCCAGGGGGTGCTACCGCATTTGAGAAGAAGACCTGAATTATCTATTATAAACTACAATACAAATATATAATTTATTTTCTTGCGATTTTTTATGTTAAGTTAATATAAAAAATACAATTGTACAAGTGTTTTCAATTATATTTTGTGGTGGTGAGCGTTGAAATTTTTTTATCTTGCCAAGTGGGCAGTGAGCTAAAAAGTTTGGGAACTTATGAGTTGGACAGCCATATAAATATCTAGGAGGGTCTAATATGCACAGACATGTTCCCTGATTGAAAATCAAAAGGTCAAGATCAAGGTTTGCCAAAGAGCGAATGAACATTGCATTCACGTGTAAAGAAGATGGATAAAATCCAGAACACTATGCTGCGCTCGAAGACAAAGAAGAGGACTGCCAAGCTGAAATGGGACTGGGCTGGACACGTCTGTTGCATGCACCCTCAAAAGTGAGCTTACACAGCCACTTGGTGGATGCCGGAAAACTGCTTGCGACGACGAAGCAAACCAAGACAGAGATGGTGGGATGACTTGGACGCATAAGGGACTGATACTGCATCAAACTAGGAGCCGTGGAAGACGAGAGGAGAGGTTTTTACCCAATATTGGGACACAATAAGTTACTTTACTGAGTGTTCTAGAAAAGTCTCGAAATTTCGATATATTTCTGGACTTACATAAACAGTGCTTGTCACATTATACAGGAAGCACAGCGCTTCGCTCAATAATTAAAGATTACCGAATAAAATAAATAACACACGCTCTAGGGAAACAATATTATAATAATATTACTTGCGCATTATTAACAGGCTTCAAAAAAAGGAGGAATTCTCAATTCGTCTGGATTTTTTTTTGAACCGATTTTGATGATTCTTTTTTTGTTGGACAGAGGGTACCTCAGTAGTGGTCCCATTTAAATTTGAAGAAAATATTCCACGCCTAAGGGTGGCAAACTAGGGAATGAACGATGAATCCGGTTTCGCGCACTTTCCGGTAACCGATGTAAATAAAAGTTGACAAATAGATGTAATTCCACGATCGGTCTTTTGGTAGGTATTCTGTACTGAGATTATAATAATGTCGATGTCATTATGCTACAGTGCTCCATATTCAAAACGAACTAACTTGCACATCGTTCAATCTCAAGATGGCTACGGACAATAAATTTATAAATAGTGAGCATAACATAATGAAATGTAGTGTAGATATTAATATTACCCAGACTAAACTTCACATCGAACCGTATCACACCACTGCTGAGAATGTATCTTCTTTGTAACAAAAAAGAATAATCGAAATCGGTTTACAAAAAACAAACGCACCGAGTTATAACACAGTCCAATTAAGAGCTTCCTCCTTTTTTTAGACCCAAAAAAATAGTGTCATTTCTTACTCGAGCTTCATTTTACGGAGTATAGCAGTATGTATTCGATTAAAAATAGTCCACGTACAAGCATTCTCAGGGCTTCATTGTCTTGATTCGATTGATCACAACAATTCCGAGTACTAAAGCGGAAATGGCTCAACATCACGTATAAACCAGGTACTTGAAATCGACTTACGTTGATCAGCAGAAAAATCAATATGCTATGTTTTATATATACTCCTATTTGCAAAAATGAATGGATGTCCTCAGCAAACAATAAAATACAATTTTCTATGTTTATAATAAAAATCTTAGAAAGTTGTGGAAAATAAGTGTACAACGTTTTTTTTTTTAAATAAGGTCTGGTGGCGTAACTGTACTATTGGGTAGTTTTCGGAAAAATTTACGGTATATAATTTCGAAGGGTCTTATTATGTTCTACATCTGTTTAGAAATATCTTTTGAAGTTGTATTTAGAGTGAATTATAAATTAAACTAGTATAGCTAAAAACAATTGAGAAAAATGACATTTAAAATGATTTTACAACAGCGAAAAAAATCCTTTTTTAATGGCTCCATCGGTTTCGTTCTGTAACTTCAACGTTTATAGAAAAATATACAATTTTCTGGAAAAATATTTTTTTTAATGAAAATTTTCATGACCCAGTACTAGGTAAGAAGAACATACTTTATTTTGAGTCATAAATGTTTCAGGCTCTAGGAAGAACAGATAGTCTTACAATAATTTTTAAGTACAGGGTCAAGAGCACGTCAAGCTTGACACTTAACACTTAAATCCAACTCTATGCCGCTTACGATAAGAACGGTCCAATGTACAAATTGTCAAGCTTGATGTGCTCTTGACTGTACACTAAACTTGCTTTTGTTTATCAGCTTTATATATTTTAACAATCATTACCGGTGATCGAAATTGAAAGAGCGAATTTACTTAAAGCCTAAACTGCCTCCGTGGCCGGACATTCACCCTGGCGGACTGCCACGCAGAGGTCCCAGGTTCGATTCCCGGGCCGGGAGAAATATTTGTATGGCCTACATTTATTCCTCTCGTGAGTTTGGGTGTAATTTGTGGTTGTCTATGTGCGTGTCCATGACGCCCTCGACACAGGGTTTCACTAGGCTACGCTGAGTGTGTGCGTTATTATTATTAGTATGGATTGTTGGCATACCCATTTCGTGAATTGATGAATTTAACATTTATGTTGATTTGTTAGCAAGTAGGTAAACTTGTTAGTTCAATAGATATTTATTTAGTCACGCTTAAACACCTGAAAATGTTCAAATATGTTTCCTTTTTTTTTCCTGTTTATTTACTCAATATTTCGAATTACAGGTTGTCTCATGTTGATGTTTTAAATGGCTAAAGTATTCAAATATGTACCTATAGAAATGCAAGAACAATTTTACTTTTGAGACAATAATTTGTAGCAAACACTTTATTATCTCATTTATGAGCCAGACTCTTGTCGGTGTAGCCTGTGGTGTGGAGGACCACT
This sequence comes from Hyposmocoma kahamanoa, assembly GCF_003589595.1. NCBI lineage: Eukaryota > Metazoa > Arthropoda > Insecta > Lepidoptera > Cosmopterigidae > Hyposmocoma > Hyposmocoma kahamanoa. Next base: position 3,178,026 of record NW_020653732.1, on the reverse strand, counting down.
CCTCACTGATCCTAGCCAGTTCCTAGACCTCTTTGTAGCTGTTCACTATGATCTTCTTTTTTATTTGTTCCCTATACGCCATTCTTTATCTTCGTCTCTTTCTTTTCCCTCCTATCCTCTCCGAAATAGATTTTCATATCAGTCTGAATGGGCATACGCTTAAGTGGGTAAGAACCCAAATTTAAAACTGCAATCTTGGTAGTCGTGAATGCCAATGCCCTGGTTTCATTTCCAATGTAGGGTATATCGTTCGGAGTTGTAGAACTTAGACTTAATTAAAACCAAAATTGAATTTTAAAACAGGATGTAAATATTTTAAAACAGTCATTTAAAACCTAAAACATGCTACCCCGAAAATTTTTACGATGGCGGTTTCGCCCTTTTTAAAATACCGACTTTGTCAAGGTACATACTTACAACTCGGGAGAATGTAATTATTTATTGATACAAAAGTTGAATAAATGAAGTTTAATATCCATTGACCTTTCGTTACGGCAATTTTCGTTAAATATATCATTATTGTATTCTTGTTTTAACTGAAGTTTTTACACTTTGTGTTTAGGGTGACCATAATTATCTTCTCTTTCGTATCACTCTTGACAGAGTGGCCGTGGTCATCACGACCGACGATGTGGCTTGCCTCACGACATCTCGCCATCTTTCTCTGTTAGTGGACTCCCTCGTGCACTCATGTAAAGATCTTTGCGGTTTAAAGCATCGAGTGGCACTGCAACTATTATCGATAGGCGTGTCGCTTACCACCAGGCGTGCGACTTGTACGTCCTGACACTTGATATTATAAAAAATATTATAATTTAATTATTAATTCACTTCTTCGCATCATGGACGAATAAAGACACAATCTGTTTACACCGTACGTCGCTAACCAGATGTCCTCCCAACTACCTTACTGCTCAACTAGCCAACTATGAGACTTTTTTTAATTAGTTCAGACCTGAGTAGTGCCTTGAAGAGAATTTTGTTGCTCGGGTACTAAGAGTACAAGAAATTCCCTTGTTTGGGAACCTTGTTTTCATATATTCAAAAAAGATGCCTATGATCTAAAATGCTTCGGATAATTACGCCTACCGGTGCAGTACCCTTCTTAATATATCTGTTAAGTCGAGTCTGGTTTCCCCCACGCTTCAAGAACAATAGATAATTAGACTCGGCGCAACATGACCCGACGTTGTGGTAACAAATCTAAGAACAACTCCTGTCCGTTGAATTACAATACCTTTGTCACTCTACTCGATCCACTTACAAGACTTATAAAGTCGTTTTACATCACCGTGTCATGATTATGGCGCATAATAAATAAATAAGCAACCGAAGCAAGGTGTTGTGCAAGGTCAGCCAGGTACTCGGACGCGTAGATCAGAAAAAATATCAGTTTTTATTGTAGCTCTTAATTTTTGTTTTCAACGAGACCGGGATTGACAATAAGGCTCAATTCACATTGCTGCGGAACGGAATGTAAGGGAATTTTTGTAACGAAATAGTACAGAGTATAATGAAAGATGTCCGTATGACACTTTTTTATTACGATTTTTGGCTTAGATACAAGTCCTTTGAGCCAAGTCTTAATTTAGTTTTCGGGACCCTCAATTAATATTTTCTATTGTGTTTTTAATGTACTTGTAGTGTGGAAGTCCTTGTCAAGACGACCGCAAGGTAGCTGCTGTACACCGGTGAGAGGAATTTTCACCTGTCTGCCATTTCCATCTTTAAATCAGCTCTAGTTTATCATAACATTTTATTTTCATTAGAATTAGATCTATGTCCAAGTTTTATTGAAATCGGTTAACTGAAAGTGTATGAAATTCTATAAACCGGATTCACCCCCTGATTTGCCACATTAAGGGTCATATTCTAGAACTCTACTCAATGCTCAAGTCAGGATTGCACTGACGACAAACATAAGCACTGGAAATACGACCGTAATGGCAGGGAGTTGAGTATGATTTCGAGTGCTTTAAACCATACTCAAAACCCGACTTGAGCATTGAGTAGAGTTCTAGAATACGACCCTAAACGAAATCCTGTATCGCCGGTGCCATAGACACACGAAGAGAAAACCACAAATTACATTCAAACGCGCGAGAGAAATAAATGTAGGCCATACAAATATTTCTCCCGGCCCGAGAATCGAACCCGGGACCTCTGTATGGCAGTCCAGGATGGTACCCGTTCGACCACGGAGGCAGTTAAAGAAATGATGATAGAATCGGAGAAATGATGGTCCGAAATGTCACAGGTGTCTGAAGTGTCATTTTATCTCTTCTTTCTTTTGTATAGCCTCGGATTAAGAACTTATATGAATCGGATGCAGTGCGCACAAAAATGAAATATTTTCTTCTAATTTGAATGGGACCAATAGTGAGGTATTCCCTTTATAACAAAAAAAAAATCGAAATTGGTTCACAAATTCGCCAAGGCCCACTTGTTAGTAAATACAGACAATTTTAATTTATTACTATATATTTATGTATGACCCCATCACCTCACCAGAACCTAGACGACATGACGAAGCATCGGCGCATCGATCTTGGCTGTAAACGTTTTCAGCGCCCTGATTTTGATTCAAATTTAAATCACAATTGACAAAATGGCTTTTGACACATTGCTTTTATAGTAATAAGCAATATTTAGATTGTGCTACAAGTAATGGTCATTAATATAAATTGACATATTTTTAATAAGTTTTTAAAGTATGTAGTAATAATAGAGACCTGTTTAAATTTTATAATATTTGCACACCTGCTTGCAGGTTGAGTACACTGTACCTATTCAAAAATCAAATTGGGTAATCTCGAAATCATACGGGTTTGCGTGCAAGAAAATGAACCTGTTTCCTACTATATCTTTTGTAATTTGTGAGGTAAATCAATTAATGTTCCTATTTAAAATGTCAAAAGTTTCCGATCGGCCAGTTGTGAATCGCAATAATGCGCCTCGACTCAGAAAAGACGCAGTTTCCGACCGGGAGAGGCAATTCTGCGTATAGTTTATCCAAAAATATCTCCTTTTGGAAGTGGGTTAAAATGAGAAATTGCCAATAAGCATAATTGTAACGAAGATATAGTGACAATTTTCTCCTACCTAGACATTACCCGGTATTACACAGCAATGAAAAAAATTGGCGCACCACCTAACTTGGCATCGTTTTATCCTGGAGTCTCGCCAAAACCATTCGCAAATTGATTGGACAATTTTACATTGAACTTCCTTCCGTATTTTGTTTTCTATCGAAAAATTGAAACGTTTCGTGGGTTTTTATGAAGATCTTTTACTCGCAGCACCGGCCAAGTGGTATTTATGATTGCCGAAGTTGGTAAGTCAATGTTGCCGAACAACAAATAACTTATCGTAAAATCTGATTATTATTTCTTTTATTCAGCATTCGCTATGGAGCTATCAGCTTAAAAAGATAACAATTGCTTGTAAATAGCATGCTTGCATGGTGGCTAACTTGACTATAATGCCCTAAATAAAACTCTCGGGCTTTTTTTTCCAATTACAGCCATGGTCCTTTAGTATTTTTTTAATTTGTAGCACGAGTATCCTTAAATAGGTCAGGTTCAAGTTCAAGCAAAGAAGTTACTTAAGTTCAAAATTAAAACATTCGCTTAAAATGTTATCTAAACAGAAATTTAATTGCAGTTCAGCCATATACATACTACTTGAATACTTATTTTAAGAATTTCTTTTATTTGATTTTAATTATTTTCTGTACAAAAATTTAGCTAATTTTTTTTTATATTCCATCATGTTTGCCTGTGGCGTTTTCAACCTCGTTGGCTCTGTATGCGTCTATGCTTTTTGCAACATTTTAGTTTGAGTTGTATTAACTATGGAAGAATAGCTAGCTGGCCATCTGTTGTTAAAAAACATAAAAAAAACGCGCAAAATTATGCAAAATCCTTAATTGTTGCGTTGTGAACCATATTTATTGATACAAGAAATAAATAAACAAATAAATATTATTTCCTCCCAAATGTAGTGAAAAACATTACGCGGAAGGTTAAAAAATACTCTGACTCCCGTTAATATTTTCTTACATAATACACAATGTACTACAAGTATTACAACTTCGTATTCTTGCGTGCGGTAAAACAAGTCTGTAATAAAACTTAATAGTGTTGTACTAGACACAAATTGGCTCGTTTTTTTGAGATGCAAATGCTCCTTAAACGTCATTATGGTTGGACAATGCAAGATCATCTGTTTTTTTTTTGACAAGAAAACCGCTTTTTTCTATTTATAACCGACTATATTAAATTCAGAATGAACAGCAGTCTTCATAATTAAATTCGTCACACTAAAGGTCGTCACTCATTTATTGTCGTAACGCCCCGACTTAAAGGTCACCTTTGAATATTAGGTTTCGTACCGAGGCGTCGTCGATCAGTGTTCTCCTACTGTCGAACAATCCTGCAAGGGTTCCTTAGATAAGGCAAAGGCAGAATGGTCTATAAAACACTTAAACTGTTTATTGTTATTGAACATATTAAAGGATGATAAGTCAGTTTTGGATTTGTACCACAAAAGTTATAAGTAACCATCCAACTGTCACTAGGTGTGCGCTGTGGAAATAAAAAAATCCCACCACCATTCATCATCCCATAAGAGCAACTACCTGGTGGTTATGATCTGGGCTGGCCCCTGGGGAAGTCTTTAAATTGACTTCGCACTCAAGTAGGTGCAGAGACAAGCTCTGTAAATATGGGGTTTCAAGGATGCTAGTTTAACCCAAAGTTACTGCGGTGGCCGAACATAGTCCATACAGCATATTTTACTGTTGTGCTCTTTGTGATCTAATTAGGGACATGGAAAAACTATCGATACTTTTTGGTATCGAGTACTTCCTCTTCCGACACCGATACTTTTGTACTCGATACTTTTCATACGACACTTTTCAGGTAGGTATTGGTACTTTTTGACAAGTATAGTACCTATCTTAAATTTTTATTGAATTGATATTCAATTATTTTTTGTGAAATTACTCCACTAGTTTGTTATAATGATTAATACAAAGATCGAACACTCAGGAAAAAATCCTTCGAACCGGTCGAATTCGAACCAACGTCTTCTTGCATACCGTGCCAGACGCTATACCAACTAAACCACGGAACGAACCAACGGACCTCACGAACTTTTATATGTGCTTGCGTCGTGTCTTTGTATTTGGTTTTTCAACGACTCTTTAGTCGCAGCGCCATATATGAGAAATTTATGAAAGATTTATCACCCAGTTAGTACCTTTACAGCTACCAGTCCTGGCGAGAGATGTCGCTATTCACTTCAAGGTGGCTTACCTTGCGATTTTTTAAAACGGCAACCTTCATCACAAATAGATTGGCTGTATAGTGTATGCCACCATTTGCCTATTTATAAGAATGAGAATGAAGAATTTGAATTAACATACCTGACAAACATTATACTTGAGTACCTCGCAATTCCGGCGAAGTTTGTTCCTTCTTCAGAATGTTTGTTCTCAAAAGCAAGCAATACAATATGAAAAACAGGATTGTGCAGAGCAGGAGTGGGAAATTTAAGTAACACAAATTATGTGAAATGACGGTTGTTTGAATTGATCAATTTAATAAAAGTCTTTTAATATTTGTTTCAATTAAAAATCGTAAATCAAATAAAAGATTTATTTTATTATTAATTTCACGTGTTTTATTCTGTCGTTAAGTAGGTAAAATTTGCCGTACTAAATGTGTCTCTAGCCCTACCTAACCTATACGAGAGATCTCTACGCGTCCACAGGTAACGCAGTCAAGGCGGCAATATGTTGTTAAATAGTATGCTATTTAAAGTCAATATAGTCCTACAATAAAAGAAGTATGAACACGCTAAGAAGTTTCGTATCGTTATATAACGTTTGACATACACGTTGCAGAAGAAAGAATGGGGGAACTGTGAATAGCAATCTTAGAACGGGAATGGTGTGTGTGAGTTCCTTTTTTAAAAGGGCTGGCTGTAGCAGAATAGCAGTGGTGCTGAACACTCCGCTATTTTGCTGAGTCACTAACCTTTTTATCTGACATAGTCACTAAACTTTACGTGTAATGTTTTGTTTTATATTTGTTTTGAGATAAATAAACAATTATATTATTATTATGAATGATTCTTTTAACATTTGTAATTAATATGAGAGGTATAATCGAACTTTTACATTTTCACATTTTACATTATCCCCTTTAAGAGTCTATAAACATCAAATGGCTTTGGTTGGTTCCGCATAAAAGTGGAAATGTTGAATCAGTTACTTTGGACAAAATATATAGAAAAATTGAGGATGTACCTATACTAATTACTATACGGTGTGAAAACACAATTCCTAAAAAATTCACGATAAAGTCAAAGATTATTTATTCCATAGGTAAAATAAATGTACACTTGAAAACGTCACATTTAAGCTACTGCTCGTTCACTACGCTGACCTCCCTGAGAAGAACGAGCAATCGTCTCTCTACGGATTGCTCTTTACAAGTAAACTGAAATGCTATGGAATACACTTTGAATCAAATTTGTGTGGATTCTGGAGCCGTGTCGTCTTTCCATACATCTTTATCTAACACGTAGTCTTCAATTTTGTAATATGATTTTTCGATCAAAATATTTTTAATGTAGTTTTTAAACTTAGGAAACGATAAACTTAATATATGCTCCGGAATCTTATTGTAAAAACGTATGCAGTTCCCCATAAAAATAGTTGTTTACCTTGGTTAAACGAAATCGTGGTACCATGAGTTTGAACTTAGCTCTAAGGTTAACATTATGGATATCTTCTTATTGAAATTATACATATTTTTACGGGCATATAAAATATTTGAGTAAATGTACTGTGATGCCACTGTCATGATACCAGTCTAATTAAACTTTTCTCTGAGAGAAACTCGAGAGCCTAGTCGGTACACAGAACGAATCGCTCGTTTTTGCAATACAAATATGGTTTGAATATCTGCCGCTTTACCCCACATGAGAATCCCGTAGGACATTATACTATGGAAGTAACTAAAGTAAACTAGTCTAACAGTACTAACATCGGTAAGCTCACGTATTGTCGGACTGCGTATGCAGCGGAGCTTAATCTGCTGGCCAGGGAAGATATATGTGGAAACCATTGAAGTTTTACTATCTAAGGTCACTCCCTAGAAGACTGCTTTATTAACAAGGTCTAACCTTTCTCCGGTGTTTTTGTATGCTTGGACTAGTCGAAACACAAAACTTACCTTGAAAGAAAACCGCTGTACTCAATACGTACTTTATATATACCAAGGATTTTTTTTTATATCAACTGAACTAAATAGAACACGTGTAGTATACGATAAACATTTTCCAAATGGCTTTAATTTAGTTTGAACGAAAATCTGAAATAAAGCCAGCGTCCTTGCCACTCGACCCAAGTAAAATGAACTAGAATTAAGTAAGAGACAAATTTGAATTCGAACTAGGTAGTATCGGCTCTTAACGAGAATGAACGTAGCTTAAATGGAAAACTTTATTATGAAATTTGTATTTTATTATCATAATTATATTATTATACAGCTTCTGTAAACTTGGATGACAAAAATCCATGACAGCGATCCCTTTAGCTCTTCTAAGTTATCTCGTTCTATGAATATTTGAAGTTAATATTACGAAGATAGATCTGTACAATTGTTATATAAAGAGTTCGTTATTTGTTCTTCTCAGAGAAATTTGTCGTACGAATGATTAGTAAGTTGACGATTTTAAGTATAATTTGTGTACCTATAAAAGATTAATTTAATTACTAAAAGTTATCGTTTTCGAATTGCGCCACTTCCTATAGAGGGTTGAAATGTGGAGTAGCAAACATCATACGCTCTGTAGAGAAAAATCTATTCTCGGTCGTTCGTGGGGAGGTAATAAAACATGCAGTGCCAGGAATGTAGGTCACGCTTGTATGCAGTCGGATCTTCCTATTGCATTGAATTCGTGGAGATGGATAACGTGGAATGAGTGATGCACTTAGGACATTGCACCCTCAGTAATAAAGCGAGTGGGTCCGTTCATTATGCCCTCGGTTTTGTTATGCCGCCTTGGTGTATATGACCCCGATAATAATAAATTTTGGTTAAATTTTTTTAATAATAATTCATTTATTTCGTGTAACATTGACATTATTTGTTAGTGAAATCACTTAATGCTAATGTTAGGAAGTACAAAATTATACATAAGACACTGCTGGAAACATACAATTCACAAACATTCAATTAGTTTTTGTCAGATATCTAGTCTATTTGCATTAAATACTGTTAACAACTAAAGTTTCTGAATTTAATAACTGAAGAATATGATTAAAACGATTATTTAGCTTTTGGAAAAATTGCCTCTATTTGTTATAATTAAGCAAAAACTGAGATCATATTAGGTACTTTAAATAAATAGAAGACGATTTTGCATGTTTAACGATTGTTTCTACGAAACATTTTTTTTTTTCTCTATATTCGTAATACCTCTATTTTATATAATTTTGCTTGTTTATAATAGTTATAATTTTGTTAAAACGGATACTAAGGTATTTTTGTTTGAACCTTTATTTACATTTGTTGATTATGAATGTTAAAACAAAACTTATTTTGATTTAGACAATTATTTTGATATTGACTTGTACTTATTGATCAAGTGTACCAAAAAGTTTTTTATATTAAGTTCATGTTATTTCAAATTATTTTCATAGAAGCTAATATTACATACCTATTAATTTTTTTTGTGTTTGTAAAAGCATTTTTGTGTCTGCCAGTACATTTTAGTAAAAAATTACATTTATCGTACCTAATCCAATTCGAGGGCGAAGAAGAATACGATATTTTAAAATAACGTATGTGTCATTAGCCAAATTGTATGCATGGGTTGGAGATGTGAGATGCGCCACAACAGCCGACGATTTTTCCACGTCGCCAATGAATTAGACCATTGTAAAATTTGTATTGCATCAACAATAATATTAGGTACATAGGAATCAAAAGGTTTCAGGCAAAATCAATAGCGCATTATTACCATGACCAACTGGACGAACTCTTTCACAAGGAGCTCTACTGTTACAAATACTACGATATGATTTCAAACAAGCTATAATACGCTTTTTTCAGTAAAATATTTTAAATAAATAATCTTGAAAAGTTACGTAGACAGGCAAACAGGCAGGCGATTGACCTGTAGAAGTGGTTATCGCCGGCAATAAACATTTGCAACACTAACGGAGTATTCCTAAGCTCGCAAATGCAACAACGGCTGTGGGACATAAGACCTTACATATGGTACCTTCTAAAATCCATCGAAGTCATTCGAGTTGTACAAAAACAAGTAAATATAATTTTATGAATTAAGAAACTCTTTAGTCTTGCAAAACGCCAGTTTGAATATTAAACATACGTCTTAACACGTAAGGTAAACTTCTAGTTGATTGAAATAAATAAGGTTACGATTTTTTGTTACCGACATGTGGCGTGTTGTCAAGAAAAATGTTGGATAATGCACATGTACAATTGTAGAATAGAATGTCATTGTGCAACCTTAACCTAATATTAACAGTACACCAAAAGCATTAAGGTAAAATTTTACTTGCTCCGATATGTGAGAAAAGTATAGCGTCAAATAATACATTAGAATGAAATAGGTCAACAACGCAATCGTCAAATTCCGTTTAAACATGAATAGCTACGTTAATTTGGACTTACGAAATTGATACTGTACGGCTATGTATCCATGTTTACGCTGGTTCTCCCATCACCTAAGGTTTTATTTATTTGTATGTACAAAAGTATAGACTTCGCATAGTTTGTGGTATCCACCACGAACAAGACCGAGACTTGCCATCTACGGTCTGCGATTTTAACGACTCGTGTCCCCATATCGTGTCAACCTCTTCTTGGTCACAATTCGGCCGTCGCTTTACTCCATCTGTTAACATCACGCCTCGCAATATATTTATCATACAAGCGTACAAAAATAACACCTCTTACTGTAAACCGGTGTCTAGAATGCGTCGTTAATAACAGGCTCGCGATCACGAACCAAGATCTTGATATATTCAACCGAAACTTCGGTAATTTTAAAAGCATGTCATCAGAGTTTCTATTCGCCTAATTAAATCCATAACTCAGTGTCAAATAAACGTCATCTAGCACTTAAAATCTTACATAATAATGTTTCACATGCATATACTGCGAATACTACGGCTATCAATGTTTTCGAGTTCTACATCGGTTGTTAATTTTGTGGGTTTTGTATATACTTAGCTGTGAACTTGTTAATTCTTTGAGCAATGTTGGTGATAGAGAGTGATTGCCCAGTTCGGAGAATGCTAGCTTTTTTATGATATCAACTGACGGAACAAGTCGCCGGTGACAAGTGCCACACGCCTTCTCTGTTGCTTTAAATCGCAAAGACCTGAGAGGCACTGCTACAGCGCATGTCACTCTGAGACATAAAAATGACAAGTCACATGTGCCTGTAGAGTCACCAGCAGACAAGTACTCTTCAGTACTTGGACGAACTTTTTCACAAGGAACTGTATTGTGTTTTCATTATTCATACTAAAATCAATAATAATCTAGATGAGAGAATGTCTGCTCCAGACAGAAGCTTTGAGTTCCATTCTGGGCGCAGCCTGCTTTAGCTTTAGATGGTTTAGTCTATGAATGGTAAAATGTAAGCATCATTATGAAACCAGCATGTTAAAGGTCCACTTCAAAGATGTGAAGTCTCCAAGCTGTATAGGGCCAACGTGTTAAGATTATGACTTGAAATTCTCTTTTTTGAGATCTTTAGTTTTGTAGAGTTGTTGTTAGAGTTTTGTAGAGTTTGCATGCAAAGGCACGTATTATCATGTCAGTGTAGTTCCGAAATCTACTCGTATCTGTGAATCATTGCTGTCGCTAGCAACAATCACTAGCAGTTCAGGTTTTTCTCATAAGTTTCACCGTTAGTGGCTAGAATTGAGATGATTTTCAAGAACTGCAATTTTGAGACTAAATTACAGAACTTAAATCACATTTAAATAATAATCATTAAACAAAAAAAATGTCCAATATCCAATCGATAGCCGGTGGCCGGAGAGACCTTGTCCCCGTTAGAGAGGCCACTGTACGCCTTTGTGGGAAGTTGAAGTCGTATTTTATGTAACTCATCAAATGACCTGGCGCTGTCTTGGCTACGATTTGATTCGTGGCTCAATTTGCACTTTAGATGTTCCGGGTTTGATTACCCGGAGAAACAAATTGAATGAGATCTTTTTAACTGATTTGTGACTTTGTTATATGGCAGTGTGGGCAAAGAGTTTCATTAATCGTTCGTTTTGATGCTGAGAAAAAAGACTGGATTACCACCGTACACATTTTGTTTTTCTCGGCTTTTCGCGATTGAGACAACGATAATGGTGGGCAAAAGAGTCTCCCTGTTTGATAGATTTCAGTTTAACGACACATATATAGCTCATGTCGTATTTCAATTTGACCAACTTAAAGACGAAACAATTCATATTTCCATTCATTTGCACGTTTGTTATAATGTGAGTTTCTCACGCGTTGCTTGCATTCGATTAAGCAGCCATGTTTATGTGTGTCTGCTTTCTGTTGTTACCAATCAATGAGCGTTTTTGGTCGATTTTTTATTGGAAAATTTTGTTTAGATGTCCGCTCTTCGAAGACAGGTCTTTTTCTGTTCGTTGTTTAAGAAAAGATCCCGGAACACCGAAAATTTCAACCCTTAACATCTTACCTCGAAAATCTGAGATGTCAGCTCTAGGACATTTAGTACATCAGTCGATAAAGTGAAGATTGCTATAATAGCTACCTCAGATAGGAGACGGCGTAGGAAAAAGAATCAATGCTAAAAATACTAGCAATATACTCGTATCACAGAGAAGTCGATGAATCTGTAGTCTGTGCTGATTCCAGTAATCATGGGCTATTGACCTCAAATCTATAGATAATCTTATCTAGTCAAGTTTCGCGATTTTAATAAACACAAGATTGCAAAATAAACCACAAATTCGACAGAGTTATAGTTGGTATTTTAGGAATACCAAGTTTCGATTATGGGTATTTACGTAATAAATTCCGCAATAAAATGTTTTTGCATCTATGTCCGAAGTTATTGAGTAGAAGCACAATGTTTTGGATAAATCCCAGGTTAGCGTAGAAACTTATTGTAAAGAACTATAATCAATTTTGCTACAATTATAAATACAGAGTAAAATTCGTTCAATCCGGCTAGGCGAACCAGAGCCTGTGCCATACAGTGGCTGAGGCTCTCCCAACTGAGCCCTGAAGGAATTTTTCTTTGTGTTCGATCTTTGTATTAATTATTATTTCACAAAAATAACTGAATATCATGGAGTTAGAACACAATGATAGTGAATAAACTTAGTATTACAACTATCATCAAGTTACGTAAGTAGTTTTGAGATTCAAAATGGCTGTTGAACTTGAGTAAAATGTAATTTTGCTAAGCAGTTAATATATTCGGCAGTTCTCGGAAGCCAGAGCGTAAAAGCCAATTATTATTATCGTATCGATGGAATACATTTGCCATCCATGGTAAAAGTAGTGGCGTAGCGGCAAAATCTGCCTCCCGGAGTCAACCTTAAGTTTGCTGCCCCCTCTATTTTCACGATTATAAAAGTAGTTCGTTTGGGCAGGCTCGGCTCGATTGTGTTTTTATGATTTGTGTTCGCCTGCCGTCGCCACTTTTGTGTTGTTCAGAATATCGTTTTCTGAAATGTGGAATTTATTTTCTAATATTGTGTAAAACAAATAATTTTGACGGGTCGGAGGTCGGACGCGCTCGCTAGCCCCCATACCCCACGCTACGCCACTGGGTAAAAGGGTTATCCAATTGGTGTAAAGAACTCGCCAATTGTTGGCCAGGGTGCGCCAGATGTACAGTAAAGGAATAGTACGTCGTGCGGGGAACTTTCGTGCATCAAAGCCAAATTATTACGTTACAACGAAACTACAATTTTAATATTTATTTTATTAAATATCATGACAAATTCGTAGATCTGCTGTCTCGATCCCTAGCCCAGTTGGTACCCACGTGGGTTTTAAGTCTGCGGGACGTTTTCCTCTTTCAATCCCTTCAGAAATGTTTTGGGACATGCTAGACGAAGATCCATGGCATCTTAGGATACACAATCTGCACCGAGACATGCTAGAAAAACTAAACGACATGTGCATACCGGAACTGGACACTCCTGGTCCACAAAATACGAAGTATCGCCAGTACAGCCCAATGGTTTACAATAATTCCCCGATATTTATCGTGAAATGTGCAGAATACTTGGTAGATCCATTGTTGACGATCTTCAGTACCTCACTGGCCACTGGCATATTCCCGTCAGCGTGGAAGACAGCCAAAATCGTACCCGTAAGTCCGGCAATGAGAATCTGGTAAGTAACTATAGGCCTATCTCCATTCTATCCCGTTTAGCCAAATTATTAGAATACGTTGTTTGTCCATGTATAACACGTCATACTAAGCTGTTTTTGAGCAATTTTCAGCATGGTTTTGTATAACTACAACCACCAATTTAGTAGATTTTTCTGAAAGTTTATTCGTATATATATATGGACTTCAGTAAGGCGTTTGATTGTGTTCCACACTATGCAACACACTCCTTGAGTTTAGAACGAATACAAAAAACATTTATTTGGCACTTAATGTATTCCTGTGCTATTTCCAAGAAGAAACTCTCATCATACCAGCAGCGTTTATCGCATTTCAGTATTATGTCATTGGATAATCGAAGAACTCTCTTGGATATGTTATTTGGATAAAAAATGTTTCATCACGAGGTGAATTGGCCTCAATTGCTTCAAAAATTCAAATTGCGTTTTCCCGTAAGGTTTCCTCGTAACAAAATTACTCCATTTAGTGTTCCATTTCGCAAAATCGATTCTGGTCCAAATTCGCCAGTTGCAAGGTGTATAGGACGGTAAATAATTACAGTGACATTATTGATATTCCCCATGAGTTTCCTCTCAGCACTCGTGTAAAACATTTTATTTATTAAGTTCAGTCAAATAATTAAATCGTAAAAGCATCAATTTCTATTCATATTTTTATTTCTCAAAGTGTAAGTGTTAATTTTATTTTAAATTTTAGTTGAACATGTTTTAGTCCATATTGTGTTTACCTCTAAGTGTTTCTGGCAATTACATCGCTTGTAAGGGTATGATAAGATATAATAAGTAATATTGTACACAGATGTTGGTAAAGCTAATAGATAAATAAAATAATAGAATTGGTGAAATAGATTAAGACAGGGATATACATGCAAATGTATAAAATTTACGTATATGTAGCACTTTTCTGGGAGCTGTAAATTAGCGACATAAAATAACACCTATTAAGACATTGCATTAAGTACACATCCATTTGCACAAGATGAAAAGGAGCACAATATAAAGTGTCAATGACTCATTTTTAGTAAAAATTGACGTTTACGCCCTTTATTCTCAGAATATCGATATTGTATCAGATATCTGATAGTTTAGATAATGCCGAACATCCCTATTCAAGCCGTTTATGTCGACAACAGATATCACTGGCATGACTCAGCAGACTTCCACCCGACTAAATCACATGCAACATCATATATCATTTGACTGTTTAGTTAAGATGGACATTCTTAAACGGTCGGGTAGCCTGAACAGTTGGGCTCTCACAAAACGATGTGAAAAAAAGATGGGCGATGGGCGCAACGTGACAAATTCGAGATGAGTTTTGTGTTGCCAGATTAAAGATTTTAGTTGGGTGTAGTAGATTGACGTTGAGTATAAACTCACAAGAGACAGTTGTCGTTAGCGACCGCGTGAAATATTTGATTACTTTGTTTGGAAAATTGTAGAGCATCTCTAGCGGTCAAAAGAAGAACATTTTGTACGGAAATGTGTATTTTGGTAGAAGAAAAGAACAAGCTGAGAGTGGCGAGGAATTATTTACATGTGCAAGCTCATCGAATTCATCGTCACTTTCCATCAGGTGATATGGAAGTCAAATGCACACTTTTTATTTTGGTGGCACTTCACATGGCTGTTTGTATTCGCTATTGGGTATTTGTTGCACTTGGAAAAATATTTCACGAATTGACAAACATGCGGACATGACACTGACAAATATGACACATGGAGCCAAATAAGGAGTTAAAATAATAAATGTGACCATGATGTCAACGGTTTACTTGCGTATTTGCTTATTTGGCTACTTTGATTTGTGTCGAGAAACTGACCGGCGCGCCGTAACGCGTATTTGGTGTGTACTATATTTGTCGAATAGGCAAATACTTTGTCACACATGCTATCTCTACACATGGTGATGTTTACCAAATACATCAAAAAATATATACTGTCTGTATGTATAGCATACTCAATAAAAAACTTTTTTGAACCAACCAACGTTTCGGGCCGTTTACAGGTCCCGTAATCGGGGTTGACCGAGATGGTATAAGTCGATATTATTTATTATAACAGTTTTGCTCTTTGTAAAATAATAATATTCGGTTGCGGTAAATTCGGGCTAGCCCAATTTTTTTTAATTGCGCCAGACTAAACCAATTTAGGTTTTTTTTTGTTGGTACGTAGATGTAGTGTTTAGTGCCTTCTTAAAGTTCTTGTCAATGAAAGTATGAGGTTCACGATTTGTATTCACACTTAGTATCATTTCTCAATCATTTAGTTAAAAAACCAGGTTGTTTTCATTGTCTGGTATATTACTTATGGCAATTTATTCTAATACACTAAAACATATATATTTATCTCTAAACAGATTTAACAAAAACAATTTCACTTCACCAAAGCATAAAACATTGTATGCGTAATCGTTAGATATTTATGTAGTGTATCGCTAGCAACACAGAATGCATCTGTGTGCGTGCGTTGAAAAGAGTGCGTGTAATAAAAGACGGTAATTCTTGTAACATACTTACGTATACTTGCGATGCGGGCGGCCATTACAGAGATAACCTCCACTATTCAAATGTTGTAAAAACAACAAAGAATTCCATTTGAGTCAAGAAGCTTTTTCTTATAGATTTTTTTTTAATCTAATTTAAAACAACAAAAATAACAGTCTATTCCGGTCAGTAATATTATTTTATAGCTCGAGTAATGTCAAAAAATTTAAATATAGAACAGCAAAGGGTACCACCATTCGTGATCTTTAAATTAGTTTTTTTTTCATCCTTCATGAATTTTTTAGCATAATTTAATGTTCAGTGCTTTGGTATAAATAGATTAGATTGGATTTGAACTAGAACAAATTTAAGATTAAATTTCTTACAGTACATATTTTCTTCAGTGATCTTAATCATAAGGTTTTGTTAGAGTATTTTAGAACTAAGATAATCATCACCAGAGAGCATCGAAAGTATTTGCTTTCTGATTGGGTATTATTTATATTTTTCTGCTTATCCCTGTGGACCATTATACTGGCAATCTTCATTTACATTCGTTAGCTGTAATTTTATGATTTACCTTCAAACGAACTGTCAGAGATCATTTAACAGTGGTGTAATACTTGAACGGTTGGTCACATCACAACACAATCACAAGGCACAAGGCGCGGCTTGCAATTATTATAAGCTGTGTGTCGTCTCTGTCCGCCATTGTGGATTCGCTTAGTTTAAAGAACGAAACGAACAGTTCCGATTTTGATGGATTACATTCGGAATCCGACGAATGAGAACGTGTTTTGAAAAAGGAATAATTTTGGCGTTTGAAAATGGAGTATAGTGATGTGGCTTTATAAACGTGTATTTGTGATATGATGAGTAATTTAACAATCGATATTCCAGTAATAGTTATTTTAGTATAGATAAGTAATTTTTTATTGACCGTCTGACGATAATAATTATGATTAATTGTGTGTACCTAATGTTTATCTTTAATATACGTTACGTATGACAAGTTAGTAAATATTTATATCTTCTGATAAAAATTTGATGTCTATAGTCTGTCTTTTTTGAAGATGGAGTAAAATTCATTGCGTAAAGGTGTTGCCCGCTCGATTGAATGTTGGTCATGCTTTTGCAATAAATAGCCGAACTTATTTCATTTGTCTCATCATCTTCCCATTATTTGTCCAACAGCTGGGCACAGGTTCATTAGAATTGTCAATTTTTGTAAGTTCATATATATACATAAACTGCATTTAGAACTATGTCTATTAAAAATGCAAAGATGATATATATCCTCATCATCATGTCAGCATCATGGAAGACATCCACTGCTGAACATAGGCCTCCCCCAAAGATTTCCTGACCAGCCGATCGGACGCGACATATATTCCCGGTCACATAATTCGCGGGCCACCTTACATTTTCAGTATGCCTTAGGCTTAAAAATATTTGATTGGTCAAAAACCATTAATACAATTTGGGAGCTGATACATCCACTAAACGTCATTTCCGTATGTTCTTTTTGAAAATTTAAAGTAAAACCAGGGAATACTTAACAATATTTTTCTGTTCAAAATTTAAAAAAATTAAAATGCAAGATGGCTCGAATTATGTGCCCGGGAGTGTATTTAAAAATGTTTTCATGTTAAATCAATAGATAATCAAATCCGCCTCGTCTTGTTAAAATGTATATGAATTTCAAAAATAGACTTCGATACAAGTAGGCCAACTGTCAAATTGAGAATGAAGAAGGCAATAACGCAATTAATACTTACCTAATAATTAGATCGTTGTAACATTCACAATTTGGACATTTTGGCTTCTTCTTCTTCTTATCGTATCGATGGCATACATTATAATGCTTGCCATCATGGTGAAAGGAGGATAAGGAAAGGACAGGAAGGAGGTGTAAGGACTCGCCGATGGTTGCCTAGAGTACGCCAGACGTACAGAATCACAAAGACGTACAGACAAAAGGAATTGTCCGTCATGCGGGGAGCCTCCTTTCGTACAACCCATACATTTTACATTCTTTCACAATCTATCGATAAAATTGTCGGCAACAAGTATATGACTATTTAAAATTTTATCAACACTGACTACCCTGCAAATGTCATTCTACTCCGTCTTCAAAAAAGACAGGCTATAAAATCAACTGTGCTTTCTTTACAAAAAAATATTTCTTTAGATTGGTAGGTATTAGCGCACAAAATACAATTTTTACTTAATGCTATTACTTCTTAGTTTATATCCGAGTCTTTGTTCTCAGCCATTTCGTAACTGCCTTTGCAGGTAAACTTTTTCCAATATCTTATTATATGGGGATTCGACTTCTATCAGGAACATATATTAATAAGTCTCAAGCCGTTGTCATTCTGATCTAGCACTTCATCAGTTCATGTTATCATCGATAGAATTTCATCACTAATCAATTTGAAATTTAGTTATAACCAATTGTCAAATTACATTTTTTGGCACATCTCTAATAATGAACCAAATTAGAACGCCAATATCATTGACTTACAAATAAATGGACGACGGGTCTAATACAAAAACCACGAAAAAAATGTCCCAAGTCAACCTATTCGAAATTTAAATTGTTATGTCATCGCAGTATCGCGCTGTCCGTAGAACAAATGAAGACTAAAGCGGAGTGTCGCGCTCTGTATACGATTTTAGCGCCTTACAAGTGCGGACACTTTTTAGCGCGGACCCGACGTCCATATAATTGTAAGTCAATGGCCAATATCTACAGTTTTCTAATATAATTTTCAGTTTGTAAATAAAAAGACAAACCCGTGAGTATGTACTACATTATTACAACACTACACACAGATAAGTTCACGTAACATGTGATTATTTTTAAATGACGTCATTGGGAATGAATAAGAGATAATGCCGCGACCTTTCCTTTTGTCATTTTAAAATGTCATTTGCTAATAAATAGTCATTTATCTTTGGTGGCTGTGACTGATTAAAAGGTTAGGTAAGAACTGGCAGCTTACAGTGTTCGAAAGACAAACAGCTGTCATGCGCTTTCTCTTGTAAAAAAAATGTGTCACGACCGGTGCAGCAAAAACAGTAGGCATTTACTGTTGTAGGCTTTATAAATGTTATTTCGTTCAGTTGAAACCTTTGCTGTAATGTGATAAGCAATTCCTGGGTGCAATTGTCTTTTCATTTCTGCCTTTAGTGTTGAGCTGTTTATTGTATATTTAGTTTTTTGCTTCGACATTTATGTTAGTTAACTTTTTGTGTTGTCTTAACTATTATGAGCTGTAGCAAGTCTGCTGGTCATCAGCAAAGGCTATTCGCTTTATTGTAGTTCAGTCATGGAAGCCATGAACCCATTTAACGTGTTCGTTTTATCGTTAATTTCTATTCCTTTTTGTCATCAATGAAACTTTGATTGTTATTAGTAGCAGCAGAGCTAAAGAGCTAAGTTCGTCAAGAGAAGTACATCCACCTTACCTATTTCTGACGCCAAGCAGTATGAGTATTACTGCGTTCCGGTTTTGAAGGGTAAGGGTGAAATTACAGGCATATGGAACTTGTCAACTTATATCTCAGAGTGACAGGCAGTGACCCTCAGATTTTTGAGATTTAAAATTTTTAGTGGTATGACAACTGTTATGGGCAGGCGTGTTGCTTACCACCAGGAGCACGACTTCTTCGTTCCGTCACTTGATATGATAAAACTAAAATCAATAAAAAATTTGCCTAAAACTACGAATTTAACCACTTTCTTTTCGCTTTATGTAAAAAAGTTTAGACGGCAAGCAAAGTCATACAAATAATATTTATTATAAAAAGAATGATTTTTCAGTTCATTCATTTATTTGTAGTGTCGTCATTAATAATGAAAATTTCAATATTATCGTTTCGCCTTTTCATAGTTTACATTATTTTCTCCATTCATATTCTGCTTCAATTCATTGCTTTGTTTCTTTTTGTTTCGATGATATAATCAGCGATCTTCGTCGGTTTCTTGGCCAATCTGATTATCATTTGTAATTATACGTTTTCAAGGATTTAAGTCTTAGAATAGTAACAGATAAGGATCGGGAGGTATAATGATTAACGAGCTGGTTCTACATTTTTCTGATTTTGCCTTTTGAATTTCACCTCAGATTGTGTTTATTGCCTTTATTTGAGTGCTAAAATCAAGAAAAAATACTGAAGTGTATGCTAAACAAGCTAGGGAGACAGAATCGGCTTGAACCAGACCGAACAAGCTTTGTTACACAATGTCTTTTTCGCACTTATTGTTTAGACACAAGGTTTTTCAAGTCGGCCTAATGCCATTTAGCATCGGTAAGTGCGGTGATTTTATTACGCTAAACCTCAAGTGAAATCCTATTGAAATATTGCCACGAGGTTTTGTTTCAATTCAGTTGGACATTGGTAAAAGAATAAAGATCCAGGAGAATCATTCGTTAGCCCAAAATAGAACTTTCTAATCGAAATTTGGTAAATATTTCTTTCTTCAAAATGCCACATGTAGCTTCAATATCTGAATATAGATTTTCATAATGTTATCTTTAACAAAGCAATTTTACCAAAGCATCTTTTTCGAACTACCAAATATAGTGATGCTAAGAGATGATGTAATTGACAATAAACAAATGAATGCCTAATTGTTAGACGTATGTCTCTTCAATGGAGTATCCGATGAAGTGCAATTATAGGTTCTCATTTTCAATAATCAACTATTTCTGAGGCAGAGGGCTCAGCTTACATTTTGATGCAGAACCAATTTTCAGAGAGTAATTTCTTTTTTATTTATGCGAAGGAGAAAGCAAACAATGGACAAGCCACTTGTTGAGAGGTGGTCATCGTCAGTACACGGACATTTGCAAGACCAGGAAGGTGCCTGTAACTTACGTTGCCTGCCTTTGACAACCTTGTTTACTCGCATTTGGACGAACCTAAGTCATGGCGTAAAGAGAACACTTCAGGAGGGAGTTTTTATTACACATTTGCACAATCGAGGAAATTTATAAACTTAATTTGGGCCTCAAGGTTGTCAGATCCTTAAAGCAGTGTTTTTTCAATTCGTTACTCTGGTAATCTTAGTATAGGCAACATTTTAGTTTAACATCAGGAACATTTTGTTTATGTAATTAGCTCAGTTCCAAGTTTGATGTCTGTGTAATTTTGTGCCAATCAAAAGTTTTTTTAGGTCACTGACGATATCTGACTAATCTACTCTAATATCCATCGTGTCTTTAGAAACAGTTTTGGTTAATTGAGAAAATATTTTTAGGCCATTTCACTCGAAAAGAGAGGCATAGCCAGATCGAAACGAAAATTATTTAGATCAGGTGGGGGAAAAACTTAACGCCGATTACTGCACCTGCAGGAGACGTGCTCTTAAATAAGATCACATGATAAATTGATACTTTAATGTCTCACGTGACCTCTTAATTGGGAGATAAATTTATTTTCTTCTTCCTGTTCTTCTAAGTATGCCACTTCTCTACGAAGGTTGGCAAACATCAAGGCTATTCTCATTTTTGAAGCTGCCGCACGAAAGAGGAGAGGGAACGTGTGCTACGGTGGAACCAGTCTGTCAGACTCTTCAACTACGAGGATTTTTCTGCCACGACTACGCTTTCCTTGTATTTCTTCCCTGCATTATTAGTTGAAGAATCCTGTATCTACATATTGCCCCACAGCGGACCAAACGCATGCTGAGTTTATAAAATATATTTATAACATAAATTTATTTGCATACCATTAAATGAAATAGTTGTACTAAATGTGATTCATATTAAAAAAAAGACAAAAAGTACTTGCGCATCAAATTTTTTAACCTTACATATTTCTGCCGCCAAGTAATCTGAGCGTTACTGCGTTCCGGTTTTGAAGGTTAAGGGCACTGATGAAATTACAAGCACATGGGACTTGACAGCTTATGTCTTAGGGTGACGGGCGCTGTGGCAGTGCGTCGCAGATTTTTGCTATCTAAAGCTCTGGGCGACACTACAACTGTTATGAACACTTGTTCGGACGAAGACTTGGTATCATAAAAATAATGTAGAAAATTTCATATAATCCGCGGGCTGAGGTGTGTAGTCCAAGAATCTGGCAACGTTTCTTTTTTGGATAACTAAGCTTGACTTCCTTTAGCTAGCTGCCAGCCTTCTGGCCATCGGAAGTCTGTAGTCAATTGTCTTTACGCATCATAAGTGTGACAGAACATTGTTAGGACTTATGATGACGCTTAGGGTGTACCGCAGGGACAATGGCGGAACAAACAACACCAATTTCAATCTTTTCAATGAAGAGCGATGCTCTCGTCGGAGTTGTGCCGGACGAAGTAGATAGTAGATGCTAGTCTCTCTTGAATCTTCACCTTCACTTTTATCTGTTTCAAATAAATAGCAATAGCATTGACTGTAAATAAAAACATCGCGTTCAAAATAAGGATGATTCAAATCATGTTGGAGACTTGTATCTGGACGACAACCTAAATCTTCATCTTATAGTGGATTCCTGGCTACCTGGATGCACCTTGCATTAATACAGTTTGGTGATAATGCAAGGTGCGTCGGTCAGTTTCTAACTGAGTTCTATTCAAAATTTAAATTCAGAATTTCAAGTTTTGAATATCGAAATCAAATAAAACCTTCCACTACATCACCACTAATTACCACTTCGAAAAAAAATCTACGTCTACTAAAAAACGTCTACGTCTACTAAAAATCTAATCTACGGTTGAATTGACCTCCTTTACCTAAACAAGGATAAAACGGTTCATGTTAACGTAAAGGAAAGAGACGACGGTAATTTTAACCGGAATGGCTAAGTTCAGACATTGAATTGTTAGGATCGCTACTTTCTAACGCGTTTACTTGTTGTTATACGTATATGTACTATAAGTACGCTGATATATGTCATTGACTTTGTAACAGTATTATATTTCACGTGTATGAGAAATACATCAATCGCGAAATAAATAACGTCGATTTATTTAGGCTTTTTTAATGCAAGTGTTATTTAGGTGTTTTAAGGGCTTTAAAATTGAATAAGGACACAACCACTTTCTTTTTTAATTTACTCAATTATACTATGTTGAATGTAGAAAAAGTAGAATAGATGTGAAGTGTTATAATATGTTTTAACAACATATTGTAACGTTTTAATTGTCTATGTAATGTAAATAACAATTACTGGCACTCACGATTGTTTTTCTTACATAAAATTACTGTTTTAATGGTTGTTGATATTTATATAAATTCCTACTCTAAAAACTCAAATACCATAGATAACATCATCTATTAAAAAATACTCGTTTATCTGGTGTATTTACGACATACAAATTAATGATGTAACGAATAAGACTATTTGACCCTGAGTTATGAGGAATAGGTAATCCGACATTATTAACTTTGCTTTCGGAATAAAACATAAGTTTCTACGTCATTTATAATGTTTCATTATTAGTATAATCTAGAAATTTAAAGAATAGAAATATTTTACATCACTATTGAAAGCGAATTAGTAAATATTTCTTTCATATAACATGTTTGTATTGCAAAATGGTGTTATTATACATATGTAAACATAATCGTAAGATAATATATTTGTTTATATTCTATGGTATTAGTAATAGGTACCTACTGTTACTTATGCCATGGTAACATCACTATGACTCGTTTGTCAGTCGATAAAAAAGTTCGCAAGACACTTTTGTAATAATAATAATTGAAAGTACTTTAAAGGATGAAATATCTTACAATTCTAATAAAAAACACATTAACTGAAATAAAATGGATGGTCTATAGAACCTATCGATTGTAACAGGACGATTAAGTAAGAGTACACGTTAAAACACCTTATTGAAAGAACTAGCAAATTGAAATTAAGAACGCTCGGCCCGCCACTAATATTGATTCGTTACAAAACAAAGATAAAACGCCTCACCCCGCGCCGGGCGAATCGATCAGCACAGAAATGATAATTGTCGCACACAAAGACTTTACTCACCTAGGACAGGAATGCACACATATAAAACAACAACACTACACTTTATGTCCACAATTGTACACTTTTATCAACACAAAACACTGATTTAGGTCATCAAAGCACAAATTAGAATAATATTTTAAGGTTTTTAAAGGTAATTAGTGGTTTATAATAGGATATTTGACACGGAGACGCGCGCGATTCGGCGACCGCTAGCAAGATGGCTCCGCGTATGCCGCGCGGTCGCCCCCCCGCCACCCCGCGTACGTGCAATGAAAGATAGGTAGCCTGTTTACAAGGCAGTGAAAGAACGCGGACCGGTCTCGCGATACATTTAATATGGGCATGAGTGGCTTTTGTTGTTATTGTGTGGGTTTGTGGGAAGTCAGTTTTTGTATTTAACGATGTTGTTGTTGGACTGTTTGAGGTGTAAAGGCCTTTTTTTTAAATACATTATCTATTTTAAATAAAGTGTTGTACAAAAATGCTTTTCTCCCGTTCCCTAATTTTCTATTATTATTATCATTAGTTTCTTTTGTTCATTCTAAAATGTATATATAATATAATAACAGAATACATTGTGTTTCTTTAGTACTTACTTTTCTAAGCGCATATTTTACTGTATATACTAGATCTTATTAGATCTTACTTATGTTATAAGATTGTATATTTATAATTTGTATTTTTTAATTTTTTTTAAAATTTGTAATGTAGTTTGTAATAAATAATAAGAATAAACAACTTCAAATTTAATCATATTCATGTAAGCATATTCACTATCAAATTAAATGCTCAGAAAAGTAGATTTACGACCTATCAAATTCCCAGACAAATCCATCCGACGAATCTCATGTGTATCAAACACTGTTCTTTCCCTTCACACCGCTTTGCCCGTGCTGAGATCTGCCCCCCGCAGCCTTCCTCTGCCTACCGACCTCTTATATACTGCTCTCTTTACAACAAAAAAAAACACCAATTTCCCAAATTCCCGATCCGCTCTCTCGCTCGCGGACCTAAGATGGCCGACGGGTTCCATTTTGATTGCAGATTACCGCGTCCCTCGCTCAAAACCTACACGGCGACAGAACAAATGCATGCTGCTCACATAATCAATGTATCATACATGTTTTTAGGCTATTTTTTCCCGTCCATTGCAACCGTAGCATTACTTTTCAATTACAATCTCTCTGAAATGTTCTAATAGGTAGTTTTCGATGTTAAATATGGAGAGTTAAGTCAGTATTTAGAGTTAAACGTTTATATTATCGATTTGAACGGCACGAAGCGGTCAGTAAGAAGTCCGAATGCTTGTTAAAATAGCGGCAATGGTTTTGTCTCTCTCTTTACCTACCTGAGCGACATTTCGTGTTATAGATTTGTTGAGCTATATAACTACAGTTTACTGTTTCTAAGCGTCTCTACGCATAGGAGGGGCATTTAGTTCACCTTTGATATAAACTCAGTTAGTTTTGCATGGAAATACGGTATTCTAATGGTTTATTTTTCGTGTTAAATGATTGTATTTGGTACATGTGTTAATCACATTTTCGGTAAAACTTCAGTTCGGTTAGTCCTTTAAAAGTTAGAATCAGTACTAACTATTAATAGTAGTTTTGTTTAAGAATTCATCATATGGTGCTATTTCATTTTCTGGTTTATATGTAGATACTACATTTATGTTTATATATTGAAGTGCTCATAGAAAATTATAAACGTGTTTTAGCGGTTTATGTATAAGTACGTTTAAGTTCTTATTAATGAAAATGTCTTGGTTTTATTTACGTGTTTATGTTAGTTACTAAAGTCTTAGACGTAATAATATTTTTGTCTGCGGTTGCGGACAAACAACAGAGCTTTGAATATTGTATACGCACACAGTATTATTAAAACAATATTAAATGGCCTACAACCTACAATTATACTTTTATTTTATTGTATTATTTAACTTTCAAACGAGCGACCGTTTCTAAAAGGAGCGTTGTGTTTTAAAGAAGTTAGAGATTGTAGTAAATAATATAAATCCATGAAAATATAACTCCTACATCAACATAGAGATTAGAAAATAAAATAAGTAAACAAAAAGTGTTTTGTTTTTGATTGAATACAACATAAAATAAAATAGAGACAAAGAAAAGACAAAAAACAAAGTACAATAGTCTTTATTTGCTACACGGCAATCTTTTTTTATATTACAACTCCATTTATGTAAGAATAGAATGTTTACCGCTAATTTTGACAACCTCATACAACCGGATTCGACTCCCGAGGGTGGAACTGGGAAACGATTTTTTTTAAATTACTGTTGATTTGTGTGTTGTGGGGAGTCCCTATATGTCGTTGTTCGTAGTATAAGGAATTTTGAGGTCAGTGTAAATGGTGTAGTAGTAAGGTAATAATAAATCGTAATTATTGTAACCGTTTTCTTTTTTTTTATGATACCAACCAAGTGACGGTACGAACAAGTCGTGCGCCCTCGGCACTCACTCATAAGCAACAATCATGTCCATAATTGTTGCAATGTCACTCAGAGCTTTAAACACGGAATAAATGTTCTGTGGCTATAAATCACAAGATCTGAGTGGATCTGCCACAGCGCCCGTCACTCTGAGACATAAGTTAACAAGTCTCACGTGCCGGTAATTTCACCAGCACCCTTACCTTTAAAAGGAACACATTAATGCTGACATTACGGCTTGGCGGCAGAAATAGGTAAGGTGGCAGTACTTCCCTGGACGAACTCTTTCACAGGGAGCTCTATCTATGGCTACTTTCTGTCTATAAACATGGCGTTCTTTCTACTGGGTTTTTAACATCTGGAGTACTACGTAATATCGCACTAAATCAAATTTTACAGGATGGGGATTTTACGTTATTACTTTGTTATTTAAATTTCTACAAATTTCATTTCTGCACAGTAAGTATTAATTCAGGTTGTCTACCGACTAATAACAATAGATTCCGTTAAATCACATTAATTAGGTTGACACGATATTTAACCGGTTTCATTTAACCACTATATTACCGAAATGGAAAGTCATAATCCAATGCTAGTTACGCGTAATTGCTCTATCTCCGATAATATACAAGTAAACGTATATAAGTCATAAATAGTGTAAAAAAATAAGGTCTATTGTTTTCAAAATTATATTTAAAGAACACTTTTTTTTCATTGACAAGGCATCCTTTTTAGATTTTTTTTTAAATATGGTGTAAAAACTAACAGATGTTTAAGTTTTTTCTGTGTTCCATAAACAGATGTTCCGGGACAATGTGATTGATTTATCAAGAAATAACCGAACAAAATTAATTTGTATCTTAATGGAGGACCTTTGAAATCATAATTGAAAGGTTTTTGGCACATTGCTTGCGGTCATAAAGAATATAAAATTGATTGCCTGAAATTACAGGCACGTGGGACTTGTCAATTATATATCTGAGGTTGACGGGCCCAGTGATCTTTTTTTTTACCCAAGTGACGGTTCGGACAAGTCCTGGACGTGATGGTAAGTGACTGTAGAAAACGAGTTGTTCCATTATCATTTGCGTACCAATATGCAGGCTGAATATTCAAAATGTGCCATTCACGAGGTTTAAAACTATAGTGAACCAAAACTCAAGGTTATATATGTATATATAGAGCTTCTGCGTACTTGGATGACAAAATTCCATGGGATGATAAATGTGTACAGTTGCATGTTTACAAAGAGCAATCCCTAGAGTTTCTTGCTCAACGAGCAGTAGAGTTTAATCAAGAGACAAGTGTAATTTGCTTAACTATGAAAATAAAGATTATTTGGGTTTTTTAGTTGTATAATGTATTTATTTTTTTATTTTAGAGGGTACAAACAGCTTGTATCGCAATATATATATATCTTCTTCCTGTCCTTTACCCACGCTAGGTGGGGTCGGCACAACATGTATTTTTCTTCCACTCTCCCCTATCAGCCGTCATTTTTATACTCACACCTTTCTTATCCATGTCATCTTTCACACAATGCATCCATTTTTTCTTTGGCCTTCGTTTCCTCTTATATCCCTCCACATTCACACTCTTCTCGTCACATGACATTCTTACCGCCGCATGACATGTCCATAACGCCAACCTATACAATATAAACCTCATTAAATAATTACAAGCAGAACATAGCAAATAAATTTGTTCTTTTCTCATGTTATATAATTATCTCTACATTACGTACTACAAAACAAAGAAAGTTTGCGTAAAAATGATAATTGCTTTCTAATTATTAATTGCAAAACCTTTATTATTCTCAAAAAAAAAGAAAAGCAGTAGGTATACAACAATCCATTAAATTATATTCCAATTTCAAAAAGTAACGCCATTTGTTTTATGTTGACAACCGTCAATACATATCGAGAAACACATCCATGTAAGAAGGACCCTTACCTTTCCATACATTTACCACTAATCTAATACATTTTTTTCACGGATAGATTAACGTGGAAGCTCACGTGATTTTGGACGACTACCATCCAAATCAGGTAGACCTATGTTAGTTTACTCAAATGTTTAATACGAGACTTAGTACCGTGGCTCAAGATAAATTGGCTCCTTGATTTGTCGTCCAGTTTCACAAGATCTTTAACTGTTTGTTATTATTATGTGTAAATGGTTCAGAGTCAAAGTCCTATTTAGAATGGCCGGTAGGTAAAGTAAAGTGCATTGGCCCCTGCTTCCCGGTGTGATCGAGCATCTTTGAGATGTAATGATTTGTGTTTTGTGTTCTTATCGATTTATTACAATAGATATTTTTTGTACATTTTATGCGTTTTTTTTTTCAAAAGTGTCCTCTATTTCGTATGCGTTACAGTGCACATTCTACCAACGTCAAAAAATAACTAAATTGCGGTCTGTAAATGTGGTTAGAAATTTTGGCACACAATTTTGCAAATAACAATAAATCTGCATAATGTCTCAATAATGGATTACCCAAAATTATGCGATTTTTTATGGAAACGTTGGAGTATTTCACGGATTTATAATAATATGGTAAGTACACCATCACATCAGTCTCATGCTCGGTTAGGCAGAGACCATAAAGCACCATTTGCTTTGCTCTGACGGATATAAATTATGCTTAATATCGATTTATTGTTGATTGCAGAATACATGAATTCCTTTTTTGAACTGCAAATATACTTGTATTTTTTTTTTAATAAAAGCTACAAACATAAATCTATACCATTAAAGTCAACGCAATGTTGCTAATGTATAACGTATATATTTTTGAGCAGTACATATAGTTTGCGATGTACTATCCTCGCCTAGAAGGTAGTCAATCGATGCAGCTCGGTGTCTCGGGCCTGGCCGCAGAGGTGAAATGTATCGTCCTCCATAAATATTGATTTTATGTGCCGGCTAACAGGGTTGACACCAAGGAGATCTAGGCAGGACCTCTTTTACAGCTTGATCAGTTTGAAGTTTAAACATGGAACGATTAGTTTTTTGATTCTACACCAAAAAATCATCTCTATTAGAGATTTAATAATAATTTACATACAACCAAACGTAGTTTTTGCTTGCTCTAAATTTTTTCGTTTCCTGTAAAGATTTTCTTATCTATTTAATGTAAATCACAATCCCAAAAACATGTTCGCCGATTGAAGGTTTGGCACGGTAAAAAACATCAACGATACGCGTTATGCAACAAAACAACACTTACGTGAACATATTATTGGTAACGCCATCTGTTGGCTTTCATTAGCATTAGGAACTTACTTAATGCCAAAGCTCGCAGATTAGATTGCAAAATTAGAAGTGATTATTTGAAAACACCAGTAGCGATACGTTACACGAATTGGAGACAATATCGCTTCCTATAATGCGTACCTCACATTGTGTTTCTCTCTCGCAATTTCGTGGTGACACTATATGAAAACCCGGGAAATATTGTGCGTATCTATTGTGTGACCTTTGGGATCTTGAAATGAGCTTGAGATCCAGGATTTAAAGGTTGGTGCAAGCATGTTTTCTTTCCCTGTTTTCTCTTTTTCACTCTTTATGTAGGTCTAAATTAATTTTTAAATACATGGCGCCGCCAATAATCATTGCGATGCCAAACTATTTTCACTAACAAACAACCCTAGTTCTAGAGTGAAGCCCGTGGGATGTCACAATTCTCAGCGAAGAGGCAGTGAGATGTGAGAACGAGATGCTAATACATCTACCCTTTAAGTTCGAAAGGGAAAGCTATGCAATAGTGGTTTATGCTTAACATTGTTACGTTTTTGCGAGCTTTTGATAGACAACGCTGATGCGTTTTAACTTTGCGGATTTAATTGTAACTAATAACAATACCAAACAATCCAATATAAAATAATTACACATAATGACAAAATACGGACACACAAACAATAAATAATATCATTAATAATATCAATACCACATCTAAAGATATACCTACATAAGGTTTGCAGCAAATTGTACCTTAAGTAATAGTGGCATAGCATTAAAACTGACAGTCCAAAATATTATTAAAGTTTGTACAGGTTAACGTGTGGCTGAATGTAAACTTGTGTATCATTAAAAAAACAATTAAATATTGATGAAGGTATTCTCTTTAGAACCTTCTGAACCTTGTGATTGCAACATTCCGCGTCATTACCATAGTTCTCGGTTGTTAACAGGAGCGTCAACACTTTCAAAGGGTGTCGTAGGAAGCAATTATGGGATATTATATCCTGGACTAGAGTAATGGCTGCGTTAGATTGCAGCTTCAGTGAGATCATCAATCCACGTACTAAAACCTTTAACAAATGGATATGTCACATTAATTTATAATATAATGGATATTATATTATCTGTAATATTTAAAAAATAATATCTTACTAAAATGAGACTACACTGTTACGGAAGGTTGGCAATTGTATAAACACGCAGTTACGAATTTAGTATCTGATTCAAAACCTATATAATTATATTATTTATACCTACTTATTATTATTAATATCGTGTTACTATTTGCCAACAATAAGGTACTAATAACGCCATCTAGTAGTTGTTATTGTATATACAACGTCAACTATAACACCTTTGATTTGATGAGAACACTATTTTAGCCCGGACCATGGTATGCATTCATAGCGTTGATAAAGAAGTTCGTTAATACGCCAATAGATGGCATTGTTTAATTCGTCTTAAAAAGTTGTTCATCCGAATTTAGTTTTTTTTACACTTGGCATGTGTCAATGAGATTTTTAAGTATTTATGTAAGTCAATGGTATTTATAATAAGAACTTTACCGTTACAGACTCTGGGAACTCGATTATTATACGCAGTTAATAATATCTACGGAATCACGTTTCGATTTATTTTGTTAGTCTCTTACTACAACACGTCAAGATCGTGGTTACTTGTGAACGTGTATTTAAACCTAAAAGATTTACATGCATGAACTTTCAAAAGATTTGAGATCTGTGATGTGGTAACATATTATATTTTTTTATAAAAAATTGCAAAGCAAAACATTAATTGCAAAACGCTAATTAGCAAATTAGTGACATCTATGAGCGAGTAGCACTTACTACGATGACGTCACATAGTTGGAGTCTGCAACTGGTCCGGTCGAGTAGCTGTACCGTTGGGTTCAATGACCGTGGGTGCGTTTTGTTTACGCGGGAATCCAAGACCCGGAGATTCTCGTTTTGAGAATTTTTCGAATTTCGTATGCGCTTAAAAATATTGTGACTGGCTGTATGTATGATGTTGAAGATTTATATCGGAGCTTTTCTCTCTTTTAACGGTATTTTTATTTAAAGTAAAATGGAGAGACAATGGCAGAGTTTAAAATGTAAATATGAACAGAGGTCATACAAAGGACACAATAGGCTCTCTGTTTAATATTGGAATTTGGAATAGAGGTGCTAGTACTGAATTTTGGTATCAAAGTTCGTATTGTCTGTACAAGAAAATAGATGTTTACAATTTTGCATTTCCACAGTTCAAAGGTTTAAAGCCTTTAATGAAATGGTGTGGGAGACTGTCACAGGTTGTTGATCTAACTTTAGTTTCATGACTTCGTTAAATCCTTATTTAGCTATTTAAAACTTGCTAGCTTCCAAGGTAATTATATAGGAGGCGTTAAACTTTTTTCGGTAAAATATTTAGTAGCAGTAGAAGCTCCTTCCTTGCATTTGGTCTTTGACAGTATGTGTAGTGTGAATTACATTGAATGTGTTGGGAGTGTGTGTGAGAGAGTTGTTTATTATGAATACTTGACTACTACTCAATATTTAACTAAATAAATATTGAATACTTTTTTGTAATAAATATATTTCTACATTATGTTTTTTTGTTTTTTTCTTTCTAAAGTTGAAATAACGGACTTTCGAGGTAGTGTACAATCGAAATAATGGCACATCGACGAAAATGATATTCGAGACTACTACTTCGAGGTAATGCGTATTTATTACATACTTCCGTAGTTAATTCAGAAACTCGTGGAAGAAGGAATTGCACCCATTTGCCCAAGCTTTATTGAATTCGGTTACCGGAAAGTGCGCGACACACGATCCATCCCCTAACTTGCCACCCTTAGAGTTGGAATGTTTTATTCAAATTTGAATGAGACCACTACTGAGGTAACCCCTTTACAACCAAAAAAGCATCATCGAAATCGGGTCACGAATATCGGAGTAATTTCGCGACACACAAAAATATAGGCAGTTTAATTGAGAACCTCCTTTATTGAAGTCGATTAAAAATAGTCTAAACCCAAATTTTAAATTTTTGACACAATGCTGTACTATTACGGGTTCAAATTTAATTGCAATTGAGTATTATAATCTGAAAATCTGCGTTGGATGCGAACAAAAACGCGAGTTAACTTTATGGTGCCAGAACCTATTGCTGCCGCCAAGCAGTAATGCGAGCATTACTGCGTTCCGGTCTTGAAGGGTGCTGGTGAAATTACAGGCACTTGGGACTTGTCAACATGTGTCTCGGGGTGACAGGCGCGGTAGTAGCGCCCCTCAGATCTTTGGGATTTAATGCTCTGAGTGGCACAACAACTATTATGGACAGGCGTTTCGTTTACCCGGCGACCCCACGACTTGTTCGGCCCATATCCTTTGAAAGTATTACACGAGCAGAGTCCTTTGAAAACCTATATTTATTTTGAAAATGAAACTATTTGTCTGATCTAAATTGCGTATTTGTTTTGTGAATTGATTCAACGTTTCGGACCCTTTACAGTGTCCCATGGTCACGGTTGACTGAATATTTACCTTTCTTATTTATTTTTTTCTCTCTGTAGCCTAGCTTTAAAGAAACGATAGTGCATAAGACTCGTTCGACAAGATTTACTGTAAGAGATGATAAAAGAGGAAAATGAAGGCTGTAACAAATAATAGAATGATACGTATGGAAGTTGGAAATGTAAAACGTCTAACGTGCATTTGGAAAATATTACAGGAGAGCGAAAAAATAAAATTGTGAATTATAAAATAACACAATAGCGAAAAACACCTTTTTAACGGCATCGTTTTTGTTCGGTAACTTTTGACAGGTGTCAACGAGGCTCTGTGTAATCCTTTGCGCCCTTTGCGCACTAAGGTGTAGCATTTTGTTTGGCCCAAGTCTGAAGTTACAAGGTTTTTTTAAATTCGCATCAGTTTCCATGACCCATATCAACCTCCGTAGGTTACGCGCCGGTCTTAACGAGAAAAAAGTCTCACCAATCACCGATAACAGTAAATCGCATTATAGCGTCCATCGATTCCGTCGAATCGATTCAAAAGATCGACCGGGTGAAGAACCGGCCTCAACACCGTTACCGCACGGATCACGAAAAAAAAATACAGTTAGCTCAAGTCTCGACGCTGCGCCGCTACGAAAAAAGCATAACCAACCACTGCACGACGTCATATAGACGTATGCAACCGAAAAGCGCGGGAAACTTTGACATTGACATATATAGGGATTCCAATTTTTTATTTGCAGTGACAGTTTATCCAGCCAGTGTTTTTTTTTGTGAATTATGGCAGAGTTTGGATAACAATAGGAGTGATTTTAAAGTGACATTTGGATTGATTTTTTTTGTTTTCGTTTTGGTGGGGGAAAAAGGATTTTGTCAAAATGCCTAGCACTATACGAGGTAAGTCGAATTTAATACCTACTTTGAAAGTTAAAAAATATCGAAGAACAAGACAAATAAACTTGTTTATCATAAAACTTGAAACCTCTGTACTCTTTCATTCAAATAACTTCTGTTACCAGAAGTTTGTACTTATTTCTAGTGTTTGTTAAAAGTTTGCTAACTTAGTACCTATACTAATTATAGCGTCTTTGAAAATAGTTTAAGCAACTTCATAAGCTGCTGCAAGTTGCAATTGTGTACAAAGTCGTCAGAATCTCGATCAGGACTATTAGCAATTAGGTTGAACGAGTGGATACATTGCTGTTTTCGTGATATTTTTAAATATTTTTTACTGTAAATTGCATGACAATTAAAATAAGGTTATGATACAAAAGTCCTAAAATTAAAAGAAGGTTTAAAAATGCTTTTTTTAAATATTAAAAAAAAAGTTTATCACTTTGGATTTGGAATTTCTTTTTTCGATTTTTTTTTCATCATTGGTAATTCTTTTAATCTTTTCTTTGCATAACACTTTAAAATCTATATTTAGACAAAAGGACGTTTCCTTCAGATATAATTTTATGTAGGTCATTGGTAGCGGCCTAATTCAGCAGTAGGCAATCTCGCAAGTTCAATGAACTTGAAGTAGCTTTTAACAGTCTTCTTGCTTTTTTGTATATTCCATATTATTATAGATTTATCTTATCATCAGGTGATGACAGTCAACGATGACGTTATATAGAGTTCAGTCTATAATATTTTATATGGGGAAGAGTTTGTCATAATAGTACCTCCGTATTCCGCACCTTCGGTGTAATAAAGTCATATCTAACTGCCTCCGTGGCCGAACGGTTACAATGCTGGACTGCCACGCAAAGATCCCAGGTTCAATTCCTGGGCCGGGAGAAATATTTGTATGGCCTACATTTATTTCTCTCGTGAGTTTGGGTGCAATTTGTGGTTGTCTATGTGTATGTCCATGACACCCGCGACACAGGGTTTCCCTAGTGAGGGGCAATGATTGTAAATACCCAATGAAGAGCCTTATTCTCTTTAAAATGCTTTGTAGTAAAAATTACTGTTTAGCACTTAAGCACCTACAGAATTTATAATGATGATTTTTGTTATGAGATCAAGTGACGGAAGGAACATGTCGCCCACCTTTGATATAAGTCACACTCAGTTCTTTATATCACAAAGATGGACACACACATAGACAACCACAAATTACACCCAAACTCACGAGAGAAATAAATGTAGGCCATATAAATATTTCTCCCGGCCCGGGAATCGAACCTGGGATCTTTGCGTGGCAGTCCAGCATTGTAACCGTTCGGCCACAGAGGCAGTATTAAAATATCATGTAAAATAAAAAAAAACAAACAATCAACCGATATAGAAAAATGTAATTAATTTAATTTTTTTTTTAAAAACACGTAATGTCTTTTACCATTGCGTGATTCTAAAGCAATGTTTGTAAAAACATCTAAATTCCAAAATATGTACATAAGGTCCTTTGCTGCTACAGAATCATTAAGTAAAAAAACAGATATAGGCAGGTAACAGTTTTTTTTTCAATTGATTCTATAACGTATAAAATTGCATTACATTGCATCTATAGAGGTCAATGCACGTCTCGTCATTGTTGACGGAAATTCATATATGGAATTGAAGTTCAAATTCATTCGCAATTTGAATTTCATGTAGCAGCTGAAACGGATTTGTAATTTCAAATCAAGTTTTGTGTTTTCTCAAGATTTATGTTTACAAATGTGGCGCCAAAATGCTATTGAATGTAAGATTTCCCTTTAAGATGACCCTTTCTACTTTATAGTATGATTTTTTACATTACATAAGTTCAGTTAAAGGAAAATGATTGTAAATATTATGATGGGGTAAGAGGAACACCGGGGAAATACGGATTTAAAGCCTTAACTGTTTGGCACTATAGTCACACCTCGGATACTCTATACAACGGCCGAAAATGATTTACCTACTACTACTACTACTACATACAGCACGGCGCTATCTGCACATGCGCAAATGTGTGCGTGAAGTGGCAGGGTTACCCATGACTTCCGGGCGGCGTCGTGGTGAATGTTCACTGATCCCACGGCGCCGACTCAACCGGCGAGAGGGAAACCCGGGGAGGTTTTAGTGGGGTAGGCCTTCCAGTGTGGAAGGAGAGTCCCCACATAACCCCTGAGTCTCCCTGGGTTTTTTTACTTACTTCGTTTCATGTTTCCAAAAACGAAAGAAACCCTCTCTTTATCTCGTTTAGATGATTATAAACAGCGGTACATAGCACGATTCACGGCCATTATAAATAGTAACGTAACATGATGTTGTATATTAACGTACAAATTTCGCAATTAAAAAAATGAAAACTATATTTGAATATCACAGCCGTCTAGAGCGGAACGGCTCGCCGACAGCCCTGTTCTCGTTCAGTCAATGTGCGGGGCGTGGTGCGGTATATAAAGCTAGGGAGGGGCGGAGAGTATCCGTTCTCATTACTTATTTGTTCTCTGCTATAGTCTCTCACTTGTTAAAACAGACAAACAAATTAGTTTAAACGATTTTAAAGAGATGTCGCTACGATGCTCCGAATAAAACAAAATTTGACAGTTGTTTTTTTTTATAATATTAAGTGACGGGACTAACAAGTCGTGCGCCTGATGGTAAGCTACACGCCTGGCCATAACAATTGCTGCGCTTCTTAGAGATTGAAACCGCAAAGATCTGAGGGGCACTGCCACTGCGCTCGTCACCCCGAGACATAAGTTGACAAGTCTCATGTGCCCATTGACTTACAAATAAATGGACGACGGGTCTAATACAAAAACCACGAAAAAAATGTCCCAAGTCAACCTATTCGAAATTTAAATTGTAATGTCATCGCAGTATCGCGCTGTCAGTAGAACAAATGAAGACTAAAGCGGAGTGTCGCGCTCTGTATACGATTTTAGCGCCTTAAAAGTGCGGACACTTTTTAGCGCGGACCCGACGTCCATATAATTGTAAGTCAATGCATGTGCCTGTAATTTCACCAGGAAACATCTTTTCAGAAGACGAAGTATAGATTTTAAAAGAAGTACGATGACTGTTTCTATTACCCCCTCTTTTCGGCGAAGAGAAACGTTTGCACAATTTACACGGCAAATACATCGCAAGTTTTGAATTTGCATAATGATTGTTAAAACATGTAAAGCTGATAAAGAAAAGCAACTTTAGTGTACTCCAAAATTCTTATATGACTATCTGTTGTTTCCAGGGATCAAAACATTTGTCTCAAAATAAAATATCTTTTGCTTGAAATGCTTTTGTTTCGGATCTATATAACTTGTATGTTGAATTGATATTAAATTATTTTTTACTTCAAATTACTCCACTAGTTTGTTATAAATATTAATACAAAGATGGAACACTCAGAAAAAATTCCTTCGATCCGGCCGTATTCGAACCGACGTCTTTTAGCATACTGTGCCAGACGCTGTACCAACTAAGCCACGAACTAGCGGACCTCACGAATTTTTCTATGTCCTTGTTGTATTGTCTTTGTATTTAGTTTTTTAACGACATTTTAGCCCCGTGCTAGTCAGCCGTGATTGGAATTGTAAAGTGCCCGAAACGTATTATTGTTTAATGGTGGCACTTCATATTCACTGCAAATATTTGTATATTGAATACACATATTTGTATTTGCGTATTTAATATTTGGCAAACATTTGCCATGTGTAGACAGCATGTGTGACAATGTGCATGTATTTGCCTTATTTACCTATTCGACAAATAAAGCGGACACCAAACTCGCGTTATCGCGCGCTGGTTTCTCAACGCACATCAAACGAGCCAAATAGGCAAATACGCAAGTAAAGCGTCCACTCATTTATTATTTTAACTCCATGTGTAGATGATCATATTTGTCAATGTTTGCATGTGTGTCTACATGCCAAGTACATTAAACACCCAAAAAGGAATACAAGATGCCATGGGTTACCTATCAGTAGTCAGAAATATCATTTTCCAGAAATAACGTTTGGTCGAAATTTCACAACCTCGAAAGTAATTTTGAGAGGAAAATGTTTTCTCTTTTAAACTTAACTTAACCTAACCTAACCGAACCTAATCGTGTCTAGTTTGTGATAAACATTCAACATATCCTGACGGAACAACTGTTTCGTTATGATTCGGTTTTCGGTGTAATGAAAATTCGAACTAACGTTATTTCGGACAAAAAAATTTGATTCTGATAGGTTGCCGTAGCCATGTGACGTGCCGCCATAAAATATAAATATATGCGATTAAGAACCGAAAAAAAAATTCTTATGTGTAACAATCACGAGAACCTAAAACAAAATAAGTATAATTAAGGTTATGGTGAATGATACCAAGGTCTCCGGAGATAGCCGCGTAATCGTATCCAATACATTAAGTCTTGTAGGAATCATGAAATATATTGTCTATGTTTTTATTTGCTATAATATAATGGTTACTTATTTATTAAAAGACCACCTAAAAATATGACGTCACAGAAAAAAATGCGTGATAACGTAATTTTTTAAAATGTAACAGGTTTACATTAAAAAACGACATTAAAAAGTTTTTATACAGATTTAAGGTAACTGACAAACGTATTTCTACAAAGATTTGTAACATTGATTGTCGAAAGGATTTTTTTGCATGTGAGACATGACACTCCCGCCATCTAGGGAGAGTTTTGGAAAACATAATATTGCTAACTTATTGTACAGGCAGTGTGATAATACTAACGCAATCGACAAATTGAGTTTTTAATATGTATGAATTTAGCAAAACGAGATCTACAACCACCTCTATAATCAGTTTTTAATATCTTCTTTAGTTTTACATTTTTCATAGAAATAAAACTTTAAAAAAATATGTCGAAAGGTACTAAAATGGATATTATAAGCATATTATATTACAATTTATTGTTGAGTGTTTCTTGAAATCTAAATAGTCAGGTTATCAAAATTCTAATAGGAAAAAAATCCCTGTACCACGAGAGATAAGAGGTTACGGAAGGTGGGAAAGCGACAGTTTCGCGACCGTCTAGCGATACTAGGCAGAGTACCGTTGCCGCAATCCCTTTCTTCGTGACGTAGTCGTACGGTACTTGAGCCAGTGCTGCGCGTGTCTTGTCGATTACTGTTAAGAAAGATTTATTGATTGGTTGTCCTGACTTTTGAATCGGTTAATAGGGGACAGAATTGAGTTGGTGACAGGTGGTCTTACTTTTATTGAGATTTCTGTAATCTGTCAATTAAAATTGAAATAACTACGTCGATTGTTGAAAGGCTGATGCATAAATGTATTGAAAATGTTCTTATGGGAATAAGTCATTCTTCTGAGATATTTACCTTTTGGGACAGCTGGATTGCTCCCAGTACAGTGTCATAAGACACTGTACACACACTGTAGACATATTGGAGGTGCATTATAAAATAAAAGCGAAATATAACAACTTTTATTAACTTTCTTTTACAAGTCGTGCGCCTGATGGTAAGCTACACGCCTGTCCATAACAGTTACAGTGCCACTCAGAGCTTTAAATTGGAAAGATCTGAGGGGCAATACCACTGCGTCGGTCACCCTGAAACATAAATTGACAAGTCCCATGGGGCTGTAACTTCACCAGCATCCTTACCCTTCAAAACCGGAACACAGTAATGCTGACATTACTGCTTGGCGGCAAAAATAGGTAAGGTGGCACTACTGGTGGTGACAGTACTACCCTGAACCAACTCTTTCAGAAGGAGCTCTACTGCTACTAACCTGGAAACTAATATTTTTTGTCGTTACACCAATTCATTGTCCCGACGAATTTACAAATCCCAATCTATGCGACAATCATGTAACGGTCGTTGCTAAAACTGAAAGCGAGACGAAACAAAAATCCATAGCATACAAGCTTAAAAACTTGACCTCGTATCCCCAAAAACTAACCTGTCACCTGTTACAATGACATAATATCGACATATCTGTGATCAACACGTCCCATCACTAGCTTAGTGACGTCGCTAACGGTGCTCGGCTCACCCACATACTGGGTAACTGTAAGCCCGTTATGTGTACGCGTTCCGTGGGACACCGCCATGCCATACGGCATAATAACATGTACCTGTCATAATGATGTATAGACGAGTTGAGGACGCTGCAAAAAAAAATGGATTACGCAAAATTGATGGGGTCAATGATATTTTATACAGAAAGTATGAAACTATTTTTTTTAAACTAAGAAATGTACGGTTGCATTATCGATGGTTCTTAATTTTACTGAAGTGACTTCAGATAAAATTAAGGTTCTACTTTATTCGACATTTAAAGAGGGAAAGAAAGGAAGAATAAATTAATGATTACATTATACTTATAAACTGAAACGGATCCAACTCAGCATATGTACACACGCCAGCACATCAAGCTACACAAGATACGTGTCTTTTCTGTTGCACTGGAGGCGATTTTCGCACACAAATGTGTAGTCTGATGTGCCGTTGTCCGTATAACAAGGCGTATCACTGGCGGAGGTCTTGGCCCGGACGCCCGCTGTACCCTGGTCTTGCCGTCGAGCCCGTAGTCTCTCCGTTTAACCCTATTTCTCGGGTCGGTAGATAGGGAGCAACTACAGTCACAAACCACCACCAAAATATACCCGACACGTGTTTCGCCTCTCCACGAAGCATCCTTCCGGTTGTTGATTGCTCGACGTTCGGCCGAAGAAACTTGTTTTTTCAAACAAATGAAGGTTTTAAACTATTTACAGGTCAAATGGTCACGACTGACTGCGATGATAAAGTCATCAACCAGTTGTCTAATACTAATGCAAACTATCCTATTTTTCATCTCAGTCAGGCGTGACCATAGCACATTTATACCAATGCCATTTAGTAGCAACAGAGCAGGGTAAGTAAGGGTGCTGGTAAAATTACAGGCACATGGGACTTGTCAATTTGTCTTAGTGCTCTTTTTTTGTTTACAATATCAAGTGACGGGACAAACAAGTCGTGTGCTTGATGGTAAGTTACACACCTTTCCATAACAGTAGCAGTGCCACTCAGAGCTTTAAATAGCAAAGATTTGAGGGGCACTGCAACTGTTATGGATAGTTCATCATACACACAAAAAAATCCCGCACCCGAAACGTTGGTTTGTTTGAAAAATAAAATATAAGTGATTTGGATCCGTAAAAACTTTACAATCGGTTACCGGAAAGTGCGCGAAACCGGATTCATAGTTTGTCACCCTTAGAGGTGGAAAATTTTCTCCAAGTTTAAACGGGACCACTTCTGGGAGGCTACTCTTGATCTCCGTCCGACATCCGTCCGAAACAATTACTGTCAAATAAGTAATATTCGACAAAATTAAAAGACAAGTATCCAGTATGAAGCTTCATTCGCATCACGCGTCTTTTCATTTGATGTATTGCTTATTTGGCAGTAATTTTTTCGGACGGATGTCGGACGGAGATCGAGAGTAGACCCCCTGAGGTATCCCCTTTCTAACAAAAAAGAATCATCAAAATCGGTTCAGATAAAATGCCGGAGTTATCGCGTAACATACATACAAATAAAAAAAATAGTTGTGTAAATGCCACTGTGAGAGCAACAAAAGCAAATTTTCAAGGAAATAGCCTACTCTTTTCCACATTCTTGGTGCTCGATTTAAACAGAAATCAATACTATTAGAACAGAAAGTTTTAGCCAGATTTCCAAGTGTAGCCACAGACTCCCGAAACTCCTGGACGCAATATATTTTTTTATATCATTGGGACTAATACTCAGATACCTTCTTTCCAACATAAAAATAATCATCAAAATCAGTTCACAAATGGCGAAATAATCGCTTAATATACACACACAAAAAAATAGTCCAATTGAGAACCTCTTCCTTTTTTCAAGTCGAATATTCAAATAGGTACAATCGCGAAAATCTAAGGACGCGATTGTTTAAAACGTCGATTCTCAACCTGGCGATCGCAACCGTTCGAGGGTCGCAGTCTCTGAAATATAATAGAGTTTGCGATAGTAATGCGAGTTTAACTTGACCTTTGCCGGTTTCGTGCTATGTGTAAATATGTTAAGTTACTAATGCAAAACTTCGGTGTTTATTAAGAGTCTATACTATATCAGCTCGAATGTAAATTCTTCCCGTAATACGGTTCATTTTGCTTGGGACACTGGCTTTATTTGAGAATTAATTTTTTTAGAAACGAAATTAAAACCAATTGAAAAATGTATGTCTTATAGTACACGAGTTCTATTTAGTTCACTTGACATTAAAAAAATCATTGGTATATGTTAAGTACCTATTGAATACAGCGGTTTTCTTGTAAACGAGGTAAGTTTGTGTATTTTTTGTATCGTAAAAATTTTCAGGAATCGTGTTTTCACACTGTATATCCTCAATTATATTATATATTTTTTCCAAAGTGATTTTATTGACACTTTCACTGTTATGCAGAATCAATCAAAACTATTTAAGGTAGAAAAGACTCTTAATATATTGATGACTTTCTAGAATAGTGTCACTACCTATATCAAAAATATGTCGTCGATGTTTTGTAAAAAAGGCGAAAGTGCCATTTCGACAAATTTTTCAGGGGAGTGGGGAGTATGTTTTAGATTTTAACAAGTGTTTAAAAATATTATATCTTTTTAATCTGATCACTCTACAGTAAATGCTCAATAAGTAAGTTTAAAATAGGTTTTACATATTAAATGAATTACGTAAGAACAGGCGCTAATATATGAATTAATAATATAAAGAGGCTGTGTGTATGGTTGAACCTTTGCCACTCAAGTAATTAAAAAAAAATAAATACTATGGGTGTTAAGTCGATCAATCACATCGACCTCTTTGCATAAGCAGAAATTTGGCATAGAGTTTTACGTCTATGATTTTGAAAATCATAATCGTATTGAAGGTCCGCGGTCACCCCCCTGAAAATAAACTCCTTTTACTACGCGTCGTCTAGACATTAGACTTTATCATTAAATCTAGATTGTGGACTGACCATTTGGGACTGTACAGGTCAATGAAGTTCAGTATTTTTAAAGTGTTTAATTGACTGTTGTTTGTTTTATAAAAAAGTAAAATGGCATTTTCTCTATTTGCTTTTTCATTTATTTGGATCGGGTACTTTTTTTGCAAATTTTTTTTAGAATTTATTTGCAATCTTGAAGATGTTATGTATACAATAAACTCACTTTGTGTAAAAATTTCGAATAAGAAATTGCGTAGAGGAAATTCAAAATTGACGTCTATTTTTTTTTCTTAGTTGTTTTTTGAGTACCAGTATTAATAAAAATAAAAAAAACTTCGGTCATCTGTTTTTTAAGCTTCGATATCGTTAGATGTTCTCTACGCTAACTTAAAGTTTTAACTTGTTATTAGACTTCTCAAGCAACAGTTAAGTTATTAAAGTATCATCACTAAAAATTCACATATTTTTTTACAGTCTCCATAGTAAGCACACGAAAAGAGTTCATTGCTCCTAACCGGTTCTTTTATTTAAATACAAAAAACATGTACCTACTACCTACATGGCCCGTTATATTTATCGAGAAATTTTAACGATGTCGTCATTTTCGTGAAGTTTTTGTAGAATGAAAGTGGTGCTTGCAATAGTCAGATGATTCAAAAGTAATAACCAATCGTA
This sequence comes from Hyposmocoma kahamanoa, assembly GCF_003589595.1. Classification (NCBI taxonomy): domain Eukaryota; kingdom Metazoa; phylum Arthropoda; class Insecta; order Lepidoptera; family Cosmopterigidae; genus Hyposmocoma; species Hyposmocoma kahamanoa. The sequence goes on along the minus strand of NW_020653732.1, from coordinate 3,134,342 downwards.
AAGCTTTGACGACACGAAATTGTGTGAATCAAAATGGCTGATAAGAACATGTGTAGTAACAATAACCACATTCTTTTTTGTTTTTGGCTTGTCGCGGTTAGAGTTTCAGCTACTTACAAGATTACAACCACCAATAGCAACAAAGGAACATTTAAAAAAAACTCACGCCTACGTGGCATGGTATTTTCCACAGGTCGATTAGAGTTGTAACAAGTACATTTACTTAAATTAGTATCACATTTCATATTACTCATTTCAGCTTACTGTAAAAAAATCTTAACAATAAGATGTAAATAAAACAAGGACGTATTCATAAGAGCGATGTATGCATAAAATTTTTTGCCAACCAAATTATTTATCTTAATATACATAACATTGTCACTAATTATATAATATTACGATCCTGTTATTTGCACATCATTAGGTAGTTAAAGTTTTCTTCCTTCGGGACAGGCTAAGGCGTCTGAGCCATACTGCCAGATCTTAACATTGATACATTGAGACATTGTTAGGTGTGAAACAATAAAACATAACGACGACGAATCATAAATAAAAAATACATCAATTAATTGTAATTAAAATTCAGACATGATTATTATGTTCTATCGCCGTTCCTAGCTGTCAAAATTACAATCCTTGTAAAACGTAGGCACGAGTCTAAATTGTCACATTTCACCTTTTTAATCATATCTGGGTAAGGCACACGATTTTATTCGTGACATGCATACATTTGTGCGTAACACGACGCAAAATTTTTATAAAATAAATAAAATATAAATATAAATAAAATTATTAGGTTGCAATGTATTAGGTTGAAAAAAGTCTATGGGGTGTCAAGGTATAAATGAAAAACCATTTAAAAGATTAATATAAAACTTTAATCAACTGTGTATTGGCCATGTTGATCTACAATCTTTTGCCGAAATTCCTGTCTTTATTAGTAATTAACAGCTCTAAGTGTCGTTTGCTGATCGCTCCGTTTTCAATGGACACGCATTCAAAGAATTTTATAAACACCGAAACAAATTAAAATCTGAAGCAACTATGTCGACCGAATATGGTGAATTGGGCGTTTAGAGGATGGAAAAAAAATATAGTCTAAGATTAGGCGACACATCCCAACCTAATTGTAAAAACTATTGCTTTTGACAGCTTTTTAAAGATGTGTGTGGTTTGGCATATGATGAAATATGATTCAATGTTTCTGGACATTTTTCATGAATTATAAACCTTTCCCGCTTATTGTTGAAATGCGCGCTAAAAAACGACCAGAGCCCATGTAACACTTTAAAGGATTTTTTTAAAGTTGTGACATAAACCGTACGAATATTTTGGCCAACCATTGTATTCTAGATAGAAAACGTCAGCTTTCAAAAGCAAACATTCTCCATTAATCGTCGTATGTCTACCTGTTTTGTATTTCTACGTATAACTCAATAGATAGGTACGAGTATGACACGATGTAAAATACTAAAGTGAATAATATCACTCTGAAAAAATACTTAGTGCTAGTTAATGTAGTTAACAGGAGAAGGCGGGGAAGTAGGCGAACGCAGTTCGCTGGTCGCCAATTCCCCAGTGAGGCCAGCGAAGAAAATACATAGAAAGATTCATACATACATACATACAAGCACTTAGAAAGATTCGTAAGGTCTCTTAGAGGTTTATTCTTGTTCTTCGTCCTGCATCAGTCTGAAGCTAAGAAAATAAGTAATACGCGAACAAGTTAAAAGATAATGTCAAGGATGAAGCTTGCTTCGCGTCGTGCATTTTTTAATTTGGTCGAGTATTACTTATTTGACAGAAATTATTTCGGATGGATATCGCGGCCTGGGGGTCTACTCTCGACCACCGTCTGACATCCGTCCGAAACAATTACTGTCAAATAAGTAATATTCGACAAAATTAAAAGGCAAGTATCAAGCTTCATTCGCAACACGAATGAAAACGTCTTTTCATTTGGTCAAGTATTGCTTATTTGGCAGTAATTGCTTCGGACGGATGTCGGACGGAGACCGAGAGTAGACCCCCAGTACCGTTCGTTTCCTTAGCTTAGTTAGGAAAGCGTCAACCACGGTATGAGAAAGATGCTGGTCTAATTCAGCCGGATCTAAAGAATTTTTCTTCGTGTTACTGACAGACTAGTAAAGTAATTTCACAAAAAAAAAAAAAATTGAATATCATATCAGTAAAACGTCGTGATTTTCAATAAACTTAATATTACAATGAATTAAAGTCTTTTGTGGACTCTAATTAATGAGTCATCATTTAACTCGTTCATTGTAAGAGATATCAAAGAATATTTCGTTTTTTTTTATATGCCCGACAAAGACACCACTCATCTGGTCTCAAATCAGGGATTTCTCTGTAGTATGAGTGCCAGAGCAACAAAATTCACTGGGGCGCTACCCGGAACACTCAGAACCAATTAGGAAAAGTTCATTGCTCAAATTGGTCCTATCGGGAATCAAACCGTCGTCCAGTGCCCACAGTGCAAATCTTAGGATCAATATGTGCAACCAGGAAATATTGCATACCTTAAATAGTAATTAAATTATAGAGTAATGTTTTAGGACATTCTGTTATTATAATTACGTCAAAGGAAAAACACAAGAAAATCGTTCAATAAAGAGTAAATTGGTGACGTTGCAACATTTTCTTTAGCCCTAGAAAAGCAATCGACGGTTGGCAAAAAATTAAGGCTATTAATTACATCGAAAGCAGGACTTTACTTAATTAACTAACTGAAAAAGAAAATTGTTCTCACTGTATTTAAATAACATCGGTAATATTACAAAAAAATATCTAAAAAGTTTGCAAAAACAAAACTAACCTATGTACGTTCTAAAAAAAGTACAGTTTGAATTTAAAAATTTGCGCCACGCACGTGACGAGCACCGTAATCTTTTTTTTTAAAGAATTGCGCAACGGAACGCATAGGTCAACGCACGAAGTTTGGCTGTACACCGTTAGTTCGGATGCCAGGTGGTTTTACTTTTAAATTTGCAATTTAATACCGCTACTTGACCAGAGAGGGCGTTAGAAGCAATTTGTATACGGTAATGATTTTGTTAAAGCTGTACCTTCATGAATTATAAATAAACTTTGTCCGTTGTTTGTTTTTTTGGGTTATTTCGGACTTATAAAAGACAGGGTAGTGTGTTTTGCATACCTATGCAAAACAGAAAATTTTGCTTCCTCATAGGAACTAAATCACAGAGTTTTTACATTTCGTATACGCAATTATAAAAACTACCTAGTGTTCTTTTTGGGATTCAACGATTTTTTATTGGATTTTTTTAGGTTTTTCAAGTATAATTATTGGTGTCAAGTAACGAGAAACCTTTAAAAGGATTGTTTGGCATTGAACTGAATATGATTTGGCAGGAAAGTTCGAGAAAAAATCGCGTACCATGAGCTTCATTGACGTGATCTCACTTTTTACACTATTTAGTTTACATTGCATGTTGAGTTTTTAAATAATTTGTTGTATTTTGGGCTCACGACTTTATAGCCAATGCTCAATAAATAAAGAAGTAAATAAATTGCTTCATAAGTTTAACCCGTTTATTAAGAACTTTATTGAACATTTCATACCCTTGACTTAATAAGGTCACATCTGCAAAATGGTAACTTTTCAGGAGACAGCTTTAAAGATTGTTCAAACAAAATTAATCGACAGGATTTTTATGCTTGAATAGAACAGTTTTAAAATTTCACATATCGATCCCTCCTACGTAAAGAATTGTAGCCCCAATTCACAACTTTACAGGTGAACGTTTTTGTTTTTTTTTAACATCTTATGACGGGACGAACAAGTCGTGTGCCTGAAGGTAAGCTACACGCCCGTCCATAACAGTTACAATGACACTCAGAAATCGCAAAGATCTGAAGCAATACCACTGCGCCCGTCACCCTGAGACATAAGTTGTAAAGTCCCATGTGCCTGTAAATTCACCAGCACTCTTAACCTTCAAACCCGGAACGCAGTAATACTGACATTACTGCTTGGCGGGAGAAATAAGTAGGGTGGCAGTACTTTCCGAGGTATTGCAGTAAAATTTGATACATAATAAATAATGTCACTGCTTGGTACAAATAGACCTAGATACAAATAAAGTCTTTTTATTAAAAAATGCACTCATTTATGTGCCTTACGATAGATTATGTAGGAAGAGTCAGAGTCGATGAAAACCGAATTGCTTAATACTTCTCGTAAAAGATTATTAAAATTGATGTACAGGTTAAAGTTTCTTACAGATATCTGAACAATTTCCGACTTAAATTTGTATTGAATTGATATTCAATTATATTTTGTGAAATTACTCCACCAGTGTAGTTTGTTGTAATTATTAATACAAAGGTCGAACATTTAGGAAAAATTCCTTCGATCCGGCCGGATTCGAACCGACGTCTTCTAGCATACTGTGCCAGACGCTATACCAACTAAGCCACGAACCAGCGTACCTCACGAATTTTTCTATGTGCTTGTTTGTCAGATCTTTGTATTTGGTTTTCAACGACTTTTTAGCCGTAGCGCCATCTATGAGAAATCTATGAAAGCATTTCGTCGTTAATATCCTACTTGCCAAATATATTTAAAAATAAAAAGGATAAATATTTTCATATTTGTGAGTAAGGACTGTTTTGTCCAGAACTTTCTCACTAAAAACATGTCTCATTTTGAGTAAAGTTTCATTTTTAATTGTTTCTTACAATATTTGTTCTAACGACGACGGTTTTATGACCGTAATCTTCAATTTTACATATTTTGAGTTACAATACCTATACCTATTGTAACAGTAGTGCAATGTGATCTTATCTGGCTTATACCAATGCATGGTACGATGTGTTTACAATTCACATGTTGTCCAATAAAATAAGTACGCATGATCGAAGATGAAAGGGCTTTCAGAGGCGGAAGCGTTATTCGACGATATCATGTATTTGAAAAGGCAATATCTGTTATGTGATTATATTGGTTTATGCGCGAGTAAATTTTAAAAAAGGACGTTGTTGTGCGTACGCTTTGAAACGATCATAATGATCATTATAACTCATTATTCATCCTACAGCTCAGGTCTTCTTTAACGGGGGCTTATAAAGTTACAAGGAAAGTACAAGGGAAGCACTGCCACCTTATCTACTTCTGTCGCCAAGTAAGGATGCTGGTGAAATTGCAGTCATATGGGACTTTTCTATGTCTCAGGGTGACGGGTGCAGTGGCAGTGCCCCTCAGATCTTTGCGATTTAAAGCTCTGAGTGGCACTGCAATTGTTATGGACAGGCGTGTAGCTGACCATCAGGCGCACGACTTGTTCGTCCCGTTATTTAATATTATAAAAAAAATTTTGACTTTCAATTATTTTGTGAAATCTAGTTTAAAATGGAATAGGATAGTGCTATTGTGCCTTAATCGAAGATTAAAACGCGAAATTATACGAGTATCGGCCCGTTCTAAGGAATCCCGAGTCAATCCAAGCACGCCGCCTCAAATTGCCTATCCTCTTTTGTGGCGGCCATATTTACACAAACATAATTAAACGAAGACATGGCTCAAAGGACTTGTATCCAAGCCAAAATTATTAATAAAAAAAAAAGATTTGACAACTGTCAAATTTGTTTTTCCCGCCTTTTGGATTCGGAGCATCGTGGCGACATCTGTTTAAAATCGTTTTATTGGTCCAGGGTTTTATTGGTGCGTTGCCACAGTTGGACGGTCAGTGCAATACCGTCCCGCACTAAAAAGTTTGGCAATTCGTTCTTATGCCGAACCATCAAATTGTGGAACCTTCAAACGTAGTGTGAAGAAGCATTTGGCCAGACCGGCAAAATGATAGTGACGGAGTGAAGATATTTGTGTTTTCCATCCGTTACTCTCATCTCTGGACTGTATTCGCACTTTCCATCAGGCGCGGTGCAGTCATTTTGCCGAGTCACAATAAAAAAAAAAAAAAGGGAAATACTGCCACCTTACCATTTCTGTCGCCAAGTAGTAATGTGAGCGTTCGGGTTTGGAAACCGGTGAAATTAGAGGAAATGAAAATTTGCTATTGTGGCTGTCACAGTGGCATTTACATGGCTGTCTATATTTTCTTTGTATGTATGTTACGCGATGACTCCGGCATTTCTGAACCGATTTTGGTGATTCTTTTTTGTTGGAAAGAGGTTACCTCAGTATTGGTTCCATTTAAATTTGAAGAAAATATTCCACCTCTAAGGGTGGCAAACTGGGGGATGAATGACTTTTGAGGTCGGTTTTTTTAGTACTCTCTACTGAGATTATTTTTACTATATCCTCAACCCAACGCCCGTTATCTACGTAGTAAGTACTACGATAGTGGGGACTTATAGAATGAAATTAAACCTAAACTTTAAGATCCCGGCCAGTGGGGATATTTTATTGAGCATTTGTGGAACATACTATTTAAAACAAATTAATTAGTACTGCAGTCTTAAGTCTGTTTAAAAAAAAAGCGGTATTTTCGCCTTAAGACGACTTTTGTCTTGAAGCACTGGGTTACATTAGACATTCAAAGTACATCAGTCAGTGAGAGTTGTGCGCCTGGTGGTAAGCGACACGCCTGTCCATAATAGTTGCAGTGCCACTCAGAGCTTTAAATCGCATAGATCTTAGTGGCACTGCCACTGCGCCCGTCACCCTGAGACATAAGTTGAAAAGTCCCATGTGCCTGTAATTTCACCAGCACCCTTACCCTTCAAAATTGGAACAGTGTAATGTTCACGTTACTGCTTGGCGGCAGAACTCGTTCACAAGGAGCTCAATTACTTCTGTGTTCGATTTTTGTATTAATAATTATACCAATTACTATGTAAGATCGTTCCAATGAGTTAAATTCGGTGAATCTGCGTTTAATAAAGCTGGATTAATGTGTCCACCTTTAGATAATTCCACGGCCTCGAATAACTCAAGTAAATATCGATTTTGATCTATTTTTACAGAACGTACACTATTTAGTAGCAGTAGAGCACCATGTGAAACAGTTTGTTCAGGGAAGTACTGCCAGCTTATCTATTTCTGATGGGAGTATTACTACGTCCTGGCTTTATTAAGGGTAAAAATGCTGGTGAAATTATAGGCACATGGGACTTATCAACTTATGTCTCAGTGGGATGGGTGCAGTGGTAGTACCCTTCAGATCTTTGCGGTTTAGAGCTCTGAGTGTCACTTCAACTGTTATGGACAGGCGTATCCTTTCCCACCAGGCGCACGACTTGTTCGTTCTTTCATTTGGTATCATAAAAAAAAGGAATTTATCGATAGTGTACAACACTACTGCGTCACGACGTTTTTATTTTTACAAGCAGCATTGCGGCATTACGTCACTATAAAAATAGAATTTGTCTACCGTATCCACATTACCTAAGTAGACAGTTTTCATGTGATGTATCAACTTCTCTACGTTCTCTCATTTCGAAAATAGCGTACGACTATGACATGTCTTTTTTTCATACGATTGTTTTTTTTTTTTTGGTGGCACGTAAGATTTTTCAAAATATTGTTTTTAAAAATTACGTCATTTTATTACTGACGGTCGCTGTTTTCAAGAATAAGGTTTTAGTTACTACCCTGTTTTTTCACAGAGTTTTAGGAACCATGTCAAACAAGCAGGCGTTCACAGTTCCAACCAGTTTCTTGGAATATTGTAATAATGTTTTCTGAAATCCTGTGTTCAGCTGCGAGGTGTATATAGGTAAATAGGTAATGTTTACTTCAGGCTTCCTTGTTTTGGCTGTCTTCAGGACAGTTACATAATAGGTCTGTAGTACTGGTCGCAGAAAAGTGTCTGTAGATTTTTTTGCTATAAAATATTGGACTCTACGTAGGCGAAAATAATATTTCCAGTAATATTATTTTAGGTACTGTGCGCTTTGGTTTCGTCCACCAAGGTTGAGATATTACTTTGTGTGGTTTTAAAACCAGTTCAATTTCGGTTAGATTATGTAGTTTGGTAGTATTCAATGATTTGGATATAACAGAATTACGTGGCTTAAACAATAAACAAATTAATACACAAGATGTACTTAATATAGAATACAACAAAATAAATGATATGTATTTTTTTTTCTATTTACGATGCAGTTCATTCTGATAAGATGTCCTTTAAAGTGTTCCGGTTGTATCTTTCGGGATGTACGGAACACGTCAAAGGTTTCTACTCCAAAACTCATTGATATTGAAGGGTTTTCTTATGATTATCCAGTGACGGAACGAGCAAGTCGTGCGCCTGGTTGTAAGCAACACGTCTACCCAGTTGCAGTGCTACTCAGGATTTTAAATCGCGTAAACCTGAGGTGCGCTGCCACTCACTAACCACCTTGAGACATACAGTTGACAAGACCATCTAGAGTATCTGCAGCTTCACCAGTATCCTTACCTTTTAAAACCAGAACGCAATAGTGCTTAAGTTTCAGTGACAATGCTTCCCTGAATGAATTCTCAAGGTGGGTATCCATTACATTCACGCACCAACTCTACGCCCTGCATTTATAACCGCTCAACGTTACACCATCGAGACAACCAGAAATAGAAACGAAATGTCATTTAATTTGTTTGAAAACTATTCTGCCAAATCATTACCATGACAGCTGCGCTCCGATTGGCCAGTCCGAATTCGAAACAATTGACGGGTGTCATCAATGGGCGTCGTCAATTGTTTCACTTCATATCAACCAGTTAACTTGAGCTTTGCTAAGGGACGAAAATTGTAAAATTACATATTTAATATTTAATTACCGATGAAATTTGACTTCATTTGTTTTGTAATTAGATATCGAGTTTTTAGGTTTTCGCGATTGTTACACATAGGAAATGAAACTATTTTTCTGAATTTAAATAAATAAATAACGCACACACTCAACATAGCCCAGCACTAGGGAAACCCTGTGTCGCGGGTGCCATGGACACACACATAGACAACCACAAATTACACCCAAACTCACGAGAGAAATAATTGTAGGCCATACAACTATTTCACCCGGCCCGGGAATCGAACCTGGGACCTCTGCGTGGCAGTCCCGCATGGTAACCGTTCGGCCACAGAGGCAGTTCAAATTAAAATTTAAATCGCGTATATTTGTTTTTTCAAACAAACCGACGTTTCGGGCCCTTTACAGGTCTCATGGTCACGGTTGACTGAGGTGGTACAGTCACGTATTAGTAAAAAAAATCATTGGTGTATGTAAAGTACCTATTGAATGCAGAGGTTTTCTGTAAAATTTCGAAGTTTTATTTTTTTCTATCGTGAAAATTTTTAGAAGTCGCGTTTTCACACCGTATAACTAATCAGTGTATATCTTCAATGTTACGTATTATTTTTTCCAAATAAGATGGATTCAACACTTTTACATGGTATGTGGAATCAACCATGGTTTGGTATCGAATTTTTAGGTTTTCGTGATTGTTAAGCACAGGAAATGAAACTATTTTTTCAGATCGTAACCGCATATATTTGTTTTTTCAAACAAACCAAGGCTTAGGCCCTTTGCAGGTCCCATGGTCACGGTCGGCTGTGATAGTAAAGTCATCAACCAGTTATGTCTATCTGTTATGAAACGTTGGTTTGTTTGGAAAAAGAAATTGTTCTCACTTTACATCTGAAAAAATTGAAATATTTGTTTGGCCTACATTTATTCATTTCGTGAGTTTGGTTGATGTGTGCGTCCATGGCACCCGCGACACAGGGTTTCCCTAATGTGGGGCTATGTTGAGGTGTGCGTTATTATTATTATTACTATTATTTATAATAGTAAACAGACATGGTCCACCTGGAGGTAAGTGGCAAGGGTTCTTAAAATACATTTATAACAATAAGAAAGTAAGAACTCTCAGTATTGCGTTTCCAACTATTAAACTGCACAGTCTTGTAAACAAAACCTAGCTATTAGTATTTTCTAGAAGTAGCTCAAGGCCAAACTGTCCGATTTTTGTGCCTACCCTACAAACGTACCCTACATAAATTCGATTATATGCTTTTCGTCATTCTGAACGATCGAAGAGCGTGGAGAGAGACAAACATATCGCGTTAGAAAGAGGCGGAAGAAGGCTTTATACCGCGCATGCGTCCGCACGTGTCTTCAAATTTCGAACGGAACACATGAGATGCGTTTGAAGGTTTTGTGCGGGGATAAATTGTGACGTAGTGTTACGTAACGGGTTTTTTTGAAGATGGAACAAAAGGTGAAGCTTTTTTAAAGCTTTGCATTCTGATTGGTCATTCGTTTTTTTTATTAACGTGCGTTGGTGAGGGTAGTTGTACTATGAATAGCGTAATTTTGAAACTTGTTACATTTTGTTTTAACTACCAGTTTAACTTAAGCTGTTCGCAAATTTAGTTTTAATGCATGAAACATTCTAACATCATATACAAAGTTATACACGTATATAACCGTCATGAAACTGTAGAATTTGATAGCCACGTCCTCACAGATTAACAAATTTTATTCGTAATAATTCATAAAACAAATGTTATATGTCAACGGATAAGTATAACAAAAATATCTAGAAACTCAGGCAAGAAATCACAAGATAAATTTGCGGAAGTGATCTCATGTGTAGCGCACCGTCGCATCGGCGTAGCGCTACGCCGTCGTAGGCCCAGTGGTTACGACAAGCCTACGGGCGCCGCATATAGGCCAGTGTGTTACTGTGTCTACATAACAATGTGATCTTACCCTTACTGGACTCATACCTACCATCACTGCCAACTACGCACAAAAAAATTAGACTCCCGAAAAGGTTTTTTGTTCCCGGTCGCTAGGTTCGTGCACCTCTGACCTAAATGAAAGTGTTCAAGGATTTTCCCCTAGTGTGATACTTGTGTTCATTAGTTAAAAAAAAAAGTATTTACTCCCTTCGTAGCTTAAAATTCTGTGTACTATTTGACTGATTCAAAGTCTGACTTGTATTTGTTTAGTTAGTGTTTAGATTTTAGAGAAAACAAGGCTGGTTGAAGAGATCGGAAACAAAAACAAAAATGGCGAGTAATAACAGTTCGAATTTAGAAGGACAATTGACCCATGTTATACAGCACCACATGTCCCAGCCAGGGACAGAAGCCCAAGTCAGCGTACACCAGGTCCCAAACTCTAGTGGTGGGAAACGACATCAGATAATAATCGATATAAAACAAGACATCGACATGGACGAAATGTCGACGAGATCTTTGGCAGAAAGCGTTATGGAGACGCTTGGAGCTCGATCGGCAACAGTATACATCGACGACTGTCCAGTTTCTGGGGAAAATTCTGACCTTGAATCACTGACAACTGTCAATGTCATTGTGGCAAATGACATAAGCCAACCGAGTCCTAAAGTGGAAGAGGAATCTCAGTCAGAAACAGCAGAACCTTCCGGAAGTTCCGTGATATTGCCGGGGAATAGAATTGCGGTTGACAGAATTGTGGAAATGACGACAACAAGTAGTGAATCATCGACTACAGCTACAACTACAACTGTATCGATAACAACAGCCGGCACTACTGCGTCAGGTGAGTCTTTTACGCTATTGGATTCTGCAAACAATAAAAAAACAATTTATACAATTCACCCGATGGATTTACATATTACTAGCTGGTGCCCGCGACTTCGTGATTAGACTTGTCGTGCAGTATGGATCACAATATTGGGCGATAATGAGGGAGAATGAACGAAATGTGTATGCAACGGAAATGTGAAAGTTGAGATGGATGTATGGAGTGACGATAAAGGATAAGATGAGTACATCAGTGAAAGTTTGAAAGTGGCGCCATGGACGGAAAATATGAGGAGTAATAGGTAAGCGTGGTAAAGACAAGTCATACGGAGAGCAGAATATTAGTAACGAGAAGAGTCTCAGATAACAATGTGGAGGTATACAAAGGGGGCGGAAGGCCAAAGAAGAGATGGATGGATTGTGGTAAAGGTGGTATGGACAAGAAAGGTGTGAGTATGGAAATGACAGCTGAGAGTGGAAGAAAAATACACGTTGTTCCGAACCCACCTAGCGTGGTATAAGCATATTTATATTTTTTGGTGCTCCAAACAAACTTTCATTCCCTCTTTAAGATTATTTTTGTCACAAAAAGTACCCTACATCCTTCTTTTTAATTTCAATGGTTTCACATATATCTTCCCTAGCCAGCAGATCAAGCTCCGCTGAGCTTACCGATGGTGATGCTGCTAGGCTAGTTTACTTTAGTTACTTCCATAGTATAATGTCCTACGGGATTCTCATGTGGGGTAAAGCGGCAGGTATGGAAACCATGTTTGTGTTGCAGAAACTAGCGGTCGTTCTGTGTACCGTTTAGGTTCTCGGGTGTCTCTTAAAGAAAAGTTTAAGGAGACTGGTATCATGACTGTGGCATCACAGTACATTTACTCAAATATTTTGTAAAACTTAATACTTCCGAAAAACTCAAAGGTACATAGATTCGAAACCACGACCCATTGCTTGAGAGGGTGTAGGTCAAACTATTAGGCTACCACAGTACAAGTAGCAGTAGATCTCCTTGTCAAAGAGTTGGTCCAGGGTAGTACTGCCACCTTACCTATTTCTGCCGCCAAGCTGTAATTGAGCATAACTTAGTTCCGGTTTTGAAGGGCAAGAGTGCTGGTGAAATAACAGGCACACGGGACTTTACAACTTACGTCTCAGGGTGACGGGCGCAGTGTCAATGCCCCGCAGGTCTTTCATCGATCACGACTCGTTCGTCCCGTCGCTTGGTTTTATAAAAGAATCCATAACACAACTGATTTAGTTACTCACTTAGGATCAGAGCAACGTAAGCAACGTTTGTGATGTTGTCAAATATTCATTATTTATTAAACTATAGTAAATGCCACTTCATTGTACGTTTTTCAATGAGTTAGCTTAAATTCTTTACTTTGCGATAGCACTGACGATTTAGTTGCACTGTAATGTTGTAATTATCTAGATTAAATATACTAGTTTTTTATTTGCAAACTTCACAGCGTTTAAATTTGTAATGTGCTTAATAGCAATATGTATTCTTGTACCCCTCAGATCTTCATGGTTTAAAGCTCTAAGTGGCACTGCCGCTCCTATGAACAGATGTGTTGCTTACCACCAGGCGCATGACTTGTTCGTTCCGCCACGTTATCATAAACTAAAATCACTGTCTTAGTGAGTGAGCTAGATATCCTCCGGTCCCTCCAGCCGCTTAGGTTATTGGGAACTGGAGAGACGTCGTTTTTCGGAGTCGGAAAGTGAGCGTGTCTTACAGCTCCGCCACCAATGAGGAGATTTGGATAGTGGACTTAGTGTCGACGGCGTCGGATCGCTAGTTGTGCAGTGTGCAACGGGAAGTGAGCGTGGCTGTAGCTCCGGTACCTATCTGGAATAGGCATGGTACTGTACGTGCACACGGGGCGGTTAACCCGAGGTACTAGCCTCTCTAGAACCGGATGAAATCAAGTGTAAGGACCCTGTGCACTGGCTGATCTGTGGTCAGAACCTAAACCTATAAGGTTCCTGTGCGCGCACAGGCTTTAGTGCTAGATAGGGAGGGTCACTACAATCAAAACTAATTTAGAAAGATATGGGGCTGCTCTAGTGAGTACCAACTCAGTGAGTACAGGGAAATCCGCCCCCTGGAAAGAAAATATCGTTCCAAGTAACTCCTACCCGAAATCGAATCTAGAGAGTCCTCATTTAACTCAAAGAGAGTTAACCGCTAGGGCCGGTCGTCATAAATCTATCTTTACATACCTTAATGGATTAACTCTGGTTTATTCCCTTAATCGCTTTGTCAATTACGACGTGTTATATAGTTATATATAAAGTGATAGTGTGAGGTTGAACAGCCCATTGACTAATTATTCGGTAAACATCTACCGTATGTATAATTGTTTCTCTTTCTTTTTCAAATGTTATCCATTATACTGCTCGGGTGCGGTTGGTAAGATATAACAGTAAATGACATGTTTTTGGTCGATATAACGATCAACATATATAAATTAATTTATGGTATACAGACATTTGACATATCCTTGCATGATATAAAGATCATTGGGTTAAATCTCCCAATGATCTGTACGAGTATATCATGCAAGAATATGTCAAATGTCTGTATACCAGGTATAATAGACGATTGACATAACAACTTTCAATCTGATATACCGATGGAATAATGTATATTGTATATTAATACTTCAAATATAACATTCAATGAGTATAATATATTATTAGTATAATTCCATTGTTTTTTGTTTGAAAACATACTCAATTTGTAATAACATTACAATAAAAATTAAATTCGTAATAAATAATGCTATATCACTTAATACATTACACTGGTAATACTTATACCATTAGTACATTATGTTACCTACTCATTATATCGAATGTTTGTTTTACTGGAGGTTTATTATACACATTGAAATTATGCATATTGTTGTTATACCTCTTCTTGATTATATTCAATGAGTGATTATATCCTTATAAATTACATCTAATGTTGTTATACCAAGTGAAAATAGATTATTTGTTGTTATATCTTTCATTACAATCTGCCCTCCTTGTTATTAAGTAACGCAATTGCATTTCGGTAACTTTCGATACATTGGCACCTGAAGTTTTTTTTCCCGAAGATGATAGCGGGTAGGGATGAGGGTCACATCCACAAATATTGGATGGAACTACTCAAAGGAGTATATATCCATATCCGGAACGAACGTTTTGGAATGCTTATATTGTGCCCTCCTTTTTGATTTTACATACATAAATAATTACTTACTTACTGGGTTATTAAATGGGCTTTCAGAGATGCTAATCTAACCCAATGTGACTGCGGTGCCACAACACACTCCATGCAGCACTTACAACAGTAAGTGCCCCCTTGTGTCCTAATACCTGTATGAGGGAAGATCTCTACGCGGCCACGGAAAGTACACTCAAATTAGCAACGTACTATTCAGGGTCACTATAGTTCCAAAAAGGAAAGAAGATCGACACGATAAGAAGAAGACTTACTTATTAAAACTAATTTTTAAGACAAATTGTTAGTAATTAACTACTAATATTATTATTTATGATGTCCAACTAAGCCACGGAACCAACCAGCGTACCTCACGAATTTTTCTATGTGCTTGTTGTCGGATTTTGTATTTGGTTTTCAACGACTTTTTAGGTAGCTGTAAAGTTAACTAACTGGATGACGAAATACTTTAATAGATTTCTCATAGATGGCGCCACGGCAATCATTATTACGCGAGACCCGCGTGACATGTTAGTTATGATGACTCTTTCAATACACGCTTCCTTCCAGTGTTGTGATATCGTCATTAAATTTTTCCGCATCATTCTGATAAAGTTGTCACCCTAGACTGCCTATGCATCTGTACGGTTTCTACTAATTACTTGCAACGGTTTTTTGGTAAAAATAAAACAAATATGCGGGGAGATTCTCGTTTATAAATGGCAACACTGAACACTCACATGTTTCGCCGTGGGTAGAAGCGTGCGATGAAAACGGATTAAGAGAAGGCGAGGTTTAGTAGATCCTCTAGAGACACGTTTACGTGAAGGTGACAGTATTTGAGTTGGGCGGAAAAGCATTTTTTTAATGTTTTTATAACATCAAGTGACTGGACGAACTAGACGTATTCCTGATGGTAAGCTACACGCCTGTCCATAACAGTTACAGTGGCATTCACAGCTGTTAATTGCAAAGATCTGAGAGGCACTGCCACAGCGCCAAGTTGACAAGTTCTATTTGCCTGTACTGTTCTGTTTGCTGACATTACTACGTGGCGGCAGAAATGCTTATATTTATGTAAATAATTTGTGGTTTTTATTTTTTCTAAGGCTTAAACCCACGCCTGAGAGGAAACCCTTGCCCAGCTATGGGGCATAAAGTTAACAAATCCCCTGTGCTTTTAATTTCATCAACATCCTTACCGATTAAAACCGGAACGCAGTAATGCTCAAATTACAGTGGTACTGCTTCCGTGGTCGAATTCTATTACATATACAATGTGAGGAAATTCAACTGAGTCCAAAAGGGTATTCGTTATCCAGAAATGCGCACTACGAACTATAATAGGCATAACAGGTAATCAGTGCTGTAGAAGCCTTTTTCGAAAGTACCACGTGATGACAGCGTATTCACAGTAAATTCACGATGTTATTGTTTTTGTGCGTAAAAACATACAGATATACGAGCGATGCACAGGCGGAGGACGACTATTACTTATTTAACATAGGAACACTGAAACCCGTTGCTCATCGAACCGAGCTCACAACGAGAAATCCGCGAATAATCGGGCCCCGATTTTACGAACGTGTGTCACACAAGTCTAAAAAGTGTTACAAATGACGAAGTGTTTTGTTCCCGACTGAAAGACCTTTTATTGGATAATGAATTCTACAGTGTAGAGGAATTTCTTTTAAAGAAATTGTAAAAATATTTTTAATTTTGGACGTTTGTATTTTGAAAATATTTGAATTTTTTATTGTAGTTCGTTTTTTCTTTATTTCTATTTTAATTATTTTATTTTATATTAACTATAAAATTATTATTTACATTAATGACGATCATGTTATACATTATATTTCGAATTGTAATGTTATGAAATTGATAATATGAAATAAATGATTCTATTCTTCAAGGTGCTCTACTTCTATAAAAACACAGGTGTATGTTCGGGAATAAATCATTTAGAATGTCATTATAGTATAACATTTCTGTTTATTATATACAGAAAAATGCATTACAGAGTTATATGGAGCTATTCTCCGAGGGCCCATCCGGCGATAAAAACTCTCCCTATGGGTCTTCGGAGGCCTCTAAAAACCTGTTTATGCACATGTTGTGGTATCTTCCTTCGGTCGACTAGAAGGTCCGGAACACTCCATCCTTATGTCGTTGATATACCACCCACTCGCACTAAATGCTTTGCTTCCTCCTTTCTGATGCCTACCACAAAGGAATTAATATCTACCGGCATCCGTGTTTCCCGAAAAGTACAATTTAGTTTTATTCAAGGCTAGAGTGAATAGGCATTTTTTAGACGCGTGACATAGCCTGTCATATTGTCGTTTAACATCAGGTCAGATTGTGGCCAAGGGTTTGTCACCCACTGCATCCCATACCTAATTTCTTGACAAATGAGCAGTCCCATATCTTACTGCTTAAGTTTTGATTATAATGCCCTATCGACCTTTGGTTTTACGGGAAGGGCATATGCACAAAAGCCTACACAGGGACCTTATCAATCGGTTCTGACCCTTGGGTAAGAGTCCAGGGATGCACGTACAGCCCTCCCAATGTCTAGATAGGTGCCGGAGCTGTTGGCTCGCTCACCTCCCATTGTCCATTGCACAACTAGCAGTTGACACCGCTAAGCCGTTGAGTCTAAATTCAACTACCAACTCTCTTCGGTAGTAACGAATCTGTAGGCACGCGTACTTCCCAACGTCTCTTCTTGCGCCTATCCAGTTATTATTCCTAATAACTTACTTATCCGGGCTAGTACCGGAGATACCCTCCGACATATCTACCAACTTAAAGAGAAACTCACGTGTCCCGTACGTCCTTTTGCATTAGGCTCTCTTCCATACCGCTACTAAGACACGCTACCTGCGTACCAGGCGGACGCCCCGGAGTAGACGAACATAGTCCGTCTCTGCAGCTACCACAAGCCTCCTTCAGTGCATACCCAGAATCCGGGTCTACCAAAGACGCCCGTGAAGGCGTATCACTGACGGAAGGCATAGGCTGCTAACAGATTTACTACATGTCTGCTGCGGTCGTTATCAACTTCATGCAGTCGAGGTCTCGGAAACCAACTTCACGCATTATATGTCGAAACCGACATCGATCTGTTAACAGCCTTGGCTCGGATGCCCGCCGTACCCTGATTTTGCCGGGGAGCCCATAGTCGATCCGGAAATCACTATCCATCAGGTCCTTAGATTGTAACATGACAAATTACCAGTTAAAAACAATGATTTCAATAGCACCACTGTACCGGAAAGAAATAATAACACTGCCACCAATCTGTTTTATTGCCTTACGCAGTTAGCCCTCGGGAATCACACGGCCGAACTTCGACATTTGAAACTCATAGGGCCTTTTAAGAATCCCACCTGCCCTTGTTCTTATCGATCGACGTCGGATTGCGTACATTTGAACTATACGAAATTTTCCTGTTGTGAAGACAGTGATCTTCGTTTATTTTGTTCACCATGTTATATTATCGTCGTCGAGTAAATACCTATGTGATTTGTATGTAATTTTTCAGGACGAAGATAAAAATCTGGTGTAAAATGTGATAAAGGGAATAATGTTTGTAGTTAGCATTTTAATTTCTCAAATTACACCTCTTTCGGTTACTATATCAAAGTATTAATAATAATATATCTGAGTAAGATAAATTTTTCTTCAACAAAAATCAGTAAAAACAAACAATGTGAGAACGCGTATGCTAGGTGTACACTCTAAGGCGACAATATACGTGTATTAAGGGCTTTGTCTATAAATTAATAATATAATAATAATATTTTATTTCAAACTAATGTTCATATTTTATAAGTAACAATTGTCTTGTAAACTATATTAGTAATTATAAAATTTAGTCAAGCATTTAACCCAAACTAATATTACAAATAAGTTGTCAAATCATTTTCATATAAATAAGGGTTTTGTTCCTTGCTTTAGATCTCCGCCTACGGGTTGTATGGTAACTTTTTAAACAAGAATACCAACTGTTGCAAAACATTCTGGTGTTTGAAAAAGAGGACATTGTTTGGTTTTTCTTTTAAAACAATTTTGAAAGAAATTTTCCCCTGTCGAAAAATTAATTTGAATCTAAAAAAGGTAAATATCAAAACATCCCAACGCACATTCACAGGTTAAGAATCCATACTACCTTAAATGGCTTTAGTTGACTCCGTATAACAGTGAAAATGTTGAATCAATAACTTTGGAAAAAATTTTTTTTAAAAAAACATTCATTACTATACAATGTGAAAATACGATACCTAAAAAATTTTCACCGTTGAAAAAAAAACACAAACTTCCAAATTTTACAATGAAACCGTTGTATTCAATAAGTACTTTACATAATCAATGATTTTTTTAATACCAATTGAAGTAAACTGAACACGTATACTATACGATATATATTTTTCGAATGGTTTTAATTTTGTTTGTAAAAAAAAAATTCAGAAATAAAGACAGTGTCTCTGCTGGTCGACCTAAGCAAAAAACCTTATTAGTACGGGAAAAAGTTTAATTTGAGCTGAGGTAGAATAGACTCTTAACCCACTTAAAGTTTCGTCATATGAAATTAAATTTTAACCCTCTATGACTGATGTAAAGTACAAATTTCAACAGCGAATATTGATCTGTTTTTGGGAATAACACAACGAAGACTACCTTGATAAATTTAAAGTGTAAAAAAATATATATACGTGAGGCGCGCTATAAGTTTCCGGAAAAAAGTACTTTTTCATACGAATGAACGAATTTTGAAAACATTTATACCACTCCTCCGTGACAATCTCTGAAACGTATTTCTCATACTCTTCGACATCTTCTTCAGGTGATGAAAATCGTTGACCGCGCAACTGGTTCTTAATTTTTGGAAATAAATAAAAGTCACAAGGTGCCAGGTCGGGACTGTACGCGGGATGGCTCATAAGGTCAACGGTGTTCACCTTCAAAAATTCATTTGTCTGTCTGGCCGTGTCAGAACTGGCATCATCGTGGTGCAAGATGGTATGGCGTTTACGGTTATTTTTACGGAGTTTGTCAATAACTTCCGGAAAACAAATGGTCGTGTACCAATCACTATTCACGGTACAACGATTCTCCAAAGCAACAGTAGCCACGTGTCCCGTTTTATTAAAAAAAAGAAGCAATCATCTGCTTAGAGGCACTTTGCACGCGCGCCACTTTGGTTTATTTTGGCTTATCTCGAAAGACCCATACGCTCGATCGCTGCTTTGTTTTGGGATCGTAACTACAAATCCATGTTTCATAACCTGTTACTATGTGCCACACCAAACTTGACGCTTCTTCGTTGAATCTGGTAAGCATGGCATTGCACCAAGTAACGCGATCCGTTTCTTGAGCCTCAGTCAAATTGTGTGGGATCCACCGAGAGCACAGCTTTTTCACAACTAAATGTTTGTGTACTATTGATTGTATTTGACTCATGCGTGGCATACGTATGTCACACGCTTGTCTGTTTTGATCATACGGCGCACAGCATCGATATTTTTGTTGTTCACAGCAGCGACCATCACGAAATTCGTCACTGAGATTCACACGACCGCGTTATAAATAGTCGTCTTGCATGGTGCTTCATCGCTAAAAGCAGTTTCAAGCCAAGCGAAGCTCCGCTGAGCTGTTAAATTACACTTAAAGGCGTAGCAAAATCATACTACGAAAATTTTCACGAGTTAAATCCATGGTGATGTGGGCAACCAATTACGAAAATGACGCCACAATGTAAAATCAAGTGACAGTCAGATGAAAGAAACTGTATTCTACAGCCAAAGAGTTCCATTTTCAAATGTTATAATTACTATTTAAATATTGTTTGTGTTAGTGGCCAGTTCCGGAAACTTATAGTGCGCCCTATGTATACGTAGGAGATGAAACTATTTTTCCGGGTTTAAGTAAATCGCAAATATTTACTTTTCAAACAAACCAACGTCTTTGATTTGTTTTTTCAAATAACCAAACAGTCAACCCTGACCATGGTACCTGTAAAGGGCAAGGGTAGCAAATTAGGGGATGAATCTGGTGTATTGGATTTCACCCAGTTTCCGTCAACCGATTTTGATAAAACTTGACCAATATAGGGTTTTTCAATGGAGACATAACAATTTTATATTTCAATAAAACACAGTGGTGACGCTATAATAAAAAAAGTAAAAGAAACTTCGATAGCTCGTGGGGAGCTGCGGGATAGATGAGCTCGCAAGTAAAAGGAATGGAAGCCGTGCTACCACCAACCTTTATGTCCGAAACGTCGTAGAGCTCGTCTTCTTTCACACACTTCACGTGCGGCTGATCACCAATAACGCTACCATGTAATATATTGCGTACGCGGCTCAATGCCGGGCGGAGAAGCGGGATATTTAATTTTAATAAATGATGTGATGTCGCGGTTGCGGATTTTTTAGTTCGAATGTAACGTCACACACTTATTTTTTTAATTTCACTGGCGATTTATGTGGCTATGGCGTAGCACGGATTAGGACGGGAAAGGTAAGGAGGTGCGAGCTCAGACAAACTATACCTGGCGTTACCACACAGAATAATTGAAATATCGAGCTGATGAAGTATATATGTGAAGTACACAGCAAGCAGATGAAGTACACAAGTTACATTTAAGAATGGAATTCGATCTCGTTCATATGACCACCGCAAAGTCAAAGTCAAAATAATCATTTATTCCATATGTAAAATTTTTACACTTGACAACGTAATTTTTTAAGCTACTGCTCGTTCACTGCGCTGATCTCCCTGAGAAGAACGAGCAAGAAACTAGGGATTGCTCTTTTGAAATAAACTTAAATGTTATGGAATATACTTTGAATCATAATTGTATGGAACCCAGACTCGTGTTGTCTTTCCTAACATCTTTATCTAACGCATAAATTTTGTGTTTAAAACTTAGGAAATTATAATCTTAATATATGCTCCGTGATCTTATTGTAAAAACGTATACAGTTCCCCATAAAAGAATCGTTTACCTTAGTTAAACGAATTCGTGGTACCGTGAGTTTGGACTTAGTTCTAAGGTTAATATTAAGGACATCTTACTTAATGAAATTATGTATATTTTTACGGGCATAGTCATGGTACCGCGAGCACGTTTGCAGTATTAATTTTCCACCATTCTGCCACACATATCGGCCGACACGTTGGCAATTTCGCATTTGATACTGTTCTTTAGCTTATTTAACGTTGTTGGCTTGCTGGGATAAACCAACGACTTAACGTAGCCCCATGAAATGTTATCCAACGGCGTTAGATCGCATGAGCGAGGTGACCATTCGACCGGACCATTTCGCGAGATTACACGATTATGGAACTTCCTTTTCAATAGATCGATTGTCTGGCCAGCTGTGTTACCGCTGCAAACGTACTCGCGGTGGTCATACGAGTATGAACGAGATCTAATTCCATTCTTAAATGTAACATGTGTACTGAAATTGGAATAGATTTCAGGACGATATCTCAGTTTTGTATTTATTGAAATACAAAATTGTTATGTAGATGTAATTCCACAAATTTTTGAGGTTTTTTTATAAAAAAATTAAAATTATGTAACTGATATTTGAATTATATTCGAAGTGTGGGAATGATTGTATATTGAATCCACGACGTAAAAAGAGGGGTGTTATAGATTTGACGCCTTTGTCTGTGTATACATATGTATTATATTTAGAAAAAAGTGTTATCCTAGTTCATAGTTCCTAAATTGATTGATCTCAAACCTGTTTTTTTATTGAAACTTAAAAAATTTGAAACTTCCAAGACATGCGAGACCAACCCGCATCGATCCAATATGGTCGACTACAGTTATAAAACTTTCTTGAAACCCATGCACGGTAGCACGTGCAGGAGTTGATATATCGCATGAATAATGTCGAGTTTACGTGGGTAAAGTGGACACGTTGAATTTTTACAGTGACGTAACACTGCGTTGCTGTTTGCAAAGAACAAAAACATCGTGACGTAGTTGTGATTTTTTTATGTATATTACGGCTCCGAGTACTTTGTCTTTTGAGCCAGACGCAGTGTCGTGTCAGTGTATCATTTAACGATAAATTCGTTGTTGCTTACATTTTGTTAATTATTTAAATAATAATAACGTATACACTCAGTATTGCCTCGCACTAGGGAAACCCTGTGCCGCGAGTGCCATGGACACACACATAGACAACCAAAAATTACACCTAAACTCACGAGAGAAATAAATTCAGGCTATACAAATATTTCTCCCGGTCCGGGAATCGAGTCTGGGACCTCTGCATGGCAGTCCGGCATGGTAACCGTACGGCCACGGAGGCAGTTGTATATAGGATATAACTTGTAATAATTAGTAGAAAAACTTTTAGTCCTGCGGAACAGGATAAGGATAAGGAGTCTATCTAATTGGCTATATTACCAGATCTTGGTTGTAATCTTTTTCGCGGGAAACAATATTATTTCCTTAATGGCACAAAGTTATGTCTTTACGGTAATTAATCATTTTGAAACTTCTAAACTCTATATCAAAAGATAAGACAGATTTCTCTTTAATTTTTTACGTATATGGATAATAATTTGTCCAACCAAATTTTATCAACACATCGCATCGTCGTTATACTGCGAAAACATATTATCTAGAATTTTACAGAAAATGACTTAATTATAGAAAAAAGCGACTTAATTGTTTATGTAAAATTCGGTAAAACGTTAAATGTGGAACCATCGATTAAAAATTAACGAGTGTGGTATTTGTAAGGAATATTCGCCGTTGAAATTTCGACTGCATTTGTTTCAAATTATTTTTTTTGTGAAATAATTGTTTTTTTCAGTATAGTGGCGCCATGTCAACGCTCCAAATAGCAGTGACCGCGGTAAATATTATGATTCTTTTCCGAGAGGAAAATCACTACGTGGCAATAGCATTGTTCCGGAATGATGCGTAATCATGATAGAGCTGTTATATTCATAAGATTTCAGTATTTTTATTTTTCAGGTAATCAGGATCTCGTAAATACCTTCTTGTGACAATAATTTAAGAATTAAAGATAAATCGTATTCATGAAGGTACCAGGTTTGTATTTTATTTGTGCTGCCATCTACCGGCTAGTAGCGACATTACGACGACCTAAAAACGTGAGCGTTCTTAAAATGTTATCTAATTACCAGCGCTTAATAGTTTCTATAAAAATACCTATGAAAAACAAGTTTCATTTACCGCTGTGAAGGGTAAAGTCTCGGAATAAATAGTGGCACTTGCGGTACTTCGTATGAAGGTTAACGATCAGCGCCATCTAGCGGTGATTGTTGCTACTAACTGTACATTCATTTTTAATTACGTGTCGTTATGTATGGAAAATGTAAATAATGAAGTTTTGTTTCATAGTGAGAACATTCACACAATCATTTTTAACTTATGACAGTTTTCTGCTAGAGTTGGGCCTCTTTATAGTGGAGAATTTGATAATATTGTTACCATTTGGTACGCAGGTTGACGATTATGTATGTTTTGGTTATCTCTTGCATAATGTCTTGTAAATTTATTTGTATATCTTTTTAATGGTTCTACTAGCGTTGGACACTATGTTAGTAACTTGTTTTATTTATTATATTACCAAGTGACCGGACTTGGTGGTAAGCGACATGTCCATAGCAGTTGTTACAGTGCCACTCAGAGCTTTAAAATTTGCAAAGATCTGAGGGTCACTGCTACTGCATCCGTCATCGTGAGATTATAAGTTGAGAAGCTCTATTTGCCTGTAATTTCACCGGTACCCTTACCCTACAAAACCGGAACGTACTAATGTTCACATTACTGTTTGGCGGCAGAAATAGGTACAGTAACTTGGTGTGGTCTTCTTTTCTATAAAGCAATGTTTTTCGCGGGTAAAAGTATCATAGACGAAATTAAAAGAGGCATAATAATAATTGAAGATAATACAACTTTTCCTATTCTTTTTGTATATGGTTTTGTTAGTTTTTGCTAATCTTTTAAAAAAAAAATTGCAAGCCGCATAGGAGTCTATTGGAGTCTATAGGAGTCTATTGGAGATGAGAATATTGTAAAAAAATATTGGATATTGCACTAAAATCTATACTGTTTATTTAACAGTATATTTTAGTACGATATCTGGTATTTATTTTGGTACTTGATTGTAATTGCATTATTAATTATTTATTAAGAGAAATAAATTTTGTATTTAATTGTGTTTAGGTTTTAAACTAGGCTGAATCTCCGAAAACGTATGCCAAACTGTAAAAAAAAACCACCTCGTCTATCAAATGTTACTTACGATCATCTTACGATTCTTTTTTTTCGCTGTTGTCAAATCATTTTAAATCTCGCGATAGGATATAGCGAAGATATATCCAACCGTAGAACATAATATGAGCATTGGAATTATAGTTTTATAATTATTCAGAGGTTTTTCCGGAATAAAGTCCCACTATTTGAAATTTTTCGGAAAATTATTTAACAGTTATCAGACTTCACCTGGGTTGTATGACTTTATGTCAAAGCCGTTAAATATGTACAGAAAAAAAAAACAGAATTTACCTTTGTGCTTTGCCATTAAAGAATAAACCCGTATTATTTTACATGTTTTACTGGTTTCAATTCTATTAAAAAATAAAACACAACCAGCTCTCTACACTCAATAGATTATACAGTCAAATTTGCAGTTTAAAAAAGTGATAGTAAAATTTATAGCATACACAAATGTAACCTAACAAATGACTCAGAATAAATATGACTTCACTCGAGAATCGAGAATTGCTTTCTCTGCATGTTGCAACATCTCGTCATTGAATAAGAATTTGTTGTTTACGAAAATAGCGTTTGTTTTCCTTCTTTGCTTTAAGCAAAAGTTTCTTTTTTAGGGTCTCATTATTGACCAAGCAAAACCAATAAATTATGTATTCGTAAGCCTCTTGCGGAATATTGAAGAATTAATTTTCACTTGTAAACTTCTTTAAAAGTCGATATTACTTCAGCTCGATTTTAATTTTTTCCCGTACTAATACGCTTAGAATAATAGTTTAATATCAAACGAACTGTCACAAGTGAGGCAAAAATCAAATTCATGTAGGCTAGTTTTAGTAGTAGGTTAATTTTCGGTTTTAGTGAATATTTATATAAAAATACAAGTTGAAACGCATTACTTCCTTGTGGAATGTGATGTTAGTATCTATTTTATGTTTCTCTGACGTATTTTTACACTCATTTACCGCACATTTCGTCATTTTTAGCTAAAATTCTTGATCTGTTCGCGGTGCAAGTTGACCTTGAGCACTGAAGGCCAACCCGCTCGTGTAGGCCCTTTTGGCGCGCTTCAATTTGCCTCACTTAGCGTGTGCGGACTAGGTTTCTATGCGTTATTATTCTAAGCTAATACGGTTAATTTTGCTTGGGTCGAGTGGCAGTGACACTGGCTTTATTTCAGAATGTATTTTTTTTACAAACGAAATTAAAACCATTGAAAAATGTATATCGTTACACTATATGTGTTCTATTTGGTTCAGTAGATATAATCCGTTTGTTTTGTAATTAGATATCGAGTTCTTAGGTTTTCGCGATTGTTACACATAGGAAATGAAACTATTTTTCCGGATTTAAATCGCGTAAATTTTTATTTTTTCAAACAAACCGACGTTTCGGGCCCTTTACAGGTCGCATGGTCACGGTTGACTGAGGTGGTACAGTCTCGTATTAGTAAAAAAAAATCATTGGTGTATGTTAAGTACCTATTGAATACAGCGGTTTTCTTGTAATTTCGAGGGTTTTTTTTCTATTGTGAAAATTTTTAGGAACCTTTTTTTCCAAATTGATTGATTCAACGCTTTCACTGTTGTACGGAATCAACTAAAGGCATTTGAGGTTGTATAGACTCTTAACCTGCATTCGGTTTGCCCGGAGTTCTATGCAGTTTAAATATCGTCGTACGAAAAGAAATAAAACTAAATTTGATATGAAAATTCAGATTTTTTTTGTATTTATTACCGATTTCGATGATACTTTATTTGTTGGAAAGAGGATACCTCAGTATTGGTCCCATTTCCACCTCTAAAGTTGGCAAGCTAGGGTATGAATCCGATTTCGCGTACTTTCCAGTAACCGATTTCAATAAACTTGGCAAATAGATGTAATTTCACGAACTTTTGAGGTAGTTTTCTTAAAGTTATAGGTAATTATGGTATCAAGTGACAGGACGAATAAGTCGTGCGCCTGTTGCTAAGCGACATGACTGTGCATAGCAATTTAAAGTAATGCCACTCAGAGTTTTAAATCGCAAAGATCTGAGTGCTCATCGCGCCCGTCACCCTGAGATATAAGTTGACAAGTCCCATGTGCCTGTAATTTCACCAAACTGGAACGCATGTTAACATTACTGCTTGGCGGCAGAAATAGGTAAGGTGGCATTACTTCCCTGGACGAAACCTTTCATAGGGAGCTCTACTTCTGTTGCTACTACAGGGTGTTTGTCGTACCGTCGTTGTTTCCGATTTTCATAACACAAGCGCTGTTGTTACTTACATTGGGATCGGACAAAATATGTGATGTTGTCTATTATTTATTTATTTATATTTATTTTATATCTTAGAGAAGATCCGTGATTAACAGTGCAACTGTGTATAAATGACAGACAGATCAATTTATCAATGATTCATAAGTACGGCGACAAATAATCGAGTGTTTTATCACTGCCCTATTTAACAGACTAATTTCGAGCACTTGATGTCTAGAAATGCGTATGCCCTAGATCTAAGTCTATTGTTTACATTAAATATTTAGGTATTTATTATGTTTTAATAGCATACAATACAAATACAAAGAGGTTGTAGTTAACAATTTTTAACAAAATATGGACCCAACTATTTAAGTAAATTATTTCATTTTGAAACAATTTTTTTGTTACGAATATGAGAATGTAATCTATATACGGCTCACAGCAGAGGACTGGTCACGGACGAGGAGATAGGGCTGTAGTAGCTGTAGCTTAAAAGTGACTTTTCCAGTGTGAATTTATGTTACCTATAGGTTCTTTGACTTTGACTTGATCAATCAAAGACACATTTTTACGTACTAATTAAAATACAAATACAAAATACCTACTTGCGTTTTTTATATGTAATTTCTTTTATAAGTGATTCTAATGTTGCTCAGCTCTGATTGTCGCGTTACCATTTTTGCTTATTATTAATAAAATTTTGATTATCAATGCCACCAGATTGTTCTGCCTAACGCATTTGGTCGATTATAGTAGATTAATAAATTCACAACCTCGGTGGCCTGTTTGCATTGTGGGCGGTGGACGAGGAGGCGCAGGTACGATTACCGGTAGAACCTATTTGCGAAACGGACTTTTCTAAATTGATTCTGCTCTGGGCGTTCTGGGCCCCGATGTGAATCCCGTTGCTCTGGTGGAGAGCCAGTGAATGGTACAGTCGACTGGCATATTAATGTATTTTAATTTGAATTGCTACAATAAATAACCATCGTATATTTTCCCATAAGCGTCATATTACTAAGTCGTTAATATCGTATTACTGTAGTATACTATTGTCTATAATGTGTATACATACAGTAAAACGAATAAAAAAACAAATTTTTTCTTTTTTTTTGCATATATTTACAAACAATCCAACGTTTACGGTAACCTAGCGCCATCTGTGAGCGAGTAGCGCTCAACTTTTTGCCATGTACCGTTCATACCGTTGTCTGACACACATTTCGGTACAGCTGATGTCGCGCAAAGTGTGCGTGTCAATTTTATGAGTGTGTGCTCTATTGAGTGAATCCGGGATGCGTTCAGCCCGTTATTTGGAACCTGTTTGGGCTTGATCTTTAGTCTGCACAGAGTGGGGTGCGCTGCTGTGCATGTTAACCCTAAGTTTATGCCCGATTTGTACTTCGTAGGATTATCAATGTATTTTATCAGTACTTATATATTTTATATTTACTGTTTATTTAGACTTTAAACTGCCTCCGTGGCCGAAAGGCTGCAATGTTGGTCTGCCACGCAGAAGTCATGGGTTCGATTCCCGGGCCAGGAGAAATATTAGTATGACCTACATTTGTTTCCGTCGTGAGTTTGGGTTATCTATGTGTGTGTCCATAGTATCTGCGATACAGTGTTTTCCTAGTGCGGTGCTATTAAAAAAAAATTGTATGGCGCGTAGAAATGGTCAAAACAAAGCTTATGAAAGAAATAGCAATAGTTGTGGGTGTAACTGGTTGGTTGTAACTCAAAATATCGTCTGCTTAAAGGTAAAACAACATAAGTGACATTTTCCACAAAAAATCGCCAAATTATATACCAGTTGTAAGAAATTCACCACCTTTCGGCAGATAAAACTGTTATTAAGTTTATAGCTTTTTTGTTATTGAGCTTCACGTGCAGAAAGATAGTGATTTTCTTACCAAAGCTATATAAATTATAGACTTTTCGTGGAAAATGTTTTATATATGTCACAATGTGTAAAATTCAAGATTACACCATTTCAGAATGCAAAACGTAATTCTCTACAAGTCAACAAAACCATCATTAAAATATTCTACAAACAATTAAAAGATATCTACTCAGCTCAAAGTGAGACAATTTTTTGTGACCTAGTTCTGGACAAAGCAGTCCTTACTCAAAAATATGAATTTCTCTTTTATTTTTAAATATATTTGGCAAGCGGTAGTTAGTCATTCGTTTTCATCGGTTCTGAAAAAATACACTTCTTGAGTTAAGACAGTATTTTATTAACAGTGCGTTACGTTAAAAGTACTTTTTTCACACAAAAAGCTCATGAAAATAATACGAACTAAGTGAAACACAATACGCACAACGACTCTTCCTACATAATCTATCTTAAATCACGTTAATGAGTGCATGTTTCATAAAAAATCACTTTATTAACAGACTTCAAAAATAAAGGTGTAGGTTCTCAATTCGTCAGCATGTTTTTTATGTATGTTACGCGATAACTCCGGGCATTTGGGAACCGTATTTGATGGTTCTTCTTTTGTTGGAAAGAGGCTACCTCAGTAGTGGACCCATTTCAATTTCAAGAAACTAGTAACCTATCACACGCTCGAATTTTTTTCCGAAATAAAGTTTGTTCGAATTTTCATTACGCCGAAAACCGAATTACAACGAAACATTGTTGTTGCAGGATATGCTGGATCTTTATCGCAAAGACACGATTAGTTTCGGTTAGGTTTAAAAGAAAAAGCATTTTCCTCTCAAAATTACTTTCTAGGTTATGAAATTTCGACCAAACGTTATTTCTGGAAATTGTCATTTCGGACTACTAATAGTTAACCGAAGAAAGAATTTCACATTTGAGGGTGACAAACTAGGAGACGAATGACTTTTGAGGTTGGTTTTTTATTTTTATCAAGGCCTATTCAGTTCAATACAAAACAATCTCTTTTCTTTATCGTTACTGGACACCAATGTAATGGAACAGGCGTCCTCTCCCAATTCGGATTGGGAACTTCGCACACATTACATCACTTTGCAGAGTGTGCAGGTTTACTGATGCTGTTTCCTTTGCCGAAAATTTCAAGTTTCAAATAAAATTTCGTTCATAAATTCGAAAAAATTAAGAGGCTGGATTCGAACGTATGACTTTCTACTTGAGCGCCAGTAAATCTTCTTCTTCTTCGTTTTACTCAATGGCGGTTCCTTCTTTTTAAGATTTCGCCAGTGTCGAGTTTTCCGCTTAGCAGAATAAGTTTAAATATGTTTCTGTAAATATGGCCGCCACATAGAGGATAGGCAATTTGAGGCGGCGTGCTTGGATTGACTCTGGATTCCTTAAAACGGGCCGATACGGGTATTTTAGTTCGAGATTCGTATAATTTCGCGTTTTAATCTTCGATTAAGGCACAATAGCACTATCCTATTCCACTTTAAACTAGATTTCACAAAATAATTGAAAGTCAAAATAAAAACGACACTTTTCCCTCCAAAAGGTCCAGAGCGAATCGCGCCAGTAAATAAAAAATAGTAAATATCAGGGAAATGACGTCGGATGGTTTAACCTACATAAAAAATGCGACTGAAAAAATTAGTCAGTGTTATATCGCAATCAAGTACAACTTAGTCATACAGGTATTTGGTATAAGTAAAATGGCAAACTAGGCCAAGTACGTCATATCACATGGGACATGTAAAATGTGTCTATAGTCTGTCTTTATTCTTATAATAACGCACACACTCAATATAGCCCCGCACTAGGGAAACCCTGTAATCGCAGGTGCCATGAACACACATAGGTAGACAACCACAAATTACACCCAAACTCACGAGAGAAATAAATGTAGGCCATACAAATATTTCTCCCGGCCCGGGAATCAAACCCAGGACCTCTGCGAGGCAGTTGGTAACCGTTCGGCCACGGAGGCAGTTAAAAGTGTCTTTATTGAAGACAGAGTAAAATGTCAGTTTCAGTTGTCAGTTTTCATAAAATTTTAAATAGTTATGTACTTGTTGTCGATAGTCTTGTCGATAGAATGTGAAAAAGATAAAATTTTGCCAAAAATGACTGACTTGTGAATGTTACGACGTTCTCATGATTACTAATTGCGTTATTGCCCTTTATTGCTAATTGCGTTTATTTTAACAGTTGGCTTACTAGTATCGAGATCAATTTTTATTTATATACATTTTGACGAGAATAGCCGGCTTTGATTATCTGTATTGAATTAAAATGATAAATTTTAAAATATGTCTCCTCTTTGTATTTTTCATAGACAGTTCTAAATACAATGTATGTATGTATGAACTTACAAAAATTGACAATTCAAATGGACTTGTGCTCAGTAACTGGATGAAGAATGGGTCGAGAATGATTCAAATGCAACCGGCCAAATCTGCAGGCAATTTAAAAGGCTTGAAACGTAGATTTGTTTGAAAAAATGTTTGTCTGTTTTCAATGTGTATTTTTCATTCCGTTGCATAAAAAATAAAGTAATTTTGATTTTGATCTCCGGCAAGTACTTTTTACTCATAGCTTACATAATACATTATACTTACTTTAAGATTCTGCATTACCTAAACCTAATCTAACTCTGCTTAATAGGGATTTTAGACTTAATGGTTACTTATTATTATTATTATTTTTAATAACGCACACACTCAACATAGCCCCGCACTAGGGAAAACCCTGTGTCGTGGGTGATATGTGTATGTCATATAGACAACCTCAAATTACACCCAAACTCTCGAGAGAAATAAATGTAAGCCATACAAACTTTCTCCCGGCCCGGGAATCGAACCTAGGACCTCTGCGTGGCAGTCCGGCATGGTAACCGTTCGGCCACGGAGGCAGTTAAAGGTATTATATCTATAAACAAATTATTAACGTGTTTTTATTTATTTCCAGGTAAGTTACTTCGAAATGGAGTTCCGTGATCTCTGCTTACCCCATTGGACGAGCTTGGTAAAATTGATGTTTGATGACCTAGGGAAGTTTTAATAATTTTCTTATTCATCGTGTAGTTTAGCATGCAAAAGCAAAAATGTCTAGCCGTTTCGTTACTCTAGTGCATATAGTACAAGGAATAACAGATGTCAGGTAATCATTATTGTAGTTAAAAAAAGTTGTGTTGCCAAGTATTTAAAAACGTAATTAGCAACAATGATGAAGTGCTGCAAACGCAAAGTATATTTGCCTAAACATCGAGTCATCAACATGGAGTAGATAGTACCTTTCTCTGAAATCTCGTAATCATTATATTGTATTTTTATCTAACTTCAAAAACAGGTTCTCAGGTTATGTATATGTTACGCGTTTATTACGACATTTGTGACCCGATTTCGATCACTTAATTTGAAGAAAATATTCCTCTAAGGGTGGCAAATTAGTGGATGAATCCTGTTGATTGGATTTCATCTACTTTTCGTTAACCGCACCTGCGCGAGAGCGACATAAAGCGTGACACACAGATATTTTCAGAGATCTCGCGTTTATGTCGCTCCCGCGCAAGTCACATATATTTTCAGAGATCTCGC
>NW_020653732.1:3078793-3101594 GCF_003589595.1 Hyposmocoma kahamanoa | reverse complement strand
ATATTTTCAGAGATCTCGCGTTTATGTCGCTCCCGCGCAAGTCACATCCTGTCGTGCTAGCTCTTCTAATTTGATGGTGGAAATAGCATAGACATGAGAGGACCTCCTCAATAATGTACAGTAGCTGCTTTCTGTCGTGACTTCCATCTGCGTTTTAAATGTCGTTGAGGAGGCCACGACAATGAACACAACGAAAGTTGATAAGATCTTTTTTAAATAAAAACTTATATTATGTTCTATATTTTTATGTAACGAATACTTTACCATGGTAGTGTTTTTAGAAACAAAACTATTGTAATTGTAATTATAGTTACTTTTATTTTTAATCATTTAGGAGGTATTATCAACTCTTATGTGTTACTTGAAGTTTAGCTAAGTATACTTTACTTATTTGGAAATCTGATAATAATAATTAATAATACCAATAATAAATTATTTATAAATCTATCCTTACATATACTTGTTAGTATTGAAGAATTTGCTAGATTTCAATTGAAGTTGCAAATAAGTGGTGTGCGTAAGCGAAATTCGATACGGCATGTGTACTTGTGTTCATTTAAGCACAAAACTGAATGAGTTGTACTTAGCCATCACTTAGAGTGCAAAAGTCACTTGAAGTGCTGGGTATTTTGGTTGTGGACTTTTAATGATATCAAGCAACAAGACTATCAATGACAGTTGTAGTGTCACTCAGAGCTATAATAGCAAAGATCTGAGGAGCACAGAAAAAACAGGTACATGGGACTTGTCAACTTACGTCTCAGGGTGACAGATGCAGTGGCAGTGCCCCTAAGACCTTTACGATTTAAAATTCTGACTGGCAGTGCAACTGCTATGGACAGGCGTGTAGCTTACCACCAGGCGCACGACTTGTTCGTCCCGTCACTTGATATTATATAAAAGAATGTAATACGTCAAAAGTGTTTTTGTCACATGGAAACATTGACTTACAAATAAATGGACGACGGGTCTAATACAAAAACCACGAAAAAAATGTCCCAAGTCAACCTATTTCAACGTAGTGACATGTAAAGGAATATGAAAAAGCTAAAACGTTGAATTTAAATTGTAATGTCACCGCAGTACTGTCTAATTTTGCTTGCTTCGCTGTCAGTCGAACAAACGAAGACTAAAGCGTGAATGACGCTCTGTATACGATTTTAACGCCCTATAAGTTCGGACACTTTTTACCGCGGACCCGACGTCCATATAATTGTAAGTCAATGCATGGAAAGCATAAAAATAATACGTATATCGACTTTTTCTACATAATCTGTCGTAAGGCACATAAATGAGTGCATTTTTTCATAAAAACACTTTATTTTTATCTAGGTGTAATATACCAAGCAGTGTCATTATTTATTATGTGTCAAATTTAATTGCCATACCTCAATAATTATAACAGCAGTACAGTTCCTTGTGAAAGAGTTCGTCCAGGGAAGTACTGCCGCCTTACCTGTTTCTGCCGCCAAGCAGTAATGTCAGCATTGCTAAGCAGGCAGCATTACTTAAGGGTAAGAGTGCAGGTGAAATTACAGGCACATGGGACT
The DNA here is from genome assembly GCF_003589595.1 of Hyposmocoma kahamanoa. NCBI lineage: Eukaryota > Metazoa > Arthropoda > Insecta > Lepidoptera > Cosmopterigidae > Hyposmocoma > Hyposmocoma kahamanoa. Next base: position 3,100,044 of record NW_020653732.1, on the reverse strand, counting down.
TATCAAGTTACGTCTCAGGGTGACAGGCGCAGTGGTAGTGCACCTCAGATCTTTGCGATTTGAAGCTCTGAGTGGCACTGCAACTGTTATGGACAGGCGTGTCGCACATCAGGCGCACGACTAGTTCGTCCCTTCATTTGTTATAAAAAAAACCAGCAACAAAATCGACCATTCTCTTTCGAAACATAAACATACTTATGATAAACGTTGGTATATATTCAGATGCGTACACGCCAAGTGTTACGGTGACCTACTTACGTGATAGTGATGCGTTATCATAGTGATTAGCTCGTGATACGGTGGTCATTGACTGATAATGACAGGATTGTAGCGCCAAACTCTGCACTGCAAGAAAACAATTGAACGTCGTCGATGAACACCGGTGCTCGAGCACATCCATGGCCCCATGAACCCATGTTCTTCATTATGGACAGATTAAACCACAGAAGAAATGTATCAGGGCCATGTTTGGTGTGAGTCAGCGAGAGAATTGCGTAGAAAACTGAAGACCTTACCGTCGATGTAGATTATAATGCCTGTGGTTTTTGTCAAACAAAATCTAGGCAACTTTAATTCAGTCATAACTAGATATCCTAGAAACACAAGGAATAAAATTGAAATCCAAACAACGCCCTAATTTGGAATTTTACAATAACTAATGTTTGTTATCTATTTGACCCCCTATTTTTGTAATTCCTAATTTAATTCTAATTGTTATTTATGTAATATAAATCAAAAATGAAATAAAAATGTTTATAATATTATGTACGGTCTTAAATAATAAATTGTAACACCTTCGTGTCAACTACATTTTTCAGCGAATAAATATCTTGTGTTCTAATTATAAGAGGCACGTAATACGTTGTGAACGTTTATTACAAGTTTGACGAGACGTGTCTCCTGTCCGGAGTCCCAAGGTGGACTTTTTAAAGGCTTGTAAGTCGTCATTGACGTTTTGATTCTTCCTTGTAGGTTTTTGATTAATTTCATTCTCTTTAGTTTTATGGCCATCTTATCCATCTTTACAGATGTTCGTACTTACGAAATTACATGTACATGGGTCTTGTCAACTTGGACTCTGGCAGTGCCTGTCAGGTGTTTGCAATTTAAAGCTCTGAATGACAGTACAAATGCTTTACTTATTAATTTAAATTCAACAACGCTTAATACATTCTGCTACAACAATATTTTACACACATTCGACTGGGTACTTCAGTTAAAATGCTTAACCAATTGTAGCGAACATGACATGGTATGAAAGTTAAGACAATTATTATTAATTTACTATTAATTTTTTATTGTACTTACATTACATACATTTACTGTGTTAACAAATTAAATATAAATAAAAAAATAATATACATTACAAATAACATTCACTTATGTACCAAAAATTGCGATATTGCAGCGAGGCAATGAGACTGCGAAGATATCCATTTCCAGAGCCTGGCAAATCGAGCAAACGGAGAATTTGAACCGAGAAAATTTTTGCGCAATGGGGGCGTGAAAAAGATTTACATGATACCTTGGAGACGAGAGGGTATTTTAAACTGTATTTTAGAGAAAAGTTGCGGGCTATTATATTTATTGTTAATTAATTTATATAAGAATGCTAGATCAAGCGTTTCACGTCGCAAAGATAATTGAGATATTTTGAAGAACTTGAGCCTAAATGTAGGCGTGTCGTTTTTTATAACACACAGACAGAAACAGAACTTTCGTAATGTTAACCACTCTAAATTTCACTTGAAAACGTAATTTTTTAAGCTACTGCTCGTTCAGTGACTTCCCTGAGAAGAACGAGCAAGAAACTATAATCTGTAACGAAACTTTTCTATTAAAATACTTTTAAAGTAAGTTTTAAACTTAGGAAATGGCAATCTTAATACATGTTCTGGAATCTTATTGTTTTTTTTAATATGATGGTAAGCGACACGCCTATCCATGACAATTGCTGTGCCTCTCAGAGCTTTAAATAACGAAGATCCCAGGGGTACTGCCGCAGCGCCCGTCACCCTGAAACATAAGTTGGCAAATTCCATGTGCCGGCAAGTTCACCAGCACCCGTACTCTTCATAACCGGAATGCTCTTTCACAAGGATCTCTACTGCTATTAATACACGTATATTATATTGTAAAAACGTATACAGTTCCCCATAAAAAAATCGTTTACCTTAGTTAAACGAAATCGTGGTACCATGAGTACCTACTGGTTCTAAGTAGAATCTATAATCCTCTCTTCTGAAAAGTTATAATTTTTTCGATGTTTTAGTCATAAGGTGCGAATTGCTACTCGATTTTTGCACACTCAGAAGCCATTGCCTACAAATTGCTTGAAAAAAATACAGCGTTTTGGCATTTCTTAATATAGACTTCCTAGTTATGTAGTAGAAAATGTCTATTTTTTTTAGTGTATCTCTTTCTTTATTTACTGAAATGTAAATATTATTATTATGTTTGTGGTTTGTAATAATGCTTACACGAAATTTAATCATAAAAGCTTAAATTTTATATTTTTTTAAAACCGTAATTACGGACAAAGCCATTTTAAAATTGACCCTTTGACCAAAACCTGTTCGTGTACAAAATGGATTTTGCATGTCCGCCATTTTTTTGTGAATTTCCAACAAGGGGCTCGTCAGAGGGGTTGCGAATTTTTTAAAAAAGGGGCTCGACAGGTTTATTTCAAAACAATATTGTTACAGATATGTAGATTAAGCTGCTTGTATCTTGTCGGGGCAAGAAGATATAAAGAAGTTGATTTTTTGAGTTAGTCATTTATTCTTATTAGGAGATTTAAGTACTCTATGGTACAGTCAGATACAACCAAACATAATTAATATTTGCGAATATACCAATCGTATCTTAATTAGTAAGGTCTTTTTTTAATTATGGGAATAATTCTTGTTTCGTGTAAATTCTTTGGGAATGTAATTTTAGATTAATTTTGTTTATACAATGTGCCAAATAACCACAACATTAACCTGATCTCAAATTAAGGAATGCCCTATACTATGAGCATCAGTGCTCCAGGACACTACCCGGAACACCTAAACTAGAACCAATTTAGATAAATTAATTTCCCCAATCCGTTTTAACGGGGATAGAATTCAGGACATCACCATCCAGTGCCCACGGTACAAACCAATGTTGAAAAAGGACATAAAAAACCATCAAGGTATTCATAAAAACTGTTAAGTAAAAGGCGGTAAACATTATAAACAGATTTAAGAAAAGAAGTGTCTCATTTTTTTTGTTAGCCTGCAATAGTGTTCATTGCTGGGCAAAGGTGTCTCCCGCAGACTGCCAACTCTTTACAACGAATCTAGGTTATTTCTGCCTCTAAAATAAAAAAAAAACTAAAATTTGAATTTAAGCTCCTGTGGTGTTGCAAATGTCCAAGAGCCATGAAAACCGCCTTCCACCAAGAGGTTCATCTGTGTCTTTGCTACCCATATCACATTAAAAAAGACTGTATATACAACATAGACCCGACAACCACATTACTCGAACCAGAACTTTGAAAAGTTAGTTTCCAAATTGGTCCTACCGGGATTCAAACCCGGGGCCGCATCCAGCGCCCACAACGTTAACCGTTAGGCCACCGAGGTCGTCAACTATTTTAAAATTTTTCTGCCTTCAACTAAATAAGAATATAAATGTCATGTAACTTAGAGCACATAAGAATATACCTAAATGGCATTAAGTTTTGTGTGCAACAGAGTTTAAATAAATAAGTTTTCATTTTCAATGTATATTTAATATAATCATTTCATTATTTGTACACATTTACCAACACCCTGTATAGTGGACATCAGCCTCTGTTGCTGTCATTGTCCGATGGGAACGAAAAATAGGTCATTATAATTTACGAAGCCGCCAACTTATCAGTGTCTACTGGTATAGACAGAGTTGCTAGTTTTCTAGTCCATTTGACTATTTTTCAACGCGGTAGCATTGTTGCCATATTAAAATAAGTTACTATAATTATATTAACTGACGTTTAATGGGGCTACCAATTTTTTAAAGAAATAAAAATAGTATTATTTGTTAATTAAATATCATGTTGTTTTTATTATTATATTTTTATATGTTTTTGTGCATAATGCGAAAGTACTTCTGCCTGTCACGCCGAAACTGCTGAATCAATTTTGATGCATTTTGGTATAGACATAGTTGGGACTTAGGAAAAGGACATACACTTCTTTCTTGTTACAAAAATAAGTCTTAAAGTAGGTTATATAGGGGATGAAACTTTGTATGGAAAACCAATCATTTCTCAATTAATGGATCTGAAAATTCATATTTATGAGTTTTGTAAGAAATAAATAAAACAAAAGAAATATTGTTTCTGTACACATATACCGCTCTTAAAGTTAAGAGCGAAGACCTACGGGTCTGAGACGTGGTCACTTACTATGGGCCTCATAAAAAAGCACAGAGTCTCTCAACGAGCTATGGAGCGAGCAAGACTCGGCATTTCTCTACGTGATCGAATCAGAAATGAGGACATCCGTAGAAGAACGAAAGACACCGACATAGCTCGAAGGATTACAAATTGAAGTGACAGTGGGTAGGACACATAGCTCGTAGAACTGAGGGCCGTTGGGGCAGAACGTTTTTACGTTCAGTGGGACGGTAAGGGCTGGTGAAATTAGGTTTAGGTTTATTATTATTAGGTTTTTATAACACAGATTCTGCCTGCTTGGGTAACAAAAATCCGTGGAAGTGAGCCGTTAAGTTCTTGCAGGTTATCACGATGTTGTTTGAACTAAACATTGTAAATGATAAATATATTCAAATGTTACAAAGAGCGACCCCTAGAGTTTCTTGCTCATTCTTCTCAGGAAATCCTGCCGTACGAGTAAGGAGTAGAGTTTAATCAAAACGACGATTTCAAGTTTTACTTACCTATGGATTGAAGATTATTCGATTTTGATTTCATTGAGATATATAACAGCCATTTGAATATTTTTAAAAGCGACTTTGGTAACTGTTTGTTTGTCATCTCGAATTAAAAATCCGTCTATAACAAAAAAATACACCTCAAAAATTATTTATTTATTTATACTTTTTTGTGAGGGTGTATGAAAGTCCATAATTTGTAAAGATATAGTCATAATGCAGGGTGTTAAAAAATCCAAGGTTTTATCTTTTAGTGTATATTAATTATACTCTGGGATAATAAAGTGACTTTGTATAACTTTAGCTAGGAATAAAAGTACTGTGCTCTCTTCTGCCGTTTTTGCTCAGAAATTGATGTAATTTTATTATTTTCTTATTTATGTACATATGTGTTAAAATAATAATAATAATTTACTTTATTTTGGACAAAAATCCGCATTGTTGTTAGTTAGTAATCTTTATAAACTATATTAGTAGAACTCACTAACAGTAAATTACATTTCGAACTATCTTTGTGGATTTTGAATCTCCCAATTACTGATTTGTAATTGGGAGATTTGTGGACATTTGTAATTAGCATTTTCAACTGTTACTTAGCATATATTTATTGTTAAAAATTAGCTGTAAATCTTCCAAAAATAAATAAATAAATAAAATCTAGCAACAGTTGTAACACACTTGACATGTAGAGTTATGACAACAACATAAAAAAAGCTTTTGACTAATTTGTACAATTCTCTATTGTTGTAGTTAGTCTTGGTTTTTTATATATTTTTCTCATAATGAGTTAAACATATTTTGTACACTGTTTCTTTTATTTAAAGTCCATTTTATTTATAATCCACAAGTCGTTAGAGACGTACAAAAGTGTATCATTATTCTATGTACGTCACACGGGTGTCCTTTAAGGAAAAGCATCGCTTACAATACTTAGTAGACTACATTTCAAGTTAATATGAGTAATGGTAATAATTGTATTTATTTCTTTTTTTCAGCGTCTAATTATAATTATATTAAATTTGTTTCATGTTTTTTCATCACCGGTAAAATTATTACGTGATTGGGAGTTTTTCTTTGCATCGTGTATAATGTATGATTCATAAAAGTAAATAAAATTTATTTAACTGTTGGTTATTTTTTAACTAAAGTTTGTTGTAGCAATGATTGATGGTTTTAGGCTAAATGGGTCAACGTCGCTTTCAATTTTAAACACCTGTTTTTATATCTTTGTGGACGGAAATAAATTTGATATTTTTTATATTTTCTTTTTCTTTTTAATGCTTTGACTGGCTTTGTTTATGGTCTATAATCAACAATTAAAAAAAATGTTTATAGTGTTAAAAGTGTATGTTGGTAATTTTTTATTTATTTTTAAATATAAAGCCTAAAAGAATTAGGAAGCTCATAATGTAAGTAATGTACCTAAAATTTTAACTGAAAAGTAAATCGTGTAAAATTACAAAAGCTGCCATTTTTTTATTTATCATTATTATTATTGTTCTGTTTAAAAACGTTTGCATAATTACAAAAAAAAAACGTGCAATAAAATGTGTTTAGAACAGTTGTTTAAATTTAGAGCCTAGAACAAGTCTTCAAATCGTTTGTACCTTCACAGTCCTGGCTTCGAACGTGGCCAAACCTTTCGTTTGCGCATACAAAATTCAGTTTGTGCTGCAGACCGCGCGCGCACGGCCGCGCAATTCGCGCCCAATTCAAATTTGGCATCTTTTCGACCGCAAAAATAAAAATAGTTTAAAAAAAACATTTCTTAAAAAGTAGTGCCAACTTTGGAAAAAAAGTACTTCAGTGTTTTGTTTTTCAGACTCTGTGGTTTTTAAGTGTCAGTTTTTCGAATTTGGATTTTGTTATGCATTGCGTTGGATGTGAGTAATATTTAGTTGAGATTGTTCGTCCGCTGTCATTGAAATTGCCATAATCATAATTGAATCGTACAATATGTCATAATCATTATAAAATTGTCATATAATTATTTTTACTTTATCATAATGTTTTTACTTGTGCCATTAAATTACAAAAATGTTACGAATGACATTACACACTAATTCTGAAATTTATAATAAACTATATATCTCTTTTTTTAAATAAAGCTTTTTTAACGGCTTTAGCGCTACGTAAAATTATTATAAATTTTTTTTTTGTTGGAGTAGATGTTGCCAAATTGAGATAAAAAAATATCGTATAAATTAAAATCTGCATAATAATAACCCGTATAACCAATTACATCTAACACGAAACTTGCAATTTATCAAGGTCTCTAGTTGCGATCTCATATTGCATACTGTGCGAGCGAGAGAGATATACGCATGACCTTGTGTTAAACAGAGACATACAATCTTAGGAAACCTAGTTGGGAAATGTTTTTCTCTTTTACACCGAAGGGCGTGCTTTTTTGTTATTTGTTTTTTGATAAAAAATTATTTGCCTTTTTTTGGGTTAATGTCATTTGGATTTAACGTTAGTGTACCAGTATTTAACTTTAACCAGAGCTAATAAAAGTCACGTGCTTTGATACACTCTCACATATTAAATTGTAACTAACTGAGGTTTACTTTGACATAATTAAGTAATTTTAACGTTATAAAAATGTAGTAATTTTTTTTGTAAGTAGGAAATGAAACTATATTTCCGGATTTAAATCGCGCATATTTGTTTTTTCAAACAAACCGACGTTTCGGGCTCTTTACAGGTCCCATGGTCACGGTTGACTTTTTTTTATAATTTTTTATTACAGTTTATTTGTATTTTCTAAAAACGCATGCATTAATTTTCTAAAAATTAATACTTGTTATTTAATGCGATAATAAATAGTGTAATTAAACCTATTCGAATATGTTGAAATTTACATTGTTTTCTCATCTTATAACTATGGTAATAAGTTAGGCGTTAACCGTCAAATACATTGTCTTGAACCTAAGATGCGAGTAAAAACTCGAATCTATGATTAACTATTAAATATTCGTCCTCGAAGCACGCGATAGTAGCTGTAAAATATTCTTAACTACTCGAATAAGAATAATGTTTTTAATGAACGCTATTTAGTTATTATTTTAGAAAAAATATTTTGGTACGAAAGTTGTTTAAACCTTAAACTTTTTCTCGAGAATATCTGGAACAATTAACTGGGTAATAATATAGTCCATTCTCTTCATTAACTGCCTTTTTTACCCTAGCTTTGTAAGATGTACGATTTTGCCTATTGCAACATCGAACAATAATAATTAACATCGACAACGCGACAAAAAAATCTGAACAATATCCCTAACGCACACAGTACAGTACAGTTTAACAGTTATAAAGAAGAAGAAAGAAAGAAAGAAGTTTATTCACAGAATTTGAAACACTACACACACTTATATCTAAAATTACAACTAAAAAGAAAACAACAAATGACTTATTAATAACTTCTAACTACAGTTAGAAGAGGTTGGTTACGTTTTTGGTCATTTTTAGCTTTTCAGATAAAATTAACTCTCACATTAAAGATATTTCGTAGTTTTGTCACCTTTGGAGCTACGGCAAAAAAACCGTTAAAACCAAAAACGAAAGATCTCGTTCCGTAGCTCAGTTGAGCTCGCGTCAGGCGAAAATGACGCTGGTTCAAGTCCAGCCAGATAGAAGAAAATTGTCTTTAAGTTGTTTGATCTTTTTATCAATTATAACAACAACTATGCCCCATGTGCAGTATTAATAGTATCTTTGGGCAGGAGATTCCAAATACCAGGCTTATCCACTTGACTCCATCCAACGTAGGGCTGTTCGTATTGTCGATGTTCTCAAACTCACAGACGCTTTGGAGTCTCTTAGTCTATGGAGAGACGTTGGCGTGTGTTCTAGCGTATTTGTAATGGGGAATGCTCAAAGCGCTGGTGCTATCGTCTCGTTTCCACCACATCTACAGCCAAGGGACGCCATCCCCACATCATAGATGCCTGCCACTGTAAGACGAAATTCTAAGCTAATTAATTAATCTAATTTCACCAGCACCCTTATGCTTCCTACCCGGAACGCAGTAATGCTCACATTATTTGGCGGCAGAAATAAGTAAGGTATAATCTGTGAGATGTGGAATGATTTTCCTTCGGAAGTATTTCATGTGAATGACATGGAGTTCTTCCACAAACATGTCAACAGGGCTCTCAAAGGCTGGCAGCTCATCTGATGTTGCAGATGTCCGTGGGCGACAATGACCACTTCCCATCAAGTGTCTCGTCTGCTCGTTTCACAAAAAAATATATAAATAAATATTAAGTTACAGAATTAAAAAAATACTGGCAATAAAACAAATAATTTAATAACTGACACCGTATCTCGAGACGGTCCCAGACTTTCGGCATGACTCAACTGAAAAGAAAGTTTGGAAACCGACTGCTTAAAGGTTAACCGGAGTTTTTCACTTTAAATAACAGTTACAGTTTTGAACGTGATGTATATACACGTATAACTGAAGCTATCACTTGAAGGTTTTGTGATAATTACTTTATGTAGTTTTGACGTCCTTGGTGGCTCAACTTGGTGGAAAAATTAAATTTTCTAAATTGGTTTTTATCGAGTGTTCTTGGTCCTGTCTTGGAGTGAATTCCATTGATCTTGTGCTGACAATACAGATACAGGGAAATCCTTGGTTTGAGAATAGATAAGTCGTGCATAGCGTTTGTGGTGCCACTCCGGACCTCAAATCGCAAAGATCTGACGGACACTGCCATGTCGCCTGTCATCCTGAGACATAAGTTGACAAGTCCCATGTGTCTGTAATTTCACCTGCACCTTACCCTTTAACACCGGAACGCGGTGATACCCATTGGACGAACTATTTCAAAAGAACCTGTAGTGCTACAAATATGTGGTGATAAATTGTCATATTAATAAAACAAACTAGTATGCAATGTAAATGTCACTTAGCACCTTTTACCTTTCAACCGTCGATATAAATTAGAATTCTATTTAAGACGTCAGAAGGTTGAAAGCTTGCAAATAAATAACACACAATTAAACAACCAAAATAAATAATGTTTAGGACTGTGTATGGAAAGCTCATTGTGTTTGTGTTACCTATATTGTGTCAGTCTAGTAAAAGTCGTTTGGTATTAAGTACTGAACTTCATACTAAATTGCTTAGTAGATAGGTAGGTGTATGTTAGTTAACATTAATATGAGGAATAACTAACTAGCTGTTCTTGACAGTCGATTTCACAAAGTCCCAAATTCATTTAAGGGGCAATTGTGCTTCTGTAAACAAGATTCCGGTTGATATTTAAAAGTTGTCATTTACGACGTTTAAAACTATAGTGACACAAAAACTTTACACTAAATGTTTGTCATACGGCTTCTACGGTTGGATGACAAAAATTCATGGTAAATGACTCGTATAGCTCTTGCAGGTTCTCCTGATTAAATATTGTAAATATGAATGAGTTCAAATGTATATTTAATTATTACCATGCCGGACTACCACGCAGAGGTCCTATGTTCGATTACCGGGACGGGAGAAATATGTGTATGGCCTACATTTATTTTTCTCGTGAGTTTGACTGTAATTTGAAGTTGTGTATGTGTGTGTCCATGGCACCCGCGACACAGAGTTTCCCTAGTGCGGGCTATGTTGAGTGTGTATAATATTTACTCGTTACACAAAGAGTAACCCCTAGAGTTTCTTGCTCATTCTTCTCAGGGGAATCTGCGTTACGAATGAGAAGGAGAGTTTAATCAATACGACGATTTCAAATGTAATTTACTTACCTATGAAATAAAGATGACTTTTGATTGGTAAAAAAATAGTTATACTAAATGTTATGTTACAAAAAGTTTACACTTTTGTATTGTTTTTATTGCTAAAAAACCACACCCTGTCTCAAACTGAGAATTCTCCAGAACAACGAATAGTCCAAGGGATTACCTAGAACATCCAAAGAAGAACCAATTTATTAAAATTCATTTCAAAAATGGTAATGCAAACCAGTGATCTTTGGAGTTAAACTTACCTGTATAATTCTAGTATTAAATAGAGATGTTTTCTTTATGATATCAGAGCTCTACAGTAATAATGCCTCTTCATTTATAACTCAAGTATTTAAAAGGATATTCTAATAAGTTACTACATATGGTGTCATACCTGGCTATGATATTCTGCATTAGACAAATCTTTGAGAACATTTTTTCGGTGAGCTGACACTAGTCAAACTTGTTTAATTTAAGATTGCCAATTATTGTTGAATCTTCGGTTTTCAAAATTAAGTAAGATTATACATCTCAGGCTGTTACGATCAAAATGTCAAATAAGGCACTTAATTTACAATTACAAAACTTCTTTTACTATCGTAGTAAAATAATTGCTAGATTTTTTTCATTGTCTAGAGAATCTGTACGCTGAACTTGAAGGGTTACATGTCGAAAATGTACTTAGAAAAAATATAATAAATAATTTCTTGTTTCAGAGGGAGATATTATTGACTCTATGTTAAAGGGAAACAAGTTTTCATTTTTCAATCGAACCTATTTTTTAACATCCGGCTTGTATTTAGCATATCTCGTATAATGGGCAATAATAATTACGCCATCGATCAAGCTCTCGCTTTCACGTGAGATTTTGGCAACAGCTTTCACTTGTTCAGCCAGTGGCGTAACGCATACGCTGAAGCGTGTGAGAGGGTCCTGTTTCCCTTTCTCTTTTGTTTATGGTCCTTTCTCTTTGCAGTTCGTTTTTTGATTTTTTTAAACTTATTTATAATTTATTTTCGTAGCATTGGCTATAGCGCCGTAAGCTTAGATAGTTTAACAAGTTTCAGAAACTCAAAATGTAATAAAACATAATACTTAAAATTAATTTGCGTAAAAATCCTCCTCCTTTTTTTAAACATGAAATGGCGGGATGACGCGTATTTAAGGGACTGGCTTGACATTACGCCAAACTGGGAGCTGAGGAATTCGAAAGGAAGCCTTGGCCCAGTGGTGGGATACAGTAATAAGGTAATTTATAAAAAAATGAATGTTAAGCGAAGATATGATCAAAGGAATTACGCGTTTGTCTAAAATATCTATTTTTTTGTAACCTTGACTACCTAAATATTATTTTCTCATAAGCATTAGAAAAAGAAAAAAGAGCGCTCGTAATATATTAAATAATAATTATATTAAAGGAATATAAGCGTATGGTTAGCAATAATACTTATATCATCCAAAGGCCCAGCAGAGTACAATAGAAAATCACTAAACGCCTAACGTAGATTAAAATGTAAGTGTAAGCTAGCACAGCCTCAGTTTTATATGAAGGACTTATTTTTCTAGAATATACAGAGCTAAATTTGAATGCGATATGTTTAGTATAACGTGCACGTGGGCGTTTACGTGATCATAGGAATAATATTGTCTTGGTCATCCAGACCACTTCACATGTTATGTACATTTTTATGTACACGAGTCCATAGGAAGATACAATTTGTAAATAACTAGGTGAAGGTTAGGTAGGTTGTCTTTTAGAGATTAAGGGCGACTTTATTAGACGCTTATAGAAGTGCTTTTAACGCTTATAATGGCGCGTCTGTGGCGCGACAGTTGCGCCAGCACTACTAATTTTCTTACAATATTTAAATACTTTCACAAATTAACTAACTGCCTCCATGGCCGAACGGTTACCATGCTGGTCTGTCACGCAGAGGTCTCAGGTTTGATTCCGTGGTCAAGAGAAATATTTGTACGGCCTGCATTTGGGTGTAATTTGTGGTTGTCTAGGTTTGTGTCCATGGCGCCCGCGATACAGTGGTCTCCTTAGTGCGGGGCCATGAGTGTGTGCGAAACGTAACTGGATCGCCATCGTCGCGACACCTGCGCGCCACTTTTGCCGGAGAACAAAAAGTTACGAGAATGGACACTCCGCCATCCCTAGCTTTAGATACTGCACTACGCCCCGCACATTGATGGTCACATTGACTGAACGACAACAAGGCTGTCGGCGAGCTGTTTTCGCGCTAAGACGGCTTTTATATTTGAACATAGTTTTCATTTATTCATTACGAAACTTGTGGGTTAGTATATAACATCATTGTGCGTTACTATTTATAATTGTAGTGAGTTATGCTGTGTACGGCTGTTTATCATCATCTAAACGGGATAAAGAGGGGTTTTCCGAAAGATGAAACGAGTAGTAGCAGTATTTAAAAGTACCTGTCTAAAATATAACATTTTAGGTGCCTTTAAATTTAATTTTTTTTAAATAAACTTTCAGGATTACTCTAGTTAGTAAATTAATTAAAAATATAATATTATATTAATGTAAATGCCTAATGAACATGTGTAATTATTAGGATTCTATTAATAGAATTATAGATAACAGTTTCGCGGTAGAATTTTCGCTATGTTGCCGCTCTGACCACGTACGAGAAAGTGATGGGTAACCCTGCCGCTTCACGCACACATTTGTGCGTGTGCAGATAGCATCTTGCTCTATGTAGTAGTAGTAGTAGGTAAATAACTTTCCGTCCGGGGTGTGCTTTTCCAGACTTGATATTGTGTGAAAAGTAGTAGGGCTTCTATAAGTAAGTGTGTACTGCCTATGTGGCCGAACGGTTACCATGCCGGACTGCCATGCAGAGGTCCCAGGTTCGATTCCCGGGCCGGGAGAAATATTTGTATGGCCTACATTTATTTGTCTCGTGAGTTTGGGTGTAATTTGTAATTGTCTATTTGTGTGTCCATGGCACCCGCGACACAGGGTTTCCCTAGTGCGGGGCTATGTCGAGTGTGTGCGTTATTATTATAAAAAAAATTAAAAATTATTCTTTATTCTTTAAATTAAAAAAATTAATGCACGTTTAGAGATTAAAAACAAAGCAAAAAACAATATTGTATAGTTCTATAATGCTCAAAATATGATATTTCTAAAAAACAAATGCAAGAAAGAGCGACAGCAGTTTGACATAATATGAAAATAGATTGAATGGTCAGCGTTACATTCTAACATTGTCTGTCTAAGTTAACGAAAGAGTTCTTTTGATATTACCATGAGTTTGAAAGGCGAATATTATACTATTACATAATTTACTCACTAATCGTGACGCATTGATAGCGTTCGGTTAATAATAATTATAATAGTTAGCTTATACATATACAATCCCACTGTTGGACCTTTTTGACGGGACGAGCGAGTCGTGTGCCCAGTATTAAGCGACTCGCCTGTAAAAGCTTTAAATCGTAAAGATTTGAGGGGTAATTCTACTGCGCCTGTCACCCTGAGACATAAGTTGAATGTGCCTGAAATTTCACCAGCACCCTTACCGTTCATAACCGTAACACACTTGGTGGCAGAAATAGATAAGGTGGCACTTCTTTAGACGAAGTCTTTCACAAGGAGCTCTGCTGCTATTAAAACCTCCTCACCACAATGAGAGGACTTGGGCTGTAGTTCTCACCCAGGGCCCATGGGGATTGGGAACCCAACCCATATCCTTAAATTGCTTTGCAGATGTGTCTACACGATGTTTTCCTTTACCGAAAAGTTAATGGTAAATTTCAGTAATAAATTCCGAAACTTTAGACTTGCAAGCCTGGATTAGAACTCTTAACAACCACATCACAGTTTTAGCGTTCGGATATGGCGAAATAAAATTGTTAAATAAATATATGACAAGGTCATATTTTTGTGCCTATATTTTTGCCATCACCATGTCGGTAATATTACCTAAAATCGTACTTGAATTATCGATTTGCCATATCGCACCAAAACCCTCACCTTATCAGTCTTTGCCCTATATTTCTGTCAAAGCTCTTCGTCATTCACAAATTGACATACTTTCACTTATCTACTGTTTTGTAATTTCCTTAAATAAGCTGATAAAATATAAAATGATAATGATTCATTTAATCTCCGGCGCACCTTTACAAATTTTTGCATTGACGATAACAATTTGCATTCTTCTTAACATTATAAGATTTCTATTACATAAGTTGGAGAATCTAACTTCTAAGTCTTATTTTTTAATCCCCGACGTAGAAATAAGAGATTTGAAAGTTTTGTCTGTGTGTTTGTTTGTGGCATCATAACTCCCAAACGAATGGACTGATTTCAAAGCGTTTTTTTTATTTGAAAGCTGGTTCAATTGGGATGGTTCTAATCTCATTAAGTTTCATATTAATTCATTACTACGTTGAAGGAGCTGATTGCTTTACATTGTTGTCAATAGGGATGTGCGGTAAAATTTATGGATGCAAAATTTTACGACACAACTCATCATTGGTTTTTCGAAATATTTTTTTTTAAATGAAATGATACGATCGTCAATTATGGGATCGTTAGCCAGCACAACTTCTACCTCAGGCAAACTCGTGTCAAAGCACAATGCAAAACAAAGCAATGTCGATTTGACATAAGTAAACATTTTTATTTTCGTTTTATTAAAACTTTTTAATCGGCTACCCATTGCAATACTAGTTATAAATCTAAAAACTTATATGTAGATGCGACTCGCATTTGATTATATTTTTTTCAATAATGAATTAAGATTTCACCTCACTATTGTAATCTGTCAAAACGGCCATCATAACGTGCCGGTACTGTAATTACTGGTTTCTTACCACGATATGATTTATTTTTATATTTCCGATATATTGGAACGGCTACACGCTCCATGGTCACGGGTTGGCTGGCCAGACACGACAGCCTTCAAATCTTTTTACCCAGTTAGTTAAATAACGGAAGAGCTCCTTGTGAAGGAGTTCGTCCACTTTGCCTGTTTCTGCCGCCAAGCAGTAATGTAAGCATTACTGCGTTCCGGTTTTGAAGGGTAATGGTGCTGGTGAAATTACAGGCATAATGGATTTGACAACTTATGCCTTAGGATGACGGATGCAGGCAGTGCCTCTTTGCTATTTAAACACAAAAAACCAGGCACACGACTTGTTCATCCCGTCCTTGATATCATAAAAAAGTGAATGAATCTCAACCATGCTGCATGTCGGGAATGTTTAAATTTTTAATTCAAGTTTCATTAACCCATTTGGTCTAAATCCTTTGACTTCTTCAGTAGTTGACACTGGTACAATAGCGTCATTTATTTCAACACCAGCTTGTCGCCGTTAATCTACTACTTCATATACTACCTCAGCTCGAATTAAAACTTTTTCTCGTACTGATACGGTTCATTTTGCTAGGGTCAAGCGGCAGGGTCACTAGCTTTATTTCCTTATTAATTTTTTTACAAACGAAATTAAAGCCATTAGAAAAATGTATATCGCATACGTGTTGTATTTAGTTCAGATGATATTAAAAATGTCATTGGTGTATGTAGTTATCTAGTAAAATTTTGAGGTAAGTTCATTGACTTACAATTATATGGACGTCGGGTCCGCGCTAAAAAGTGTCCGAACTTATAGGGCGTTAAAATCGTATACAGAGCGTCATTCACGCTTTAGAGGGAATTCCACTCCATAGCCGTGCTTCGTGCGAATCTTTGGAATTTCAACAACATAGGGGTGGAAGCCAAGCCTACGCCTAATCCCCCGATAATGGAAAGGGGAAGGAGGAATTAAATCGTGTAATTCCATCGCACACTCTCCGTGATATATCCTGTAAAATACCGATAAGCAGGCAACTTTACGGCGGTGTTTAAGCCTCTGCAGCTTCGCCTCTACTAATTCCGAGTCACCTATAAGCCTCTTGGCACGCTTGTCAATTGAATCCAAGGTGGCCAGTTGATATGTAGCCGAACCATCCCAAAGGTGGCAACAGTACTCCATACACGACCGGACTTGTGCTTGATACAGCTGAAGCAACTGTCTCGGAGTGAAGTAACGCGTCACCCTGGAAAGGATGCCAGGCTTTCTGGTTGCATTTTTGGCCATGGATTCAATGTATCTACCGAAGTTCAGATTGGACGACAGGTCCATTCCAAGTAGCTGGAGACGGTCGGCTATCCTTATGGATATATCACGAAAAGTCGGAGTCAGCTCAAAGGGACTCCGTTTAGTGGAGAATAGACACGCCTGCGTTTTGGTAGAGTTAAATTTGACAAGATTGGCATCGCCCCAATCGGAGACTGCCTTGAGCGTCAAATCTAAATGGCTAACCATGGACTCTCGACAAGACTGGATTTCCTCTCCACTGACCTTTGCAATGGTCAAGTACCTATGTACAACTGTGCTGTCATCAGCATACGCAAAGGTACTTGGAAATAACATATCATTGATATGCAGCAGAAAGAGAGTTGGAGATAGTGCGGAACCCTGAGGAACTCCATCTATCGCCATATGTTCGGAAGAGTAGCCTTCTAAGACCACTCGAATGGAACGTTCACTCAAGAAATACGAGGCTTCACAAAAACTAATAATGAAACATCATAATATTAATTAAAAATCTGTACTGCACCTTTTTCTTTAGCGTATTGTATGGTAGCTACAAAGGATTATAAAGCTTGTAACTTGTACCATACGCCGCCGAAACCAGCCCGGGCCGCAGACAGTGAGCGTAACACAATGTTGCGTAACACCGTCACCACGCGCGCCGCGAATGCTGATTAACTCTGATTTAATCGAGAGAGGGCTAGTGTAAACAAAATATAATATTTTTTAGATTTTAGGCTTGGGAATGTTTAATAATATGGGTCAAAATTATTTTTAAAAAACTTACATTTTTAAAAAAATGTATTTTTTTTTAAATTTTTAAATGCAATGGAATACTTTAGTTATTGTTAATATTTATATAAAGGGGTTCTAGTTCTAATATATACAGCTTTGTTGTCTATGATTTTTCTCTAATGAAATTAATATTATAAATGCGTTTTTACGCCTTAAACGATAAACTAAATTCGATGAATATTAGAATAGATGGGACCTATTAGAAGGACATAAGCTACTTTGTCAAAAAATTAATCTTAAGGGGCTGGAATAGGGTATGGAAGTTTGGTAGAGAACCAATAATTTCTAAAGTAAGTAGTATAATATGCTACTCAAAAAAGTACTTCTTTCTATCGGCTAATAATATATATTTGTCAGAATCGAATGTAAAGCTCCTTGTGCAAGAGTTCGTCCAGTGAAGTACTGCCATTTTACCTATTTCTGCCGCCAAGCAGTAACGTGAGCATTACTGCGATCCATTTTGAAGGGTAGGGATGCTGGTGAAGTTACAGACACATGAGGCTTGTCGACTTATGTCTCAGGGTGACAGGCGCAGTGGCAGTGCCCCTCAGTTCTTTGCGATTTAAAGATCGCTTACCACCACGCCCACGACTTGTACGACCCGTCACAAAATATGTTACAAACTGAATGACAGTAAATGCATTGTCCACTAAAAAGAAGCATTAATCAAATTTAGCGTATTAAAAGTTACAAGCAGATATTTGTTAATTCATGGTATAATATAAGTGCATAATATCATTTAAATTCTCGATTAATACAATACAATGGCACACAATACAATACAAGTATTCGTTGTCTATTCAAGCACCAATCACCCATTGCTAACATAGTATATTATTAACTGATGTCTTTTGCAACACTATCAGATAATTCGTTGTAATATAAACAAATTCTGTGAGTATTTTGTTATGATTTATGAATAGCATTTAAATTATCGATCGATACAATACAAAATAGTACTATACAATACAAAGCACTGTGTATACCTTCATCTTATATAAAGGTATATATTTCAAATTTTTTCCGTCATGTATCTACAAGAGATCTATCGAAAGTAAAAATATTTTCTATTCTTCGTGGATCGACAATCTTGCGTAATATGTCGCTTGCGTACGCGCACACTTGAATGTTGATCAAGCGGAATTTTCCTTTTTTAAACCTTTTATTAATTTGTTTTTGTTTAGTTGGGTATTTTTTTAATTAGTGCTACCATATTTATGAATGAATTATTTGAAATATGTCTTTGTAGAAAAAATATTGTACCTTGTAAATATTGTACTTTGCTGTTAGAAATTTGGTGTTATTAACAAGCGCGTTTGTTAAACTTTTAGTAATAACTGGTTAGTTAAATAAATATAATACAAATGAGAAAGATAGATACAATTTCAATAGCCAATAACCAAAGTAACTAAAGAACTTGTGTAAACGGTGGTACCAAACACCCAGACCCGAGACATTATAGATAAGTTAGTTTCCTACATTGGCCCTGCCGGGGATCGAACTCAGAAATGGCGACACGATTTCAATCGGTGTGCGAACCGACCACGGCGGTCGTCAAAATGGAATAACATGGAAGTCATATACTAACTACATGAAACAAATATATCGCACATTAAATGAAATACTGTCGTAACTCCAAATTGTGGAATTGAGAAAACACAATTTGAAATTTTTAAATAAAAAACGAGAATATAAATTTATTAATTTGATGCAGTATTTTTTTAAATTTTCAAATCATGTTTTCTTAATTCCACAATTTTCAGTTACGACAGTATTAGGTTTCGTGTGAGATATTTCGCACTGCTATTACAATAGTGTTGTAACTCAAAATATGTGAAATTCAAGATTATATCATAAATATACACGTAAACAAAACTGTCGTTAAAATATTGTAAGAAGCAATTAATAGATATATTTGACTCAAAATGAGACAAACTTTATGTGAGTTAGTTCTGGACAAAACAGTCTTTACTCTAAATATGAAATTATTTCTTACTTTTATTTTTAAATATATTAGGCAAGTACAAAATTGTTTATATGTCAGTTGTGTGAAAACTTAAACCTATACATAAATTATAACAGTCTTTCATGGGAAGTGAGTTATTCGTTTTTCATTTACACTTTTTGAGTTAATTCACTATTGTATTAACAATGCGATATGTGTAATTTATACAAAAAAAAAATCGCCTAATGTCGCCTTCTTTCCTGAAAAGTTGTCATTTTGCAGTTGTGACCTTATTTACACCAAGGGTGCAATTTATATGTTACTAATAGCTATATCTATGTACGAAAGTCTCATACGATCTCTAACAAAGGCGGTACTTGAACAAAAACACCTTTCCACGGTAGCATGGCAACACAAAACACAAGCCTCGATGTGAATGACATAATATTCTAACATGCCGCAGTCACTGCTTGTACTATACGAACTTGCAATATAGAGTCTCATACAACCATCCAACCGCTACCCAGCAAAGATAGGAAGCACACTAACCCATATACGACGACATATGTCAACGCTCTCTTTACATTTGCCGCGTTATAGACACCGCCAGCTACGCGGGATCGATTCAGGGCATGCGCGCTACGAACCGCTGCTTCCTACCCTCCCCCCGCTAAAAAAACTGAAGCTGAAACCCCCTCTGCAACTGCACTCCAGTGCATACTACGCGGTTAAAGAAAAAACGTTAAAAATATTACGCAATACGCCGAAAAAAGACAAGAAGGACAAAGCACCGTTCTAAAAACAAATTTTGCGCGACCGTATCGCTTTCCAACGTTGAAAATAAGAAATCCAATTTCGAAAATGGCTTTTCCGGGCGCGAGTGCACTCGTGGTTGCAATGTGTTGAAACTGGCCGGAAAGAAGACGCCAGCTTGATATTGAACGAACTATGAAGAGAAAAAAACGACAAAATATGCCTTTAAACAAAAAACACCAAAGAACAAACAAGATTATATATAAATAAAAGGACCGTGACAATATTCCGAATCTCATTCTGCATTTAAAAAGTTATCACACTTTATTATTACTTATTAATCAAGAATAAAATTTATATTCGCAATATTTAATCACAAATTAGTTTTTAATTAAAAATATTAATTCACAAACATATTTAGTGATATTATTAAATAATTAAAAAGTATATTAAAATCCCGTAAACTTCCCGAAGCAAATAAAACCCAACCTTACGATCGAAATTTTAGACTGATATTCCAAGAAGTAGATGAAAAAAATAGTATTTACATTAGTTGAAGATTTGATAAAGTTTATATAAACTTATAAATAATAAAAAAATAGAGAAGTAAACACAAAATATAATATTTATAAAATATAAAAAAAAAACAATTTATAAAAAACAATACAAATATATAAACCGGGGATCAGTGCGTAGCCTTAAGTTTGTTTATACGGACGAACAATTTTGACGAATACGAAGATTTTTGAAAATTTTGCAGTTCGTGTTTAGAACGTAATGTGAATTTGACAAGTGACGTTAAGTGTTGCAAGCTGATAAAAATAAATGGATCAGTCGTGACAGTTGCCCTTTTCGGGCCAAGATGTTGAATATGTTCGATATGTGGAACTCTGTGACAACGAAGCTGGAGGCGCAGAGCAACGTGCAGCAGTCGCAACAACCACACACTTCAGGTGGGAGCATCAAAGGTAATTTTCATTTCTCGCGATTAACCTAGTAGGATTTT